>NC_137462.1:26252905-26768739 GCF_964235325.1 Thermobia domestica
GTGGGATGAAGAAAGTGAGAAGAAACGGGAGAATCTCGAGAAAACCCACGCGCACGGTGTTTGTCCACCACACAGTGCTATATAGAGTCATTATAAGAGCTAATACGTTTCACTATTATAATAGATATTATTATTATATATAATAAAAATCAAACAAGTGTGTCTGTACGTTCAAAGTGTGTCGTCAATCAAAATAGGTTGAAAACCACTGTTTTAGACATTTAATTGTAGTAAAAAAAAAAAAAAAAACTAATTGTTATAGTAATAGAGCCTCATTGGAGAATAAGGTTGTACTTTTAAATATCTATAATCAATTACCTCTCTCGCAACTTGTTTGTTGTTTTTATGTGATTACTGTTCTGATATATTTTTTCAGTATATCGACCAGGTAACACAAGTTTCTTATGCTATATTTCAACTTCAGAAATTACAAAATATATCAGTGTATTTTGTAGCAGATATAATGCTTCTTTTATGTAGGACAGTAATATAAAGATCACATGAACTTTCTTACTGAACGTTCAACAGTGTTACTTGATATTCATGTAGGAAGACTAATATATATATATATATTTTAACAATGTTGTAAACAAAAGTGTTCACAAAATCGAAATACATTTTTCAGAATTTTGCAGGAATTAAACGATAAAACCTTTGTTTTACAAAAAGTATTCTATTTTGATAGTTGTACATTATTATACCATGTCTCGGGTTCAACCACTGAGGGTTTTAAACAATAAAACGTATTCTGTGTATTTCCTGAATATTTTAACTAAAGATCGTCAACTTTGATCTTGAAAATAGGTGGAATATCTAACCGACAATTTCATCAAACAGCGCTCATCTAAATTACGACTTCTGAAATCACCTTTCCTCACTCTTCCTCACAAAACTTCTTAAGAGCTCCTCATGCTGTCTTCAAGATCAAGGTGGGGCCGCGGTGACTCAGTGGTAGAGCATTCACCTCTGGTGCATGGAGTCTTGCTTAAATCCAGCTCGCGCCAAGTGAGCTTTGTGGTGGACAAATACCGTGTGCGTGGATTTTCTCGGGGTTCTGTTGTTTCCTCCCACTTCCTTCAATCCACCATTGCATTCATTTCTCATCATCACCGTTTCCTTTAGCATAGCCGGCATAATCATGGGACGTAAAACTTAAAAGATTTCATTTCATTTCATTTTTTCATGATCAAGGCTGACGATTTGCAGCTTAAATATTGGAAGAAAGTACATTTACTCGCCTACAGAGAATATAGTGAGGCCAGGCGGTTTTATACTTTTATTATTTTAGTCAGTAATAAAGAACCCTTCGAAAACTGTATCATTAGTGTAATGTCCCTGAGGCTAACTAATAATAAACGCAAATGAAGTGATAGAACTCGAGAAACCTCACGAACATTTTTTTTTTTTTTCAGAACCATACTGTATCGGGTCGAACCAGGAAAATGCTCTGCCATTGAGCTATTATCCAAAATTATAGTTTTCGAGTATCGTGTTCGTCAAAGCTGAAAGCAAACACATTATAATAATAATCTTTAATTTTTACAGTATGTGGTTCTTCCGGGAATATCTGTATCTGACATCAACTTAAATCGTAAAATATCACTATCCTGTACAAGTGCATATAAATATAATTTATACATTGGTTATCCTAGAATATCCTGTCTTCTAACATCAGTTAAATGAAGAATTAATAGTTCAGTATGGTGATTAAAGCCACCACGTTACCTACTTGTAAACAAAGTAAATGGTGGATAGGTCGTGCTTAATTGCGAAGAAAGTACGGAAGTGCATATACGAAATCTAGTCAGTTTGAAATCAAATAATACTGTATCATTCCTAAATCATTTATGATCTCGGGTGTTTTTCATGCAAGATTAAAATTGTAGTAACTTAAAAGGGGCAATTTCTAGCTATGGGCCTAAGAGCAATGACAGATCTTGTTTATTAAAAGCTACTTCAAGTTGATATGTAATTATCCTTGCTCTTACGACTCTCGTAAATTTACTGCCAACAATAACGTTCTGAATCTGCATAGAATTTTTCAGGTTTTTGAGGAACAAAAGGAATTAGAATCAAAATAAAAATGGAAAACCAGAAAGAACCACGTATAGGTTCGAAATATTTGTTGTTGGTTGCAAATGTGTAAAGCCCATTATACATGGTCATAGTTTTCAATCAAATGTTGTATCAAACTTATCTTTGATAGTCATTTGGTCAAATGAGTTGGCTAAAACTCTTACACGCGCTATAAACGATCGAATCCGAAACAGTTTTGTTGCTTATTTACTTATATTTCTCCATTCAATTGCTACATTTGTTGGTAGGCATAGAGTGCAAGGCGGTACTCGCTTGAGGCAGTTATTTAAAATGTTTAAACCGCAAATCTTAAATAAACGACCAATTGGAAATCTGAACCGTGCATGTGAAATATAAACGCTCACTAACCTGTAGTCTCTGGCCTTGCCAGCCTTTAGCACCAATTTTTTTCCAAGGGTTGTTTGCATTTGTATTTATTGTAATAGTGTTTTAGTTTACAGTTATACAAAACAGGATGCTGCTTGTAAGCTTCAATAATCATTTCAATTGCTTCCCGTGTCCACGTTTAGCACCACCGCACAGTGATTTTCGTTTGTTTTCTTTGATGCAATGTTCGATAGGAATAGAACATGTCTTATTTCAAAACAGTTGTGTCAAATGTTGTAACCAACCGAAAAGTTGCATACAACTTGGTACTGTACACGTTCAAATTCCACTTTGCTGAAACATTTGATACACTATTTGATGATGTGTAATCGGCTTAAGAGTGGAAAAATTCAAGAATAATTATACATTTGTATGCAAAATATCAGTCATATGTAATGTAATAACAATACTTCGGTTTAATTTATCCCTCCTTTTCTCCCCCCCTCCCAAAAAAATGTATTTGTATGTTCATGTCCATGAGGTGATTTTCCTTGTCTCCAAAAATACATAAAAGAAGCATTTTATGATAGAAATAAGTGTTTTCTTACCGTATAATCTACATATTCGGTTAGAATATCAGCTATATGTGTATAACCTATATGTGTGTATGTATAGGACAGTACCTGCACTTGACGTGGTTTTTGGTTTAGTTTGACGTTATCAATGGAAAGCATCAACTGCTCCATTAAGCTGCAATCTGTGATAAAACCATACTTGTGATTTTTCAGTAATCATTTGTCAGATATGTCCAGTACTTCAATTGTAATGCATGCTATGTACTTTCGAACAACTATAATTCCTATTTTTATTATTATTATTATTATTACCGGTATTATCTGTAACCGTATTTACATTATCCCATGGCACTTAGAAACACAAGTATGATGCACTCATGCATACATGCTTATGCTTACTGTGCTTCCTATTGTTAAGAGATTACGGGAATGTGTAAAAAGGGGACCTGCTGTTCACTTTTGGAAAAGAAAAGAAAAAAAAATTGGAATGGTGCAGTCAAGTACAAATATTGGTCAAGGAAGATGCCATTCTTATAACAACAACAACGTATTATTTTGAATTGGTGAATAAAATAATTTTAATAATCATAATTCATTTGTTTCTTTTCCTTGCAATCACTATCTTCTGTTCGTTAGCTGTAACGCTTTGCTTGTTGCGTATAAACAATTATCTTCTTAACTTCAAACAAATCCCAACATGAATTGAATTTACACTCTTCATTGTAACAGTTAAGATGCGTACGGAAAAGTTGACATACCAACAAAATAAGGTGTATATGTGCTAAACTGATCTTATTTTGAGAAATTGTCCGGAAAACAGTTTTAAAAAAAAATGTATAACGAATTCAATCAGTTTAAGAGAAAACTGCCAATTTATTAAAGTATTTTTCTGACCTTTTTAAATATGCAGACTAATCTTGTTTCAAAGATCGGTGTTTCGACTACACGCATCACTGTGTATACTATTTTGAAGAAATAAAATCCCGTTACTTTTCTAGGTTTTTCAGACCAAGATATAGAAAGTTTTCCAAACTATATTTACTGAAATCAGATAAACGTCGTGCTGACCAGGAATCACCTATGGTTACAAACTCGTTCGCAAAATACCTTCGGGATTTCGTAAATGGGACGGGTGTTTAAAAAAAAAAAAAGTCTCTGTTTAAGATATATAGCAATCACTAGAGTTGAGAGCACGTCGTGTGGCGAGTCATCTACTATCACTGCACAGCGAGCTAGAGACAAGTTGACCTAACGTTGTCACGTGAGTGGCTATTGAATGGGAAAGTTGCAGCTCGTGGATTTACAAATGAAAATAATATAGAACAAATGGCCTTAATATCTGCCTCCATTCTTCGTCTTCACTTGGTTTTTTCAAGTTGCTCTCAAATACATTACAGAAGTTGCATCCAACTTATATCAAGTCTTGTAATTATTATTTGTTAGGCTTCAACTATCCAATCAAAAAATAAATAAAACAATAAGAAGCATATTGATTATAAGGAATAGCTGAAGCACCTTGTATGTGTCGACCAGTTTCTTGTATGCATTTGCATTAGATTTTTTTTTTTTTTTTTTTTTTTAATAACTTACATGATTGTTGCTGTATTACACGTATGCTTTGAAATGTCACATGCAGTCAACATGCATGAAAACTAAGGAAGTTAAGTTCCCTAGTCAACTAAAGAAAATATTTAGTATAGTTTTAATGCCATTTTTAATTATTGTAATGGTTTTTAAATTAAATGAAATTACCTCCTCCAAATTTGCATTGAATTACAAATATCGTTTGAAAAAATCGTCCCATTGTTAACATTTCCGGTAACTGTATGTGGTATGGTTTCAGTCGCAATCAGATTCGCAAAATCTTTCTGACAGTTGGTTGCGGAATATTAAGTTCCCGACTTGTGCGCGTATTAATTTATGTGGGCTACATATGAAACTCTCCGCAACTCACTCCATGGTTTAATTTAATTTTAAACGGAAATCCACTATTTTTATTGCAGATTCGGCTTCTGCGACCGAAAATATGCAAATTTTACTTGAACTACTCTTCCATTACCCTACTAGATAGCGCTGTAATCGCAATTTGGTTCGAGATATTTTAATATCCTAATAACATGAGTTACATGGATGTATTACGAACCAAAATCACAAATTATTATTCAAAATGGGCACCATTAGCATGCACACAGTCCCTAAGTCTGTGGCCACTCACCAATTGCACTACGCAACACGGGAAAACTTGTAGCTGCCTTCCGAAGAGACCGCTTTAAACTTACAATAAGAACGATGTCTCTTCCTGCAAGCCATTTCCTGAAGCTTGGACCACAATTCGTACTCCAAAGCGTTTAGGTCTAGGCTTGTAGAAAGCCAATCTGAAGTGGAAATTAAGTCCAGAACATTTGCTTCCAACCACTGCTGGGTTGTCAGTACCTTGTGTACTGGGGCTGAGTCCTGCTGGAAGTTCCAGTTCTGTCCATGGAAGAGGGTGTTGAGATTCTTGACTAGCCTCTCAAGCACTGTCTCTGGTACACTTGGCTGCTTGTTTTGACTATTTTTTCGCAGAAACGGAGCTCTGCTGTGCCCTCGTAGCTCGCACCCACCACACCATGACTAAGGCAGGATGCTGATCGCTCTGGATCCTTGAAGCCTTTCAATCAGCTAGAGGATGTGGCATATATCATCATTTCGGGCATTGGAAGTCTCCTCAACAATGAAAATCTTTTCATCAGTAAAAAGGATTCGACGGTGCCTATTTGCTGCTATAGCGTGTAAGTGCTTTGCTTTTCCTCTACCACTTCAGTTCATTTTGTCAGGAGATATCCTTTGTATTGTTTGAAAGCACGAAGTCCCAGGTCACTGCTTGACGTGCAAGATATAGACATTTTCGATATCTTTCTGATTTTCGTGTGACACCCGCTGCCACTGCTTTCACAAGTTTCGGTGTTCGTACTGTCCGTGGTCTTCCTTGCCGCGGGCGATCTTTCACAGTTGCAGTCTCAACAAAGCGCTGGATAGTGCGGTAAACGAATTTTTTACTAATTTGCAGCTTCTGGAGAGTTTTGAAAATCTCTCCTGGTGATTTGCCTACCTTGTGCAACGCTATCATGGCCACACGATTTTCATACTCGCCCCATTCCATCTTGAACACTTATAACTGACACCTTTACACTTCTTCAGTTCATTTAGCAATGATTCATGTTTAACGATACCGCTCTTCACATCGCTCACTTATACGAGCGGAAGTACAGCCATCCTCAAAATTTAGAACAGTATTTATGGTAAGGCTAGATATATATTAACTTTAGTGTTTACAAATTTATGACTCATGATCCTTGATTCGTTTTACGACTGCCACACATTACTTAAAGGTATTGAAGGAGCAGAAAGGTATTAAATAATGATAGCTACGTTAACATCCCTTCCCAGCTTTTTATTAGTTCTCTGTTGAGCCATACAATTTACTCAGTAACATTTAAATGAGAGAAGACGACCGTAAAAACAGACAGAAACGAACGACTACTATTACTAGTTGTCAGTCTTAGCTAAATAGTATTCTAATTACACCATTGACTCTTGGATAAAGATTATTTTCTATTACAATTAAAAACTCCTTTCTTCCGGTCACAATCAGATAATTTAACCTGAATGTATGTACATTCTTCATACACACACAATATATATATATATAGAAGGAATACTTACAAATGTATTCATCACTCACTCTCACGTGCACCCAATATACATTATATATATTTATATATATAATACAAGTATTTTCGTACGCAAATATTACAAATAATGTGTAACTAAAATACTTTTAGATCTTTCTCCTCCCTGTTCCTGCATGTAAATGGAACGAAGTAAATTTAAAGTAGTGTTTCTCAACCTGCGGTACAAGCACCTCTAAATGAAAACGCGCGCACGATCTTACAGAAGTTACACAAGTAAAACAAGATAAACAAACGTCTGGAACTGTTTAAGCTCGGTAACAAGACTTCAGTAAGCTGCTGCGTCAAGCATTGGAATATAGTCCTCCCATAAAAAGCCTTAAGATTCATCATGTTTCAACCCCAAAATAAGGCTTAAAATTTTGACTAGAAAATCCTATTTATTTCAATGAAATTACTTGAGATATCTTTCTTTTTCCAAAATTAAAACAAGTTCAAAATATTATATAAAAAAAGAAAGAAAAAACTCATTTGGGGAAATTTTTATAAAATAATCTGGATCAAGAATACAATTGTATCAGAGAGAGAGAGAGATTGAGAAGCACTGATTTAAAGGGAATATATTGGTCAAGAGAGTCAGCTACTACAACAATACTTCGCTAAAAAAAGAAGAAAAAGGGAGTAACGTCAAGAAGCATGGAATACCAAATTTTTCACAAAATAACACAAAGTTATTCCCCTTTGAACAAACGAAAAAGTTAATGGACATAACTTTAAAGAATACTACCTTGATCAAAAAGTTTCCGGAATCACCATCTTGTGGTGCTCTCAGTCACCTAATTTTACTTTCTTTTCTTGTGGGTTGTTACAAAAACTGTCAGCGATATTCCCTCCCAATTTGAACATCCTACTTTGCCATTTGTGAAAGTGACGCGGTGTTGAATACATCTGTTTGGGTGCATGTTTCGATTTTTGCAATGGAGTTAATTTAGCAACAAATGTGTATTAAATTTTACGTTAAAAACGAATTCAACGATGCAGAAACCTTGAAAATATTGGAAAAGTATTTTGGAAATGATGCTTAAAAAAAAAAAAAAAAAAAAAAAAAAAAAAAAAAAAATCCACTTACGGACAAGTGGCGAGCACCCAATGAGTCAAGGCCGAAAAAAAAAACGGCGTTTTCAGTCGAAAAAAGATGATGATCACGGTTTTCATAGATTACAACGGTGTTGTACATCATGAATTTCTGCCAAAAAGTCAGACAGTCAGCAAGGAGTATTATTTGAGCGTTATGAAGCGTTTGCGTGAAGCAATTCGCCTAAAAGGAAATGATCTCGAGACAAACAACTCGTGGATTTTGCACCATGACAATGCAGCGTCGCACAATGCTATCTTTATCCGCGATAGACCAGTCCGACTCATGAAACCATTACAGAGAACGCGTTTTAGCAGCCGAGAGGAGATAATACGAAAATCAAAGACGGCTCTGATTGACATACTGAAAATCGAGTATCCCAAATGGTTTGAGTACTGGATCAAGCGCTGGCATAAGTGAGTTGCAGTCGATGAGGATTACTTCGAAGGGGACATCAATTTTCAGGAATAAACTTGTATTTTTTAATTTTGTGAGTAAATTCCGGGAACTTTTTGATCAAGGTAGTATACTCAATCAGCATTTTAAAAAACGCCACTTTGGAAGAAAGCAAAACTAACCATAAATAATAATAATAATACGAATAAAAAGTTTGCTGTACACTCTATACATCCACGCTTCGATATATAAAAGTTTCTTTTTATTACGTATTTAAACTTGGTAAATACAAATACACATTTTTTTAAAAACAAATATATATATATATAAACCGAGATATGAGCTTTACATATTTTCATTTGATAACATTGACATCACGTGCCGAGCAAAAGCATATATATATATTTATTCGCTTTCAATTGAATATCCAAGTTAAGCACTACTATGCCATCAGAAGCCAGCATATGAAAAGTATCGCTACCCACAAGAATACTTTGGACAGGAACTGCTCTTCTTCGAACTGTGCTGTTCCTCGGGGAGCTGAAAGGAAAGAAATAAATGTTCATATTATGTATAAAATAAATGTACATATTGCATAATTATCTCATGAATTATCCTCTGGATATTCCTAATAAGGTCACTTGTTCCCATTTTAAGCATAAAAGCAGTACTAACAGCTTACCATGCACTGTTCCACAGCAAAATCAGATATGGAATAGCCTTTTGAGTTCATCCACTGAATTTTTTATACTCCAAAAGAAAGTGATAAGAATAATCACCAATATTTCATATTATACTTCTTGCAGAACGCTATTCAAAGCCCTAAATATTCTTCCACTTCCTTCAATGTATTATACAGGGTTGCCCAAAAATAGGTGTACAGTCCTATCAACTCATTGCTTTTTATATCATTTCTTATTGTTATCCATCAGGTAGACTTAGTTTCTTTATTATTTGTTTTAATGTGTTTTTACTTAGATCTTAAGCTCGGAACAGCCGAAGCAAATAAACTTTAACCTAGAATATTATGCTCGATTAATGCACTGGGGTATACCTACTTTTGGGCCACCCTGTATATACGAAACATTACTTTTGGTCCACAAGAATCAAGAACTGTACAAAAAGAACTCAGATAAGCATGGATATAATACGAGAACGAAATCACATCTCCAAGTTCCTCTTCAAAATACCACTTCGTTTTCGGAAACAATTGTACACAAAGATTGCAACTCTTGAACTCTCTGCCTAATCAAATTAAATCTCTTACCAAACATGAAAGTTTCAAAAGTCAGTAAGTACTCTGTTGCTAAATCACCGCTTTTACAGTGTGGAGGAAGACTTGCAAATTGATCTAGGTTCTGCTAATCGTAAATGTAATTTTTGTATATATTTTTCTATTTTGAAAAACGTATCTCAAAATTTAGACATATCTTCTGTATAATGAAACCACAATATTTTATCATGTTTTTGTATCATCTACGTAATATTGTAAAAGTAGTTATATTTTTAGTATAATGCGAATATATATTTGTATAATCACATCATTGACGTGTTCTATACCATATGACAATCAGACAATGTAAATGGTTATTGAACCCAATAAAATTCAATTCAATTCTATTCAATTGTTACAGTAAACTACGCACAACCTAGGAAATTATCAGGCTGTCTAAAAAGTATGGAGGTCAAAATTGAGAATATATTTATTGTGATGTGAAAATATCATCATTAAACCACATATGCACCATTTTGTACGATGATCTGCCATTTTTCCGCAATCCATAATACCGTCGCTATAGAACTTGTGTGGTTTCTGGTCAAATAATTGTGACACTTGGTGTTCATAGGCCTCTTATGAAACTAACTTAATATCATTCAGGGTGTTCTTCAGAGATCAAAACAATTTATAGTCTAACGTCTAGGCTATACGGTGGATGCATTGAAACCTATCAACTAAGCTGTCTAAATTTCTGACAAGTCGTTAAGTGTGTATGCGATCTGGCGTTGTCAGCACAGTATACCGACACCCTTTCTGTTACCAGGTCCGCTGTTATTTTCTTAACTGCTAGGCGTACTCGTGTTAATTGTCGACAATACAGGTCCGTGTCTATCGTTCTGCTCGGCGGCGGCAACAGCTCTTGATACAAGGCGAGTCCGGAAATTAAGTACCGTTTTGAAAATAATAATAATAATAATAATAATAATAATAATAATAATAATAATAATAATAATAATAATAATAATAATAATAATAATAATAATAAAGGTTTGTTCAAGCAAAATTTATTTTTACATGAAAGAGTACTCCTTAAACTATTTTTCGACACAGTTTCCACCAATGTTCAACCACCTGTCATAACTGAATGTTTCGTTGAGGAAGGTTTGTACAAGTTGGTCACCCGCTCTGACAAGTGTTTGAACATTGGTGGAAATTGCATCGAAAAATAGTTCAAGGTGTGCTCTTTTATGTAAAAATACATTTGACTTGAACAAACCTGTTTTAGTATTCATTTTTTTAAACAGTATTTACTTCCCGGACACGCCTCATATTTAATACCTTCCCAATTCCTGCAAATGTACAGAGTAATCTTCCTAGGCGCCAGTGTGAGCTCTGCCTCAGACTGTGGAGCTGCTCCTCGCTTCGACCATAATCTTTTTTCTTTCTTTTTTTCTTTTCTCTTCTTTTCTTTTCTTTTTTTTTTTTTTTTTTTTTTTTTCACTGTTGTTGTAGGTTATCCACTCTTGATCACTCGTGATCATCCGCTTTTAAAATGGCTACATATACGTATTTTGATTGTCAAATTTCAAGAGTTGTATCTATACTGAGATGCTTAAACGGCTAATTAGTAACATATTGTGAATGAGCGTCAAAAGTTGTTCAACAGTGCAAAAGAATAGGTCTTTATGTTTACTACACTTTTCAAAAACTCTGGGCAAACTTAACACTTTTGGACCTTCACACACGAAGTGAAAATGAGTGGCCTCTCTTGGAAAGGTCACATCAATGCAACTAAATAAAATATTCTACTGAAATTTGGCATATGACTATAAAAGATAATACAGAACCTTCCCACCAAACTTCGGAAACGGCTGACCGGGACCCATCTTTTGGAATTGGTCCCTGTGACATGAAATGACCCAATTTTGATGCTTACATAAGCACAATTTTAACTTTTACTATGTTTTGTTAATGCTGACAGCTGTCTGTGAAAAAAAAAATCCAACGTTTAAGAGGAAGCAGGAGTGGATACAGCTAGAATGGATTAAGAGCTTCTATTTAATATGGGCTATACACACTTTCCATTATGTATCTCTCTTATTCATTCTTTAAAAAAAAAAGGCAGAAACACACTGTAAACATTTAGTTAATGCAGTTGTATCAATGCAGGCTGTCTACTAAAATTCCAAAATGAAATTTCTTGACTTTTTCGTGATCTTTTCTTAACCAATAATTTGTTTACACTTTTATTAGTTAACCTTTCGCAGCAGTTGAATAAACTGGTTAGATGCGTAGGTAGTTTCGACGATGCGATGCTATTTGCATTGCCACTGCTCAATGATGCCAGCTAAGGAACAATCTCAAAGAGCGAATTAGGCCTCCGTCTAAAGCCGATTCTGGACATTTTTGGTGGTGAATTTTGACGTTTTATAGAACAAAATTTTCCAATCTCTATTTGTACAGATAAAAAAAAATGTGACCTAAAAGCTAAATTTCTTGACTTTCATGACTGTTTACTAATTTCGTGACCGATAAACACCCTGATGGAAGCTTCATGAACATACCAAACTTATAATTTGTTATACTAATAATCGATTTCCTTATGAGGTTTTCTTTTATTGTTTGTTACGTTTTCTTTATTGACGTTTAAGTGACCCTTTTCTGCATTGAGGCTACGCAAGAAGTGGATTTACAATTTAAAGTGGAATCTAAACCATTGTATTCCGTTTAAATACTCTTCTACCGAGAATCGAACCCGCGATCCCAGTGCACTATAATACATTATGGCTTTAATATGCCCATGAAACTTCTATCGATATAGCTGTATTAACTTAACTGTGGCATTGAACTATTGTGCCATTTTTTCCCTCAAAACCCGAGATACGTAACAAAAAGTGTTCATGGTCTATGTTAAATGGTGCTTCCTGTTACACATTTTCATGAACCTAAACTACAGGATACAGAACTGGAAGTATTTTTTGAGCTTACTGATAAGATAGCTCTTCAAGTGGGTTACATTATACTTATAGCTGTGTTCAATTAGGACATGTTTCGTGCGTACATGGAATGATATGTACTTCTTTCAATCTATGATTTGGATTTACACAGAATTTCTGTATCTTGCATTGAGTCACTTCTAAATGTTTTCAAAGCCTGCATATGCCAGTTTTATAACATGAAAATAGGATTTATTATTTTTTTTAAAGCGAAATCTTACCCGCACTAGGCCTTGAGTCTCCAAAATTGAAAGTAGACGTAAAAAAGCCAAATGGAAAGGCACCTATGCCAAAAGACATATGGAAACCGCCGTCGCCAAATCCAAAGCCTGGAAAACCCTGAAAGTAATAACAAATATTTATTAATTGTGCAATGCAAAATTGCAATTGGTTTATTATTATTATTATTATTATTTTCTAGGGAAATGATATTCAAAAACCTCCAAAACCACACTTTGCTTTAAACTATTGGTTTCATCTCTGTACAATGTATTTAACGCGACACGTATTCCAAATAAATATGGAAGCACCTTCCACTTAAAATGTCTATTTTACCTCTGATCCTAACCAGGTGCCTCGAGCCGGGTTTTATGGCGCAGGTTGCGCGCATGGGAATATTTGAAGCCATAATTTTGCATTGAAAACAGTACAATCAAACTACAGAATGGTAAATTTGTGAGAAGAATAATCAATACGGAGGGTTCTGCCCAAGCCCTTGGGAAACTATGGGGGGAGGGGGAGGTTCTAGTCACCTCATCTTGTTCTACCACTTAAGCAGGAACAAAATATTAAATTTAACGGTCATAGTGTACTCTCAAACATAGTTTCTGTTAAGTATAAAACAGTACACTTAACAATTAAACAGACCCTTATGCCAGTATTGCACTTCGCAGATGTTATTTTCCCATTAACACTATTTTACACCCTGTCAGGATGCAAGAAACACCAAGTATCAATGTAATAGATTCTCTTTTCAGGTATGCCAAGTCAAACATGATAGCTCAATACAAAACAGTAAGTATTCAAATCTACAGATTATTAATACACAGGGAAAACAAAAAGAATCATTGAATCGGTCAATATTATTTTATCCACTGCCTGTATACGCCCCCAAAAGAGCAAATTATTCAGTTTACATGAATTGCTTTGATAATCTGAACATTCACACTTACCCCATTGTTTTCCGGTTCAGTTCGCTGACCAGGTGGTCGTGGAGGAATTTTGTTTCTGAAAAATAATATTAATTTACGTAAGTACTAAAATACAAGTGTAAAAAAGAAATATTTCTCGGTTGGTTACACATTAGCGTCCCATTTCAGTACCGAGGCTGAATGTGACATGCTTCTACAGTTTAAAATGGAATCCGAACTACTATAATGAGTTCAAATTTCAAAGCTCTCCTACCAGGCATCACATCCGGGACCTCGTGCACCGATGGCGCGCGCTAGCCACAACACCAGCGAGGATGACAAGTATAAAAAAGAATTCAAATCAATTAAAGATTACGTAATGAAAGTTTCTCTACTAATAAAGTTATCGTGTTGATAATTTGA
This sequence comes from Thermobia domestica, assembly GCF_964235325.1. Taxonomy (NCBI): domain Eukaryota; kingdom Metazoa; phylum Arthropoda; class Insecta; order Zygentoma; family Lepismatidae; genus Thermobia; species Thermobia domestica. The sequence continues at coordinate 26,266,854 of NC_137462.1, forward strand.
GATTCTACTCTTGTGGAATTAGGTAAATAACTACCAATGAACAATATACGCCACTAGCTGCTTGGATATAAAACAGCCACTTTAACATATCACAAACAAATATTATTACTAAAGGTACTCCGACTACGAAAAGCGAACGCATACTCAAACTATCTCATCCCATTTTTACTCTAAATATCGAGACTTTCACTTTAAGTCCGAAAATATCGACACAAATTAAAAAGGGTTCCGCGCTGCTAAAAGGGTATCTTAAATGGTTGGCTTTAAAAGCGGAACACATTGGTTCAATTCCCGGTGTTGGCTTATGTGATTCGAATCCCACTAAATTCTTGAGGCACGTTTCATATTAATAGTATTGGAGGGAATGTCCAACTCCAAATAAACATACAAAATAATCTTGATAAACCCTGAAGTTTTGTAACTTCTATAAACTCTGAAAAAACTTATGTGGCACATAGCTCGGCGAGTTCCCGTATCTTCTTCGGTCGGTGATCTAGAAGTTGAGAATGAATACCTCTTCTTCCATGAAAATGAAAGCTTTCAGTTTCACATCCCACGGTTATGCCGGATAGGCTAGATACGATGATGATGAGAAATAAATGTAATGGAATGAATAAAGTGGGAGGAAACGGGAGAACACCGAGAAAACCCACAAACACGGTGTTTGTCCAGCACAAAGCTCACTTGACACGAACTGGGTTCAAATCTGGAATCCCACACCAGTGGTGAACGCTCTACCCCTGAGCCTCTGTGCCTCCGCCCTGCTCTCTTCTTTCAGTGTACTGACTCTACCCTTGCTTCAAAAACAAATTTTTGACCTTATCATTGAGAAATATCTTCACATTTTGCAATTTTTTAGCTATCCTGCTTTCCCATCTTCTCGCCAAACACAAAACAATGTTATTCCTACTCGATTCTATAGAATGAAGATTAAATATTTATTAAAATCGTACTTATCCCAAAATGCCCTTTTATTTATTCAACTGTATACGTTTTGGTAAATAATCACCGCCATCTTCAGTATAGGTTTTTTCAGAAAACCTTTATTTGCTTGACAAATTACACCACCGTTGATACATTTTCCTGTCTCCATAGCTTACGCACTTCCAATGGTCTTCCAACTATTTTCTTTTTCTGTAACCCTTGTAAAGCTGGCGATCTGTATTTAATAAAATCTTGCTTTAAAATCGCCCATTCCCTCCCGCAAGGAAACAAAGTAGACAAAATTTAAGAAAATTTTCTCAGTCTAAGTAAGTTGTCCAATGAAGTAAGGCCACAGATTTTATGATTGTTGAGTCAGAAGACACCAAGGTTTTGTAGATAAAATTTAAATTTCGTCAGTTTTCTTCGATCTACTTATTATCAGTGAAGTGAAACGAATCAGCTGAGGAAAAGAAAAAGCCTGAATTCCAAAGCAAGACATCATTTATTATAAATTGCTGGCTATACAAGATACCTGTTAGTTCCAAAGAAAAGTTATAAAAGTTAAAGAAAGTTGAAGGATCAATGGAAGTGCATAAATTATGGACAAATGAAAAGCTAATCTACTGTGATATAGTTTGTCACGCAATAGTAGTTTTCTGGAAGGAAATATGCTGACAATGGGAATAACATCTTAAGAAGTGTAGACAGCTGAATAAATAAATAAGAGTTTTTGGAAAGAACAATTTTAATAAATCAAAAAATAACGTTAATTAGAAACTATTGGTTCACATAAATCGTGGACTATAACAATTAAGATTATACTTACATGAGGTTGGGATTTGTGGTTTGTAAAAAACATGAATTATTTTCTCTGACAACGAACATTTGTTTCTGAAACAAAGGAGCAACCAACTAAGAGGAAATCGTTCTCAACCTCCAAACTACAGGAAAATTTTTAAGTAATAACTTAACACGATACCTGCCTCCAATTTGATCGAAGTGATATCCTGAAGGAACTGTGGCTTGAAATCAAGCGCATAGAATACAGCATGAGATAACTTCAGTGCTCACAGAGAACACTCCAAGGAAGTAGTCTTAATTAGTGCCTATAGTTCGAACAATTTGTTGTTGTTCTTCCGGGCTTCTACAAAATTATTGCCTACTTTCTTCTTTACATCTTGAAGATAAGTCTTTAACATCACATTAAATAACACAAAAATGTACAGAATTAAGGAACACTATTTTGTCCATCGCTCCACATTAAAATTCAATTTTTTTTACAGTTCAAAGCAACGACTGGCAGTAGGTATAACTTATAAAAAATTAATGAAACAACCGGCTCATATTAATAAACGAGTAGTAACTGCCGATCATATTTATATTTATTGATATCCCAAAATTAAGATCATTTCTCTAAGCATCTCATGGACACCTATGTTTAAATATAGTCCCACTGGACCCAGCGTCCTTAAATTATTATAAAAAGTATAGCTAGAGATGTATTCAAGCGTGGGTACTTTTTACTAGTTGCATGATCATTCTTTGCGAAAGGATTCTAATCTTAAGGTCTTTTACGAAGGGCAGTCAAAAAGTTCCCGGAATTTTGTTGCAGCTCTTTATCACCACAATATGCAGTCAAAAAGTTCCCGGAATTTTGTCGTAGCTCTTTATTACCACAATATGCAGTCAAAAAGTTCCCGGAATTTTGTTGTAGCTCTTTATTACCACAATATGCAGTCAAAAAGTTCCCGGAATTTTGTTGTAGCTCTTTATTACCACAATATGCAGTCAAAAAGTTCCCGGAATTTTGTTGTAGCTCTTTATTACCACAATATGCAGTCAAAAAGTTCCCGGAATTTTGTTGTAGCTCTTTATTACCACAATATGCAGTCAAAAAGTTCCCGGAATTTTGTTGTAGCTCTTTATTACCACAATATGCAGTCAAAAAGTTCCCGGAATTTTGTTGTAGCTCTTTATTACCACAATATGCAGTCAAAAAGTTCCCGGAATTTTGTTGTAGCTCTTTATTACCACAATATGCAGTCAAAAAGTTCCCGGAATTTTGTTGTAGCTCCTTATTACCACAATATGCAGTCAAAAAGTTCCCGGAATTTTGTTGTAGCTCTTTATTACCACAATATGCAGTCAAAAAGTTCCCGGAATTTTGTTGTAGCTCTTTATTACCACAATATGCAGTCAAAAAGTTCCCGGAATTTTGTTGTAGCTCTTTATTACCACAATATAAGTACACATTTACTTAATCGCCTTCAAAGTTGGCATTTTCGGAACACAAACACACACACATACCCTTTCTCTCTCTCCGTTCCACCGCTCCTGCGATTACTGGAAACATCGAAGAAAGTCTTCTTTTTCCGAAAATATCTTCCGAAGTTCAGCCGTCGCGTTAGTTTTGATCTTTTCTACGCTGGCGAAATGGAAAAAGTGGCCCAATTTTTTAGCTTTGCGAAGAGATAAACATCCGATCATACTAAACTGTTTTTTAGGACTATCAAAGGATCCGAAGCAGATTTTCCCCAATTCGCAGAACAACTTGACGTTTGCGCGTTACTCGATCTGTGAAATTGCTCCGACTGATCAACACACATTCTTCCATTCAACTACACTTCGTACACTGCCTGTTAAGATGTGTTCTCAGCTGTCGAATTCATAATTAGGCAACCTAAGGACTGTGTTGCACAAGATTCATTGTGGTTGCATCACAACTGCCACAACTATATCATTCCGGGAACTTATTGATTGCCCCTCGTATATCATGTATGCATAATTATTATTGTTCATAGATTTTGTTGTTATAATATCCCAATGCTTAACTCACATTTCCCTTTTTCGCATTCAATTTTAGATTTCTAGTCCTCATGTACTCACACCTTTAAATACGTTTCTATCCATCAACAATGAAGACCTATTTAAAAAAAAAAAAACTGTAAGTAAATCTCGAATGTTGTGTTTTGGAGAGCTTAAATATCCCTATAACCCCAACATAGCAGTATTGTAATCCTTGGAATCCCTGATATTTTCTTTGATTCTAGTACCAATATTTCTCTTTAGTCATCAATATATAAAACTTCACACTCACATTTCACTTCTGTACACAATATTAATTACAACTAACCCCTCGGAGCATTCTCTGTAAGTAATAAATTAATGTTATGAAGGAAATACATTAATAATTTCCAGAACTGAAAAGAAATATAATTTATGAAAGGCTTTTGTTTTTCTCCATAAGATAACTGTTGGTCAGAACAATATAGCAATGAAAGAAAGAAAAAAAAAAATTACCAAGAGATAGCATTTAGGAAAGAAAAGTACAATCCATACCTAGGATCTTCTTGCTTAGTACTTCCCCTGCCGTACAAAGGAATAACCTTCTCTTTACTAACTGCAGCTTTACACACAGGACACACTTGTCGATTAGGTCGGGTTTCTAACCATTGATGTAAACAAGGCCAACTGAAAGAAAATTACTAATATCTCATCAGTGGGTTAAGGTTTGCATTTTTATGCACATTTTAGAACAAACAATCGGATTTCTACCTCTTTACTGTGTAAATTCAATTTATCCTTTGGGCGATATTTCGGTTCAAAATATTCCACAACCACCTGCTGGCCAAATTTCTCAAAATAGAAGACTGAACAACTAATTAGTTAGAGTTTGGCCCTTGTCTTCTTTCCTTGACCTATGAAGGGTCGTTGAATTCTAAATAACTACAGAAACTAATAACAATTATAATTAACAAACTTCTGAGAAAATAGTTGTAACAACACCATAAATATGACCAACTCAAGCAAATATTCAATGCTACCATACTTTGGTTGGGAATTTTTATTGTAATTATTGATGTTAGTTACTGTACGTTTCTATAAATTAAGGACCTTTTATAGTTCAAGAAAAGAAAACTAATTAGTTCTTCCAATCCATGTTTTGGGAAATTGACCTTGAGATAGTTGTAAAATGTTTTCAACCGAAGTACCATCAAAGGCCTCATCAATATTGTATTAACACTATAACATTTTTTAATACCTGACCACTCGTTATCTCCAAAACTGAAGTATAAAATTTTCACTTGATTATCAGAATAGTTTAAGCTTTTATTTTCAAAATGACAACATCTTACAGGAGTTAACAAGACATTTTCAGTGACACTCAGTGAGGACAAAATTTAAAAATACATGTACTGAAACGTAATTTGTAAATTTTGCTTTATGCCCCTGAGATATACACAGATGATGATGATGATATATATATATATATATATATATATATATATATATATATATATATATATATATATATATATATATATATATAAAGAATCTTTTAAAAGTCAGACAAGTCGGATCCGAATAATTACCTTTTTTTTTCTTTCAATTATAACCGAAGTGTTACAATCCGAGCAGGACTTGACTTTTGAACACATGCACCTCAATAGATTTTACGTAAGGAAAATTAAAAGTAGAATATACCCTATTATTAGGTTCGTGCGAATGAAATGCCCGGATTTCACGGACTCAAATGAAATGTTTGCTTTGCTGAAACTCACTTGAGCAACACAATACAGGGATGGACTAAACTCACGGACCTAACGTCACACACACTGCACACGTTCAGCAAACAGACAGAAGTAACTAGATAGTCAGGTGTACAATTTCCTGTGTTTAAGAAATAACCGGAAGTTCCCTGCGCTGACTGTCAGATGATGGTTTTGTTATAACAATTGCTAACGGTCAGGACAGTGGATGGATCATTCCTCACCATTCATGTACTTAGGACGATGTTTCATTCGCATCACCCTATCATAAAAGGAACTCGGAAAAGTGTGAACAAACTAACAAAAAATAGTTCAACAACATAAAGCAAGATTCATATTTTCAATAAATTTCCGTGAGGGCACGTTGTCTTAGTGATACAGCGCTTACCTCTGATGTGTGGGTCTCTGGTTCGATACCTGGTCGTGGGACGTTAAACAGAAAGATTTCATGTCATTTTGATCTCTCATCACTGTCTGTGTGCCGGAACCGGATTCAAGTCCCGGTAGTGAAATGAAATGATTTTTTTTTGGTTTTACGTTCCATGGTTATGCCGTATAAATTTAAGAAGGTGGTGATAATAAGAATGAATGAAATGGCAAAATGAAGGACTGGGAGGAAACGGGAGAACCCGAGAAAACCCAAGCACACAGTGCTTACCCACTACAAAACATAGTTAGCGCGACTTGGGATCGAATCAGGAGTTCCATACACCAGAGGTGAACGCTCTACCACTCAGCCATTGTGGGCTTAAGCCTCGGTTGTGATTCGCAGCTTACGTTAATAGTAGATTCCATCATTTATGACTTCGGTGTTGCATACGAATCATATAAGAACCTCAATTGTAACTACTTGTTCTAATGTTGAACGCAGTAAATACAAAGGTGAGTTTACAGACTATTATAAACATGTATCAATTATTTTCCTCAGCTACTAACAACTGAACAGATAAAATTGTCTGTGCAAGAGTCAGAGGAACAGATTAGGCCTCTTGTGTAAAATAGTCAGTTACTAATGCAGAATGTTGAGGTGAATAGATTTTGTTAGGTTAGTATACGTGAGTATATACAATACAGAATAATTTAATCAAATTACAACATCCAGCAGTACGAAACCAAACGACTGGAGATGTATTTTTGACACACGGCAATATTTCCATTAAATAAATATTGATCTTTATTAAAGATTGGTCTTTACTCCCAAAGTAACTAATATAATAATACTTGTACTCTGTGATTCTGAATTTTGCTTTCTCACAAACATAAGACTACAACTAGAAACGCCTACCATACACCATTCTCAAGGGATACTTACCAGAATAAGTGCCCGCACATGCTAATAACTGCATCTCTTGCCGTATCTAAGCAGATATTACATTCGAACATCTGTTCATCCTTTTCCTTATCATCGCTGCTTGTGTTGTTACTATTCTTCGAAGGACCAGGTCCTGGATTACTTGCGGTAGCCATTAATAAATTCAATGTTTTCTGTTTGCTTCAAAATCTCTTCTACAAATTTATGTTGCGTTTTGGAAGCCTTGTATTGTAAACCACTCCTGATGGCCTGGAGGGTCTTACATGAACACAGTCTAATCCTGTAACCAGCACCTACCACTCCGAGTGTATCAAAGATTCTGCGAATTTTCTGGATGTATTTGAACCTGTAAACACATATCTGCTATAATGAAAAGTAACCTAACAAATATTTTTTTAAAAATATTGTACAATTATAACAAAATTTCCTCCTCACTTTTGATGGTACAGGCATCTACATTACAAACCGATTAACACAGTAAATGATAGTATTCTTCATGGAAACTACCCACGTCCTTCACTTAGGTATAGAATGAAGTTTTTACTGCGCTTTTTGTTTGGCATGAAAAACTTAAGATAGGGTATTCCATGTCAAGTGAACCAAACTCTGACTCACTCTGTGGCATGTATGGCCTCTACAGAAAATCATTCGTTAGTATTACAAGATGAAGCCCAGAGTTTTCACTGAAACAATGAGCAAATATGTATTTCTTCAATACTGGTTTACTACAAACATCATAATGATATAAAATTGAAAAGTATTATATGTAACTCTGAATATCTACAGCATGACCACTATCTTAATGATTTTGGAGTTGTGGTAAAGTGGAATTTCTATACAACAGCCCATGGGAAAGGAGGACGTAATGATCTTGGTGCTACTGTGAAAAGACTTGCAATATGGGGAATATGTAGCGGCATTATAACGATCAAATAACCACATCGTCGCAGCTATTTATATGAAGTGAGGCAAACATTGCCTCCACACAGTTCTTCAATGAAAAACGAAGAAAGAAAAAAAAGAAAGAAAGAAACTACTTGCAGTTATACATTCCTGCCTGTAAAACCAATATCGGACACACAAAAGTTCTACAGTTTCATCTCTGTGTCAGATAAAGTTGTTGACAAAGATAGTCATTTTCAACCAGTGGACAGCCATGCAGTTTTACTATCTTAGAAAAAGAAATGAAATAAAGACTAAAACTAGCACAAGGAAAAGGATATATAGGAATGTGTGAGAATATCGTTGGAGGCCTGGTATAGTTTTACCATGTCAGGAGCAGGCGTGAAATAAAAACAAACTAACAGACGTGAAAGAATATCCAACACGAGAGAATAACATTAACTGATGGTTTAGTATAGTTTTGGGTAAGAAAGAGACAACAGAGAGGTGGAAGTTGAGTTTCTGCGCATTGCAGGTCCATCTCCATCATTTAATTTCAAAACAGACTGCATATAAGCTTCAAGTGTCTGTTCCTCAGGTCTTCACCCTCATGAAATCCGGTTGTCCCACTGGTCGTAGTTACTACCTTTCGAAGGAAGAGACGCATATAGCAACTATGGCTCTTGAAACTGAAGTTGTTGCTATTGAAGAGGCAAAGTAAGGTGTAAGCTTTCCTTGTAAAGTGTAGCGAAATTTTACTAACTGCAACATTCCTATCATATAGTCTTAGATACAGTACATATTTTATAACAGTATAAAAATATGATTCCACAACAAAGCCTCTAACACATGATGCTAAAATATGTAAGTTTCTATTGAAATTTTTATTTTTAAAAAATAAATGACCTTAAAATGAAAAATTTCAAAAGGTAGTCACGTGACACATCAAATAGAAGCTCATACAAATGCTACAATCTGGTGTTCATTCCACCCTTCTACGTCAATGCTAGCATGATTTATATGTGATTTTGTAATTGCATGTGCGCTTCAGGTTCCTTTATATATATAATAAAATGGAAAACTATATTATATAAATGGCTGACACTTGCAATGTCTTCGTATCTCAGATGACAGACTTACTTCATGACAACCAAGTTTGAATAAAATCAGAGATTATCAGGTTAAAAATTGACATGGAATGTCTTTTATGCCCACTTCATTTTTTTTTTTTTTTTTTTATTGAATCATTTTCTGTTTTTTCTATTTCTGCATTACCAAACTGCTCCGTTCATATAATCAATTCAATTGTTATTAGTCTCAATCGTTCTATATATTTGATGCGTGCTTCCACTACATACAACTGCCTGGTAATAATGTAGACTTCCCAATGTTTTTAATATTTCACTTGTTTGACGCCGGACTAAATTTACATTGGCATCACCAGCAGGGTTGGCTGGTTTAAACAAAAAAAAAAAAATTAAAAAAAAAAAACGAAAAATGTTCGTAAAAGTGTATCTATTCGTAAAATATTGATGAACACACATTTGTGGGTTATCACGTTTCACTCCCGTATATTATTCGTACTATATTCAGACCTAAATTCCCCATTCATTACTTAAAGAGATTATATTACAAAAGCAACTTTTTTTTTTTTAGTTTATAGATGTTTCTTTTGTGTGTTTTTTCTTATAGTTTGTTATTATTGTTATGCAATCAAAGGAAAATTCTAAACATTGTTTCGTTTTAATAATGTTTACTATTGATAAAATACATCGAAATGGCGTACTTTTTTGGGAGGGGGGTCATACAAACCCCACGAGAGGCAATTACTGAAATAACAAGAATCTTTGGTAACTATTTATGTATAAATGGGTCAGAGCCAAAGTGGACTCAAATAATTCGTATCTTTATTCATTTATCTTACTGATATGCAAAGTTAGTCATTATATTTCTTTAACTTGGACTAATAAAAGTCGTAGTGAACTGACTTGAACTAAATTAGTTCTTCTGTACTCTGTAGTACTTTGAAATTGTCCATATGTAATTCTGCATAATGGTTCCACTTGGGCAATTGTTTATCTTTTTGTCCTTCTGAAATGACTGTTAACGATTATATTAACAAATACGTAAACATCAGTCCAACGTATTTTTATCAGGAATCCTTCGTGAGTGAGTCGGCAGACGTATCGCATTTGCGGCCAATTAGCCCCGGTTTCGGTTGAGTTGACTTTAACGTCCCTTTCAGCAGCGAGGCTATATGAGACGTGGACCTACTGATTAACGTGGAATCCGAACCACATGAGCTCCCGCCGGGAATCGAACCCGGGTCTCCCACGCCAGAGGCGCGTACGCTAACCGCTTAGCCACGAAGGAGCTCAGTCCCGGTTTCGAGTTCAAATGGAGGACAATTTCTCTTGGATGTAAGCCGAGATGCGGTTTGGATTCCGCTTTAAGCTTATGTGACCCCTTCCAGCATAGCCCGATTGTTGCATACTAACACCAAGGCATAACAAGCTTATTTCTGTCCATATGTGATATAAATACATAGAGCAAATTATTTAAACAAAAAATAAAAAATTGTTTAAACAAAATAAATACGTGTTTTCTTGGTTTTTTCAATAAAAATCATGGTTTTTGCCAACCCTGATTACGAGTTCGCGTCCCAAAGCGGACATGAAATATGGCACTACTTTCAACTTTGGGTCCAAACTACCGTATTAGTAAATAATGAGTAATAATTTTTCGCGCTTATCTACTATCCTTCCTAACGTGCCTGCTCATATAACTGCATCCCCACAGTAGGCCCCAAGTTTCGTCCTGCCCTGAATCGGAGTAGATGCAAGCTTATGGCGATCACCTTGCACAGATTAGTGCGTGTTTTTCGTACCTATGAACACAATGCTAATTTCTGCGCCCGAACAATGACACTACCTGGCGATGCTAATGCAAAATTAACCCTTGGATCCTTATCAAATAAGGCTCTTAATTATCACACTTCCTTAAATAATTAATAAATTTTCCAAATATTGCCTGACTCGTAACCTGCATACAAAATATAACACTTCAAAAGAAATCTCCTAGTAGGATATACTTATTTTTCGAACTTAGAAAATTACATTAAACGTGATCATCCTAGGTATACAACGGCATTCAATCGTCAAAATTAATGTATTAAAGTGACAACCTCCCAAATCTATTCTGCATGTTTTAACAATTGCTGTGGGTACTAGACTAAAAGTTGTCATTTCACAATAACACTTCTTAAATAATTCAACTATTGTTATAAACCGAGTGCTAAATGTAAATATTGCAACCTCTGTTCCAAACAAAATGTCAAACTGCTCACCAAATTCATATTACAGCCGTTAAAACTTTAAAAAATACATTTATAGAATAGTACAATATAGCTGCCTCAACATTAAACTTGGAAGTTTTGACTTCTAAAGCGATAGTAACGTCTAGTACATTTTCTGATATTATTTTTTTCACTTTAGCATTTGTTACATAAACCTCCTAGTAGGTTATCAACAATTCGAAAGAAACTTTAAGCGTCAATATGATGTAATGTTTATATCACATTTGAGGATCTAAATCCGAAATATTGTAAAACGTGATGCGACAAAACTGAACTAATATGAGCACGCTATTCATAAAGTTCAAAGTAATCATGCATAAAGGATCAAGGCTATTCAATTCCTACGTCAGACCAATTTACTAGTTCACAATAGGCTTAACACCTATACGTGAAGTATGTTTCATAACAGTGATATTTGTTGCCTTTATCTTGTTAATTCCTTACAATCTACAACCTTTTAATAACAGAATAAAACAAATACATGTGTATATTTTCCTTACACTGTCTTCTTATTGAATTACCACAGCCACTTCGTATACAAACATTAACTAAACTCGTCCACCTCCATCCTTGCACAACTTTCGGTTTACTTTTTCGTCAGGTTTTCTTTTTTCGGAGTCAGCTGTTCAATAGTGCCAGATCAAAGAATTATATACGCACATTTAACAGTACAAACTAAATAAATTTTAAATCTCAATCTGGTAAAATTTCTGATATTTCTAATTGTTTGATTTTTAATATGCACCATCGAAATTATTTTGTTTCTTTTTACAAATGAGTTATTGAGTTATTAACTAGAAGAACCACGCTGGAATAAACACTACAATTTATGTGAGTTAATGCATAAAGTTTAGTGGTCAAATATAATTTTCTATTAAATACAGTAATAATGGGAATTTCCACAACTTTTCATTTACTTTAATTCAAAAGAATAACATGCGGAATTCTTTCTTTTATATATACACAGTGGCGTATTTACGATTTTCTTTCGGGGGGGGCTTTGCTAACTTTCGGGGAGGGCTTTGCCTGAAAATGTGAAAATTCTGCAAGATATTTCATATACTTTACTATAGTAAGTAAGATTTCGGGGGGGGCTTAAGCCCGGAATCCCCCCCTAAATACGCCACTGTATATACACAATACTATATGAAATAAATGGACTTTAAGCCCCGCCCAATAGTAACTACCTGCTATATTTAGCTATGTTTCTGCAAAAGTAATAAGTAGTACCGAATAGTCTATCAGAAGTGTAAAAACTTATTTGAATATAGAGCAAATAAAGGAGGTTATTTTTTTCTTAAGTTGATGACATTTTGTAAAACTGTACGTATAATGGTATAATAATTTGCTTTCTATCATCTACGTTAAAGCGATGCTACTCGTATCGTCTTTAGTTATAGCACCCATGAGTTGGTTATTTTTATTTATTTATTTATTTATTTCATTTGAGGGGGTTGGCGCAACAGTGGTCTAACCCACATTTTTAGAAATGAAGAAAATCAAGTTAAACACATGTTTTTTTTTTTTTTTTTTGTACAATATAACAAAAGCAAGCGCAAGTGGTTGAATGTGTCATACATTATACATACATATATTGTACAAAAAATCACATGTGTTTAAGTTTCACTTGATTTTCTTCATTTTTAAAAATGTGGGTTAGACCACTGTTGCGCTAACCCCCTCATTTTCCGCCGTAAGAACTTTGCGTTCATGACTTCATTAAAAGATACATTAGTACAATTAATAATACAAATATCATACTTTCAATATATATTCTAATATTCGTTCCAATTGTAAGGTACATTGGCGAATATTTGCTGTTTTTCTTTAGGCGTGGCCTATATTACCCCGGATGAATTTAAACCAGTAAACATAATTTCATAAATCTCCCATCCTTCCTTGGTCATTTGCCACAAGCCGCATGAAAATCGAACTTCAGCTAGAAATTCTACACCCAAATGAAATCCGTGAGTTTTAAAAAAATCATCTTGTATATTTCAACATTCGAATAAATCTTAATGTTTATATTATAGAGAAAGATGAGACTGAATGTTTTCATCTAAACTATAGAAAAGATGTTTATGCAACAGCAGCTTGAGGCGTCTTTTAACTGCAAGTTTGGTATTTGTTTGACACAATCTGGCAATTTATATTTTCCAGATGTTTTATTCCTATGTGGTGTAATGAATTTTGAGTTTTTGCTAGACGGAAATTTTGTATATGAATATGATTGATTGTTCTAGAGTTGTATTGGTGTAGGTCCGAATCGAGTTGGAAGTTTCTTTTATTTATATGTATGAATGATGTTGTTTCGAGAATGTATGTACACAGCAATGGTATATTTTAAGCTTCTGAAACAGTAGTCTACTTGGTGTATGAAACAGAACTGATAGTATTATTCGTAACAGTTTCTTCTGCAATGTAAGTACTTTTATCACATGACAGATATTTTTACCCCAGAAACACATTCCGCGCGATAGAATTGATTGAATCAAGCTGAAATAAGTTGTTTTCAGTGTTTCCGTAGTTAGAATCTTACTAAGTTTACGTATAAGATGGACTCTCGCGCTTATTTTCCTCAACAAATCATTCACATATTCATCCCATGTTAACTTAGAGTATATTCTTAATCCTAAAAATTTACAAGTGTCAGATACTTGTATGAATTTCCCGTCTATATGTATTTCATGTATATTTAGGGAGTTAAGTTTTCCCTCATTAAAATTCATTATTCTTGTTTTCGCTGTATTTAAGTTGAGTTGGTTTGCTTTTAGCCATTCTGTAAATGTATCTGTCGTGTTCTTAAATATGTGTTCTTCGGAGCAAGATTTCTTTGGAATTTCAACTAAAATGTTTGTATCATCAGCAAAAAAGGACACTTTTGTTGGGAACTTATATAATCGCGAAGATCATTAATATATATAAGGAAAAGTATTGGAGTTAACATTGATCCTTGTGGAACTCCGTGCCTAATGTGCCTTACCTCTGACTTGGTTGGTCCTATTTCCATATATTGCATGCGGTTAGTTAAATAAAATTGTAACCATAAATTAGCATGACCTCTAATACCATAACTATGTAATTTATTCAATAGAATTTTGTGATTAACAAGGTCAAAGGCTTTTGTGAGATCCAGAAAAATTCCATATAGACAGTAGATTTATAGAGTACGCTATGCGCTCCCGATTTTACGACTTCAAAGGCAAACATAAATTATATTATTATACTATTTATTGAGGCTAACTATGACTATTACTGAAGGTACTCGTATTACTATACCCACCTCTTTTTATACTTAATTATTCCAGATACAAAGATGTTGAATCAAATTTGTTACGAAAGATTTGTTAACAAAATAGCTTTGCAATACCACAGCTAATTTTATTGCCTTGAATATTAAGCTCTTATTTTATGAAATATGATTTAAATAATAAAGACTACACTAGGCATAAGGTATAAAGGATAAATATAGGGCTACTGTTACACTTTCTTATCATGGACACGTTTTAAATTTGAAATGTGTGTAAATTTTATATTGTAAATTATCGCGAGATCAATCTAATGCAAACCAATTGTAGAGTTATACTTAAATACATACTACTACATTTGAGATTAGAAAAATGATTAGAAATCTATCAGTTTACGTTCCACGATTATGCCGTGCAAGCTAAAAGATACTGTGATGATGAGAATAAATGAAATGGTGGTATGAAGAAAGTGGGAGTAAACGACAGAGCTCCAGAAAACTCATGCTTATGGTGTTTGTCCACCACAAAGTTCACCCCCAAGCTGAAACCAAACGAAACCAGGAACCCGACGCATCAGAAGTGAATTCTCTGTGACTGAGCCACCGTGGTCCCTACAGAGGTTCAAATAAGTTCAATAATCAAATAATAACTAATAACATGTATTTGAGATTGTCTTTGAACAAATTCTACACATATGTATCTAGTTCATCTATGTGTAAAAAATGAAACGAAATTAGCTTCGTAAAAAATGAAATAAGATTAGCTTAACATCCTACGCTTATACTCATTAGACTAAAGGAGACGATGATACTCAAAGTAAATAAGTATAAAATTAGATTTTTTTGCTATCCCATCGGGAATCGAAACCGGGATCATGTACATCAAAGGCACAGGCGCTAGCCACTAGACCAGAAAGGAGGCTTATCTCTTCATCTTTGAATTCATTTTTTTTTTTCTCATTATGATCGGTTCTTTATGGGGTAAGACACTAAATGCACTTGTCATAGTAGGCCTACTGTACGCATATTCTCACTTTATTTAAGTTCCACCGTAACCTGTATTACAATAGATCAGTTTTCAGAAATCCTTCTTCCCCAATTATATAGATATCCATTGTGTGAAGTATCACATAAAGATGTAATGTGCAATTTAGCAAACTATGCTGGACAAAGACATTTTTGACTGCAGAGACACCTATTACGTGGATCAACAATTTCTTTTTCTTTTAGAGAGATAATTTGGGTGATATCTCTTTCCTTGATGTCTCTAAATATTGAAAAGTATTTGAAAAAAATATTTCAAGAGATATTTTATATCAAAGTTTTACGTTTACTCTTGAACTTTAATATTAAATCAGTAAATTTGTATTTTAGTGAAGATCCCCATTAGACACAGGGGATTGGGCGGATACCCATCTCATTTTTATAGTCCAGTGTATACTTATTAAATTTACGAAAGAACAACCGTATATGGTATAAGTATAGACTATATTTTTGGTCTTGCACTTACCAAAAATCTGTTGTTACCAAGGATGTTATAAAATAGAGGATCTGCCCATACAACAAAATCGTGAAGCCATACGTCACATCTTCGCCACACCTACTCTGCCCACTCCGCGCCGCTAAGATCGTAATGTTTCGAGCCAACAATCATGGCGGAAACCAGCCGGAATCAGACGATGCTCGGCTCAGACAATGCTCTTTTTTTTTTTTTTTTTCTTCATTGAGTTCATATCATGAAGATACGTATGGACAGATCCTCTATTCTATAACATCCTTGGTTATTACATCACTGATTCTTTTGCTATACTGTATCTTATTAAAGTATTCAAGATATTGTGCCATGTAAAATAGGGCGAATGAATGTATATATATATTTTTTTAAAGTGATGATAAGTTCCCCATTATCCTCAACTTATTTCAACTCCAGAAGTCTACAATTGGGAAGTAACATCTCCAGTAACGGCGAACCGACTATACTCCCTCAAGGCTTTGGTGCTTCCATTGATTTTTCACGTTGAAGGCATTCTTTTTAATCCTGATGTAAGACACAAATGTTACAGGAAAAATAACAACGAATTTGCCATTGCAGAATGAATATCCAGTATTGTCTTACATTCTGATTACTGAACTTAATTTTAAAAATTTTACTGAATACAAAGAATTCAAGTGATTCAAAAAGTGGAAAACTATTCATATTTCCAACACTGCTCAGTCTATTTCTTTCGTTTGAAGTTCTCAATAGATTATGTAAAATATCAGTCGATTACATACCCATTAACATACGTTCTTAGTAACAATGTAATTTGTAACGAGTTATACAAAAGGAAGTAACGGTGAAAATTTAACTAGCTTCATATATCGTATAAACCGTATTTGATTCTTGCTAGAGCTGTTGGAAAACTTTCTGCAAACTACTACTAACAGTGGCGCTAGTGTTCTGCTATTATAAAATTCGGAAGTAAATACGTTTCTATGGTTCCATTATCTTTGATCGTTTGTTTAAGCCTATTCGTTTATTTTTCATAGCAGTTTAAAGCAGTGATGCCAACCCATGAGAAAAATCTCATATTGTGGAATCTTTGGACAATGATTTCTCGAAATTGGATAAAGGGAATTTTCTTTAAAATTTGCAGGATTTATGAAATTTTTCATATATCTATTCCATTGACGCCAACAAAATTGCTGATGGGCAAGGAGTAGATAAATAAGCCTTCAATAAACTTGAAATTAATGGTAATTGTCATTACTAGCTATAAAATGCATGTTACTGTTAAAGTGATTTATGCAATGTATTGTGAATCTCAAAAAAACAAGTGTCAACGAATGTTAACTGTACTCTGGCATTTAAAAAAATAAAAATGAAAGAAAGAACAGAATTGACGAAAGAAAATAAAACGAAAAACATCTAACTTCCAAATCGTTGCATACGAAATGACTGAATAATGAAGTTTATCTATCTTCAGTAGGAGGTTATCACGTTCAGTAGGAGATTATGACCAGGGCCGATGTTGAATATTCTCTTTATTCAACGATAATCTCTTTCTCTTGTTATCGCTGCTACCAGATAATGATCAGTGTCAGCGTCAGGTCCTCTGAACGAGCGAACATCAATTATGCTAGACTGTCTTCTTCTATACTAAAACGTGATCAATTTGATTGTGTGTTCTTCCATCTGGCGAGGTTTACGTGTATTTATGAACGTCGCGATGTGAGAATTTTGAACTCTTCACGATAAGATTTTTGGATGTTCCAAATTTCACAAAACTAACGCCGTTGTCATTACTTTCCTTATGCAGACTTTCTTTCCCTATAACCGTTTTGAAACATCCTGTCGCCCTACCTTTGCATTGAAATCCTCTAATAGAATTTTCACATGGTATCGCGGGACTTGGTCGAATACCTGTGATACTTCTTAAGAAGTGTCTTAGATATCATCATCCTTATCTTCTGTTGGGACATGTACAGTACGTCTAAAAAAACATTACACTACAGACTTTTAAGAATAACAAAAGAAAGTATATCATTATCAAATTCAGACCGTTTAATTGCTGATACTAGAAGAATGGAAATTAAAGTTCTATTGGCTACATACAGAATTAAATTACAAAAGTTTACAATTATTACTGAAAATTAATGCTGTCACCCATTTCGAACATTTCAAAAACACATACCGCCTTATGCAGAGTCGTTTCGACGTGTGATTAGCATCATACTAAAACACTGACTACTGCAGGAGACTTATGTTAGTCGAACTCTTTAGTATGGCACTAATCGCTCTTCAAAACGACTCTGCATAAGGCCCATAGTTTCTAATATGTTGAAATTTCATTTCTTATCGATAGTATGAAACATTACTAATAGTTGTACTGTAAATTTCCATAACTGATCTCTAAGTGGATCTGTATAGCAACCAAAGGTAGTTTTGCGAAGTTTAACAAAAAGGTCCAAAATACGCCTTTTGCAAACAGCTCTTATTTGTAAAAGTATATATAATGATCGATTTTGGCTGTTACAATGGTCTGTCCAAGCAGGTTGATAAAGGAATCAAGTTCAGTTGAGTTGATTTTGAGTTTAACGTCCCGTTCAGCAGCGAGGCTATATGAGACGTGGACCTACTGATTAACGTGGAATCCGAACCACATGAGCTCCCGCCGGGAATAGAACCCGGGTCTCCCACGCCACAGACGAGTACGCTAACCGCTTAGCCACGGAGGAGCTCTAAAGGAATCAAGATAGCATAACAACAAAAGCTGCTTCTCTTATATGCAAAAAAAAAGAAAAAAAGAAAAAGAAAGAAAAGAAAAGAAAAAAGAAAAGAAAAAGAAAAAATGAAAAAGTTTGGTATGGTGAGTGTACTTCGCCCCGGGCGCCGAAATCTCTATCCACGGCTCTGATTAGTGTCATGGATATAGGGCTGTATAGACCAAAACTCTCCTCTGCCACTTTTTTCTCGTCATTGATAAGAAAAGTGTTTGGAATTTGAAGTCAAATGAGGGTACAATATCTGTGATGTTGATGTAGGTCTCGGATCTCAGAAACTGTCGTTCCAATAAAGCGTGATGTGAATAATGAAACTACGAAAGCAAATCCTGTTTTACGTTTGATTTTAATCAAATGATTAGGAAGTTGTACAACAGATGGCTCACGCTGACCATTTCATTGTAGCTGAGACAAATGTTTCTGAAAATCGTTAACAGATGGCGCAGTTATACTGTTGAAACGAAGACAGACAGGATGGACTGTCAAAAAATATTATTAAAAACTTTTTTTAATATATATATATTAACCGACTCAAACAAAAGCGCTAAAATGAGCAGAAAATAATTTGTTTTACCTATAAAAGACCAAGTCAAACAAATTAGTGCCTGAGCTGGAACCGATTAATGTTTTTGTTTTAAAGGAACTCTTTATTTTATACTTTTTAGCGTGATTTTGAAGTCGATTATTTTTGTTTCAGGTTTGTTTAATTTTTGCACTTTTTCGTTAGTCCAGTAGTTTAGTTAAATACAGGGGTAAAAGTGGATCTGAAAAGGTAGGGGGGGGGGTCGGTAGGTAGCGGCATGTCGTCACGCCGTCCCCTTGACTATCTTTGCCCATTGTAATATTTTAGGAACTCGAGGACGCCGTACATATTTTTGGAGGTGGGAGGACGGCGCCCCCGCGTTCCCCCGTACTTTTACCCCTGGTTAAATATCTATCCTATCCTAAAGGTAGAAAATCCTATCCTAATCCTCCTAACCATATATAAAACTACATCCGCCTTATGCACAGTCTATTTGACGTATGATACTAAAGGCCTGTCTACTGCAGGAAACATATGTTAGTCGAACTCTTTAGTATGGCACTAATCACGTGACAGAACGACTCTGCATAAGGCCCCATGAATTCACTGACATAAAGTAAAGAGTAGTACTCCCCGTTGACATGGAAAGTTGAAATTTTGACATGATTGTAGCTTTTCGGGACTAATCCACAGGAAAATTGCCAAAAGTGAATATTTTTAATTTTTAGGTATTCTAGAGGGGATGAAGAAATTCCCCATGTTATTTAAATGGGCTTTTTTTGTTTGTTTGTTTGTTTGTTTTGACCTTTTAGGCACACGTTTTAGGTACCGTAAGACGGGGCTACTTTGCACATCAGGGGTTATTTTGCACAAAATATAAAAAGATTTCACAGTCCTATGTCGGCAGAACCATGAATAGTAAAAAGGAAGTTTCAGCTGCCACCGTAAGATAGAATATCTAACTGTATTTTGGCTATAATGTTGGCGGTTAACATCAGCTCTAATTACCGACAGGGTTTGTTGTTGTAGACGTATGGAAAGCAGTCACTGTAAAAGCTGACAAAATTTGAAAGGTGTCACCTACAAGAATTTCCGTCACAGTTAAGTCAGTTTCGTAGAATACTACTGTGTATAATGGGACTTCGATGCAATAGTTGAAATTGAAATGTGAAACGTTTTAAAGTCATAAAAAGAGTAAAACTGGAAGAAGGCGGTTTCAGCCTCTATTCGGGGTTATTTTGCACAGGTCAAAAACACATATTAGATAGGAAATTATTACTACTGGAACCTCCTGCATTCTAATTTTAGGTAAATTTCCTATTTATGTACATGTGGGAATGAATTTCTTGTTGAAAAATAAATTATAAACAGTGGCGGATCCAGAAGAGTAGTTTAAGAGGGGCTTCATTCACAAAGGCTTCTTTTCTTTCTTTCTTTCTTTCTTTTTTTTTTTTTTTTTTTTTTACAAATAACTAGACTTCTTTTTGCGGGGGGAGGGGGGCTGCAGCTTATACGCATAGCAATGACTAGCATTAGATTTTTTGGAAGAAGATATCATGCAATTTGGGTGGAGTTCAGCCTAAAAGACCCAAACCTCGTAAATCTTCCACTAACTACGGTTGTAATGATCTTCTTGGACATAAGAAATAACCAAGGCAAATCAGTTCACGGGGATTTTTCTGTTCCTGAGTTGGCATATGTGTGGAACATATGCTAAACTATTAGAATATGGTTCCTGTGCCGGTACCAGAAAATACATAATTTTCTTCACAAATATTGATAATTCATACTAAGTATAGATACCAGTACCCTCATTCTAATGTCAATATTTGTAAACTGTATGCAATTTTGTGTAGAAAGTAAAATGTATAAATACTGAAGGGAAAACATTGCACAGAAACGTTATATTCGTATGTTAACATACTTTTTTCCCTAAGTGTATATGTCAATACCTATGGTCATACTGAATGTTTAATAATGAACTTGGGCGAATGTTTTGCACATATATATAGCTATTATATGTTTAAAATAGAGTGTTCTAAATCATTAAGTTTCTAAGTTACATGCACCTTTCTTTAAAATTCCTTAAATCGTGTGCAAAGTAACCCCGTCTTACGGTACTTGGAATTGGAATAAAAACTTGAAATTCGGTATGAACATTGAAACTGAAATGAAATCTTCTGAAAGATTAGCAAAACATACAATAAAATGACTTCTGCATTCACAGAAGAACGAAACACAAACAGAAATCCAAATGATATCTCCGTTTATACTCCATGCAAATTATATTTCCTTTAGCATACGGACTAGCAGTATTATTTGACATCTGTAATCATCCTCCTATTACCAAACTTATGTAATTGTTGCTAGACGAAGAATCAACCAACCATGTTCATGTATTTAAAATATTTAAAATGTAATTAGCCCTAGGACTGTTCCTTATGGCATTCACTTCGAAAATTTCCAATTTGGACAGTCTGTTTTATGTTACTGAAATAGCTACATTCCTCAAGCTTATATAAAACAGAATTTTGTGTTATATTGTATCAAATGCTTTAGATAATTCCGAAAAAGAATGAAATTACCATTTTGTTATTATCCATGTTTTTACTAATAAACACTGAACTGTATAGGGAAAAAAATAATTGTGAATAAAGGTGACTTCTTTATTTGTCAAAATAGTAAACAAATAAAATTTAAAATAAAAAAAGTTACAATGTTAGTTCAGCATTGGTGTCCCGACAAAACGTACCAGCGACAAAACGTACCACTTGAATTTTCGCGACAAAACGTACCACTTTTGACGACCTGTCATAAATGACAACCTGTCATGGATTAATTAAAGCATTTCTGATATTTATTCTACGACAAAACGTACCACTTATATAAATTACAACCTGTCTTGGACTAATTAAAACATTTCGGATATTTAATCCGCGACAAAACGTACCACTTCAAGCTTTTTTTTTTTTTTTCAGCGTGTTCACAGATTATTCTCCAGATCGAACAAACTTCTCTTAAAGGTTCTGTATGTGACAAACGTAACATTAAACACGTTTATTAGCGAGTAAGAGAACACGAGTCTTCCAAAATACATTAGACCAATGTGGGTGCTTACATATCTAACAAAAGAGAACATAATATTAAGAAACTACTTCCTCATGAACAGGTAAAAAGATGCCAGTATAAGGTTGAGAAGAACAGACAGGTAATGTATCGAGTTGTCAAAGTGCAGAAACTCATTGGTAAAAGAGGGCTCATTTACAGAGGAAATGTAGCTGCCTATAAACTGAAAGACACAGCTATAGATCATGGAAACTTTTTTAAGCAAATTTGATCTTCCGCTTAAAAGTAATTTAGATAAGGTCACCGAGAAGAGTCATATACGAGGAAGTAAGCAGGATAGTGGTCGCATAACTTTTGTTAAACACGGTGAATTTTGTTTTGAATGCTATCAACACACTTATCAGAGGAGATATTTCGAAAGAAGTCTCTCAAGCTTCAATATTTTCTGTTCTATTAGATACTACTCAAGATATAGTAGTTTCAGGCCAGTGCTCTGTTGTTTTACGGCATGTTGTTAAAATGGTTGTTAAACAAAGTATTGTTGTCATTGTAAAATGCATATCTACCACAGGCCAGGGTCCTTGCGGTTTACTGCTGGAAATTCTGCAGAAGTTGAACCTTGATATTAAGAAGTGTATTGGAAATTCAACCGATGGCTCAAGTAACATGCAAGGATAATATTCGGATTTTTTCAATTCACCTATGATCAGTTACACTGTGATTCAGTTGATTTTGAGTTTAACGGCCCTTTTAGCAGCGAGGCTATATGAGACGGGACATACTGATTTACGGGAAATTCGAAGCACATGATCTCCCGCCAGGAATCGAACCCAGGTCTCCCACGACAAAGGCGCATACGCTAACCGCTTAACCACTAAGAAACTCAGTTACACGTGTGGTGTTATGCTCATGTACTCAATCATGTCATATGTGATCAGACAAAAAATTGCATTGATTCTGTGTCATTGTTCTGCTGAATGACTGTGCGATATTTATGCGTGAGTCTTATCAGCGAATGGACATTTGGAAGATCAAATGTTAACAAAGGCGTCTTACAGTTTTTGCGGAAACAAGATTGTAGAAAACACACTGTTTTTCAGAAAAAGTTTGATCATTTTTCGAACCCAGAAAGTGCTTTGTATATAGAGTTGACCATAATAATTAAGAAAATTGCTTCTACAGAGAATATCAAACCAAAAGCTAGGTGTAAAGCGAAAGGATATATAAATGATCTTCTCAAGTTCAAAACAACTCGAACAGCACAAATGTTCCTTAAGATATTTCAAGTGACGACCTCTCTGTCAAACTATCTCCAAATAGAGGGCGCTGCTAGTGCAGTCCTATCGGATGGTGCAGACTACTCTGTTCCAAGTGAAAGAGTGGAGAGATGATTTTGAATCCGTTAAGAATGCAGCATTAAGCTTTGCAGAATGGGACAATAACAAATTTGAAGACTTAGAACGTGATTTCTTTCTTTTTTTCTATTGACCTGTCGACAATTCGCATTCAGAGATGGACAAAGATTTTCCTGTGAATATGAAGATGAAGCTGCTTCTATCCAATGACCAGGTACTGCATCGAAGCATTCAACACAATATTGGACATGGTAGTTTTGAGTATTTCTTGAAGATTCAAGAAGCAAGGTACTTTATGAATTATTTGGACCCTAGACACTTTAACCAAGTAACAGAACTTCCAGACGTGCCTTTCGTTACACTTACATATTTTCTGAAAAACTTCAGTAAAGAAGTTTCGAAGGATACTATAAATGTATTCTCTTGGACTTTTGAAGGACGTGGATATCCTTGAAAGTCAGTCTTGATGACGAGCACAACCGAGAAAAAATGACTGTCCTGATGGTGCAAGTGATTCAGAATTAGGAGAAAATACATTTGTTTACAAGGAAAGCGAATGCAAAACGTGTTGCAAAATTGTCCAATGTGCTGCTTTTTAATTTTGCAGAATTGTAAATTTTGCAGTAATACTTAGCCAGGTTTCCAGCATACAAATTTTTATTGACTTTGCCTGTAACTCAGGTAACATGTAAAAGAAATTTTTCAAAACTTAAATAAACTGAAATACATTAAAAATAGGCTAACGAGTACCACGTCTCAGGAACATTTGAAAACATTTTGTTGATGTCTATTGAAAAAGATTTATTAAAAAAATATTTCGAATGCAAAAGTTATAGATACAGTAGCATCAAAAACTAGTACACTAAAACATCTGCTAATTTTGTAATATAATATACGTTCTCCTTGAACTTCATATAATATTTTGAACAATTCAGAATAATATACTGATGAAAGAATATCAGGTTTTAATTGTCAATTGTCAATTGTACTGTAGAAAGAAAACTGTGCAATTTGATTTGTGACATTGAGATGCTTGTGGCCCTTGTGGGAGAAAGCCCCCGCGCCCCTCTAATAATACCTATCCGTCCCTGGTCCAAAGCCTGGACAAAGTGTGATGGAAATCAGCAAATTTTCAAATATTGCATATGCATAATTCTTGTTGGTCTTGGTCCGGCGAGAATCTTGCAGGTATGGTCTTGGTGTTGCGAGAATCTTGCAGGCATGGTCTTAGTCTTAGTCTTGGTCTTGTATCGGTACTTTTCTCACCACCAATCTGTTCAACTTTTAACCTTATTTTGGCCGATATATATATATATATATATATATATATATATATATATATATATATATATATATATATATATATATATATATATATATATATATATATACTTATATGCTGTCCTATCAAGTGGTACGTTTTGTCGCGTATTCTGCAGCATCATGTCGAAAGTGACCACATAACCACTATTTTCAAAACGCAATCTTAATACAAAAAGCAGTCTCATTTAGAAAATGTGGAAAATACTACCAGAACATATAGAAAAGAAATACAGACAACATGAAGAAGCTAGCTTAAATTGCGTTCTAATGGCGACAATATTAGCCTACTTTAGTTTCTCAAATTAAATCGTTCGAGTTACAATGTGTTTGTCCTGAGAGGTATAAAACAGAAACAAAACTAAGAAACGAAAAAGCTTCAATACGGTATCCTATACAACCTTTGTTTCTGAAAACATATCAACAACAAGAAGTCTCAATACGACATCCATTGAAGACAAAGAAAGTCTACTTGTTCATAATCTTCTTTCATAAGGAGGAACATTTACGACACGTATTGGGAAATGATGTACAGTACATAGTTCATGGAGCCATATGTGACAATAAATGCACTTGATCAACTAACATGAAGACATAGGTCCTGTACGTTTCTAATAATGTGCATCACAGCTTCCACAATAGTTATATTTTTCCGGGTAACTTGAGAGTAGGTCTAGGCTGCTTACACTTTTTTTTTTTTTTTTTTTTTTTACTTATTTGGGTCGCATTAATTCTTCTTCTGAGCAGTAACGGAACTTATTGTAAATCCTGCTGATCTCTTTCAAAAGCTAAACGCATGTTCAATCAGAATCGTTGCCTCTTGCATTCGCTTGGACGCAGAAACAGCCTTGTATTTTGATTATGTACTCGACCGATTTTACTTCTTTTGCAGACTCCAAAGTTGATTTTGCACTACCCAAGTTTTTTTTTCTTTCAAGCTTACCATTCTAAATTCTCCGTCGTAGTATTCGCCAGGGAATTCCGTATGTTTTTCCTGCCAGATATTCCACATTGCTGAACAGCTACTGCTGTCCGCTGCAAGTCTTAAACTGCCTACGATCATCTAGTAGTCTTTTTGAGTGTGTGTTTGTGACATGGTATCTATAAAATACAAAGAGAATACCTGCATAATTGATTGAAATTTTATACTGATAAGAGTTTACAATTTAGAAAGCATTTAAATAGAACAGACTACCTATTAACTCTCCTATATCCATATTTCTATATCTATATCCGTATTTGTAATAAATAAATACAAAAAAAAATCTCGCGACACCTTTGGTGCTATCATCCAACATCGAAGTTGTAAAACTCTGATCTATAATTCGAGAGGGAGACGGTAAAACCGCGACATCCATTTTTTTATTTCAAACATATTCACACAATATAACAGTAAAGAAGTAGTTCTATGAATAACGAAGATTTACCTCTGTTATTACAAAGGTAACCAAGAAAGTTATGTCGCTTTTAGTGGAGGTCTGTGTTCAATTGGCCCTCACATCGTGAGTTGAATGCGAATGGAGATAAGGCGAAGGTCAGTTGTTGGTGTGGGTATATCCAACATACTATCTGGTTGTGGCAGTTCAGTTACACCGTGCTTGCGTAAGGACAGAATGAACATGGGATCTCCACAGAGCGTCATAAGGGTATGTATGCTGTTTAAGTTCAAACTGTAGTCAAACGCCGTTGCAATGAGACGGAAGATATGCCAGGTTTTTGGTGAGGGTGTTGTGACTACGCAGACAGAGCAACTGTGGTTTAACAAGTTTAAGGACGGTGATAAAACACTCGAAGACGCACCAGGTGCTGGAAGACCAACACATGTACAAAATGAAGATCTTCAGACCGCAATTCAGGCGAACAATGGCCAAAGATGTGAGGATCACTACAATTCAGTTTAAATGGAGAAACCATTCGGTAGTACCTCCATCAACTTGGGAAGCAGGACTAGTTGGGTCGAAGGGTCCCACATAATTTGACTCCGGACCAGAAGACAGCACGAGCAGACACATGTGTTTCTTTGCTGTCTCATCTGAGGAAGGAGCCATTTCTGGACAGGGTGTTGACATGTGATGAGAAGTGGGTCCTGAACGAAGCTTCTCGGCACCGTCATCATTGGTTAGCATACCATGAACCGGTTCCAAAATAACCGAGACCAGCACTACACTAGAAGAAGGTCCTCCTGTGTGTTTGATGGACTGGTCGCAGTATCGTGCATCGGAAACTGCTACCAGCTAGTCAGAGCATCAATGCAACTGTGTACTGTCAGCAGTTGAGCCGTGTCCATAAAAAACTCAAAACTCTAGAGTCAGCACTGCTGACTCACAAAGGGGTCCTCCTGTTAGAGGACAACGCTAAGCCCCACGTGGCCAGAATGACCCGGAACACCATCTATGCCTTGGATGTCACTGTTGCATCCATTATACTCCTTGCACATTGTACCGTCTGATTATCACCTGTTCCATTCCTCGGACACCGTCTGATTATCACCTGTTCCATTCATTGGACAATCACCTTAGAGGACGCCAGTTCAAATCCCTAGTAGAGGTACAAAATGCACTTGATACCTTCTTCGCTTCACGACCCACCAAGTTCTACCGCGATGGAATCCATGGCCTTCCAGAACGTTAGCAGAAGGTCGTCGGTGCTGATGGGGAGTATTTTTGACCTTCCAGGTACATCTTAAGTGACACATCAATGTTCGAAGGTAGTGGGTGAAAAAGCGACAGAAATTTCTTGGTTACCTTTATGTTATTTTGAAATTTTTTAAGCGAATTCATATTATTTCAGATTCTAATAGAGTATATAATGCTCACAATAGTATTTTCCGACGGAAAACCAAAATTTATTGAATCTTTTCTTGATTTGTATATTTTTCTTGCCTGCCTGTTTAAATTTAGGCTTATGTAACTTTCAGGCACCGGATTAAGTGCTTAGGCAACCAAATTAACACCATGGACATGTGGAGTTGCATAACTACTTATGTATGTATGTGTGTTGTGCGTGAGTACTTTATTTCCCTGTAACTACTGGCCAGATCTAAACCAAATTTGATAAGCAAATAGCTTATCGTTTAAGGAATAAAACTCGCTATCCGAACTCGGCCAGCGAGATTCGGCTCGTCTTAGCTCTACTTGTAGGCCTATGAGGTTCCTTATTTGCATTTTCTATGGAAATTACTGTTTAAATGGGTATAGTGACTGGGTTCCACAGCTTTGCACGCCGGGAACTTTTGAGTTCGGTTCCCTTCAGCTTGTTTAATTACAAAATCCTCTAGTGGAAAACAAAGGTAGTAATTAAGTAGAGAGTCACGAAAAACTTAAAAAAGGTAAATTTTCCGTGTGTTTTCAGTCATTTTTTTTTTCATGAAAAAACTCCATTCCAACTACATCAAAACTCCTCCCCCGGGCTTTTTTTTTTTTTGCATCTCTACTAAAAAGTAGTCATGTGTTCTACTTTCTCCCTTCTTATTTCTATATTTGATACCGACCACTTCGTTCCAATCACCTCTCCAACGTGTTTTTCCATCTCCATTCTTCGCAGCTTCTCTTATTAATTTTATTTTCAGTTTCGCAACAAACGCCATGCTAACCGTATTTATTTAATTCTTCTACTCACTATCATAACACTCTTCTTCACTATCTCCCTTAGATAAATAATTACATGTTATAGATATACCACATTGACTTGATATCTAGTCTTCCGTTGAAAGCGCTCCTATCGACTGAAGGAATTCCACTCCCTTTGGTGTAGACGGCTGCAAGGTTCTCTCGCTTAGCAACAGCTGAACCCTTATTGGCTCAACGCGTGGGTGTGAGTTTAGTTCACATTTTTGCCACGGCTCAAGACATTTCGGCAGCACTATAGTGAGAGATAACATCGTTGTCGAATTCCCCTTCCAATAGCACTCTACTCTGTCAGTCTCTCATTCCCTACTCTAACTCTTACTTGATGGTGCTTATAAGATTCTTATTATGAGTGAGATATCGGAGTTTATATTATCAGTATCACACTCCAATCTGCCTTTATTCCTTAGTCTCCCTATATACTCATGTATAGTATGTTCACTCAATAAGAGTTCAGTTCGGCAAATTTCTCTCAAGGTTCCATGCTAATTTTTACAACAGCATCTCTTCCTTCCTCCATTCCTCTTTTGACCGCATTTGCGGAGTTGCAACGTCTTAACACTAGGGATGGGCAAAACCGGTTTTTTATAAAAAACGGAAACCGGTTTTTAGAAAAAACCGAAACCCGAAACACCGACATTTCAGTTTTGTCCAAAACCGGTTTCGGTTTTCTTCAAAACCGGTTTCGTTTTTTTTCAAAACCGGTTCGGTCAAAACGTTTGGAAACCACATAAGTCTATTTCTGTGTAAACAGATTCGGTTTCCGGAGAACAACGAAACACTATTCTGGTCAGAAATAGAACAAATTTTGGAAAAACCGGAACCGGTTTTGAAAAACTGAACAGGTTTTGGAGAAAACCGAAACCGTTTTTTTGAAAATTTTCAAAAACTGGTTTCGGTTTTTCTAAAAACCGAAAACCGAAAAAACGGTTTTGGTGCCCACCACTACTTAACACTCACTGTGTCTGTTCCTTCTCAATACTGCTAAGCTGCTAATAAAGGGTGCGGCACGTAAAACCGGCCCGTAAAGTGAACACATAAAATGAAATGTAATATATTGAATATGTTTAAGTACAACACAAAAATGAAATGTAATGTATTGAATATGACTACTCACCTTCACAGCAGCCTTCACAGCAGGTGCTGAAAGTGTCCTCCGCCCACTTCAACACACATGTGAGCACGATTGAGGAGATTCATATATACCCTTGTCAGTTCTTGTGTTGTAATGCTATTGGTGACATCCTGGATCCTGGTCTTGAGTTCTTCAATTGTGTGTGGATTTGTTTCGTATACTCTTCCCTTAAACAGTCTCCATAAGTAAAACTCACACGTGGACAAGTCTGGTGACCGAGGAGGCCACAAGCCTTTGCTGATTGTCCTCTCTGGTGTAAACATCTCATGCACAAGGGACAATGATGCAGCTGATGTGTGGCATGTTGCACCGTCCTGCTGAAAGTAACATAACTGACGCTCCTCTTCGGTCAAGTGTGTATAAAACTCCTCCAGGATTCCCATATACATGTCACTGTTCACTGTCGTCTCAAAGAATATGGGCCTAATAACGCGTGTGGCGGAAATGGCACACCAAACACCAATCTTATCATGCAAGGGTACCTGGTGGATTGGGTGTGGATTTTCTGTCGACCAATACCGGTTGTTTTTTGAATTTACGTACCCAGACAGGTGGAACCACGCCTCGTCACTCATGATGAGCATTAGTGGATCCAAGAAACCACTGGCAACACAACGAGGCCTTTTTCTCAACTGGTTTCGACAAGTTTCACTGGCTGCAGCTGCACGTGACCCGACCTCGACACGCCATCTCTTGGTAGGAAGGTAGATTATTTAAGTGTTGCCAAAAACACAATATACCAGAATATAACGACGGGCCGGTTTTACGTGCCGCACCCTTTATATACTGTGTCTCCTAATATGAAGGAGATGTCAGGCAATGTAAGAACAAGGAAGCTGGTCTTAGGAACAAAAAATTGTCCATTAACTTAAAGGATAGCATTTGAAACTGTGGCAACTAGAATTCCACATGGAGTTGACAAACGACTGTCAATTGTTTGAAATGAGGGTTCTGGTTGACCATTTAGGTATCGAAGATGTTTTTTGCAAGATCCCTCGGATGATGAATTATTTATGGCACGAGTCACCACACACAGATGGCGATATTCTTTTTATACAAACTGCACTTCGTTTGAAGAAACTAACTGTGAACTCCTGGCCTACATTTGCAGCAGTGGCGGATGTAGACCGTGGCCGATGGGGGGTCGTTTCCCAGTTTTTTGAATGGCAAAAATAATTGAAGCTATTTATTTATGTATTTTTGAAAATGCATAGTAAGTGTTGCCTTTTATTCTTTATTGGACACTTCTAGGATAACATTAATAGTGGTGAGTTGTATATTTATATTCAACATTTTATTTTCTTCGATAATTTCTAACTTGAATGTTAATTACAATGTTTTGCCATATAAAGCGCTAATGTCTTGTGATTAATCTGTTTAACTACCGTACCTGTAAATGCCTACAACTTACTAATTACTAATTTGTACTTAATGTCTAACTGTAACTGGTGAAAGGAGTGATTAATTATTTTTATTTCTAGTTCCTGTTAACGAAGTGCGTCAACTTATTTCAAAATAAAATGATTTGCGTAAACTCTTGATATACTTATCATAGTTTGGTTCTGACTGACCGCCTAATCTCCAGTTTTTACTTTCTAGATCCGCCACTGATTTGCAGAATCCCACTCTCATCGAGAATCGAACTTTGGTCATTCGGTACGCGCCTTATCAGCTACGTCACCTCGATTTCCAGTATTTAGAGTGCTTTGAAATAAAGTGGTCAATGCTTTAATACGAAGAGTAATAAAGCAGGTGTATTGGGTTCCTTACCCAAACCAAGAACCTCTCATAATGAAAGAGAATGAACTGAACTGAACTGAAAAATGAAGAAGTACGTCCTCTCGGCTTGTATAGTGGCTAGTACGTGTGCCTTTGGTACACGTGGTCTCAGGTTCGATTCCCGATGGAAGAGTACAATAATTTTATTATACAATCATTCACTTTCATTGGCCATCCGTTCCCTTTAATTTAAAGGACAGAGCCCTGGGATATTAAACTAAAAAAATCATCTTTGCTAGTCTAATGGATAACGCGTCTGCATTTGGTGCTCGGACACAATTCTCAGTGCGAGAACTTTAAAAATTTAAAAACATCGTGGTGATCCATTTTTTAAATTGTAGATCCCGTTTTATATAGCCTCGGTGTTGAGACGGGACAGTAACTTCAACAAACAAGTAAACAAATCAAAATATTATAAATCGTGTACTTTAACACACGGTACGCTAGCAAACAAACAATTATTAACTTCTGAGTTTTGTGGTTATTGAAAAATTTTTATATAGACCTCGAAAAATGCAACACGTACACACAAATTAATTTCTTCAAATTTGACTTGGACAGTCGTTTTTGATATTATCCTCAGTTTTGTCATCAAATTTAAATTTATTCGAAAACTGAAATTAATACACACTTTCTCTCAATATTTTCAAAAACCATTATAAGGCCTCGAAGTGTCTTTCGGCGATTGCATGTTGATTTTTTTCTTGTTCATGTCTAACGAAGATGTGCCGTGATGTAAACATCGGGGGCAAAACTCGTGGGAAAACCTGTATGAATGATAATGCGCAGGGCACGAAAAAAAGAAACAAGGTTTTCCATCGTTTAAGCAGATTGTTTTATTTCTCTCCCCGCTCCTTCTTAGATCGTGATGGCCATTGGGAAGGGGAGCACTTTCGAATAACCCCTTCCTGGAAATTGAATGTAATATTAT
Source organism: Thermobia domestica (assembly GCF_964235325.1). Taxonomy (NCBI): domain Eukaryota; kingdom Metazoa; phylum Arthropoda; class Insecta; order Zygentoma; family Lepismatidae; genus Thermobia; species Thermobia domestica. The sequence continues at coordinate 26,299,122 of NC_137462.1, forward strand.
GCATCTGATGGCGTGTTGAACTTTGCAACATATGGCCCAAGTGTTGCAAGCACTTACTTTAAAATTTCATTGCTGTAAAAAAAAAAAAAAAAAAAAAAAAAAAAAAAAAAAAAACCTACATTCTACTATATAAAGATATATTTTATATGAAAGAAATGAATTATTTTTGATAATTTCTTTACACGATTTTTAATTACTGTTACTTGGGTTGGCTGGTTTTGAGTTGGATACCTCTTATCAGCACAAAGGATATATCAACCTACAGCTTAACAATAGATATGCACCACATGAGCTTCCATCAGTATCGAACTCGAGCATCCTAAGGGGACACGGTGGCTCAGGGCGTGAGCCCCTGGTTAGATCCCCGGACAAGTAAGTTTGTAATGGACAGCATCGTGTCCGTGGGTTTTCTTGGGAGTACTCCCGTTTCCTCCCACTTTCTCATTCCACCAATTCTTCTATCGTCATTGATTTGGCTTAATGATCGTGTTCCTTAGCCTACTAATCATAATCACAGGATGTTGAACTGAATGATTTCATTTTTTCAAGCATCCTGTAGGTTCTATGTAACGTATACACTGTAGAAAGAATAAAGTTTACAGCTTTTGATAGGGATGGTACCGAGACCGAGACTAGTCTCGGTCTCGTCTCGGTCTCGTCTCGAATTATCGAGACGAGACCGAGACCGAGACGGACTTTTATATACCGAGACGAGACCGAGATCGAGACGGGCTTTTAAATACCGAGACGAGACCGAGACTGAGACAGACCTCTATAAATCGAGACGAGACCGAGACGAGACTTAGGTCAGTCTCGAAAGTCTCGGTCTCGTCTCGAATATTGATATTGATAGATATTAAAATTGCTTTTACTCAAAATTTGTTTCGTTGCTGTGTTAGATAATATGAGAATGGTTGACTGATGTACAGTGGCGTATTTAGGGGTGCTTATTAGGCTCAAACCCCTCCCGAAATAAATTTGTGATAATTTTTTGCATTGCACGTACAACGCATATGTTTCTTACTCGTTCCTCAAGCCTCTCCCGAAACACTGCCGATGCAAATAGAATTCTCTCTCTCCTTATATATATATATATATATATATATATATATATATATATATATATATAATATGGTCGCGGTGCCACCCAGGTCCGCCTTGCATGGGTTCCTGGTGCCCAACTTTAATTTTAAATGGAAGCAAGGGGTAAGTATACATCTTGATAAACTAAAAAGCATTGTGGCAAAAGATCTTTCATATTGTGCACTGTATTCAAAATGGCCGCCAAGACATATCCTCAAGGTCTCCTCTCGGCCTCGCCTCTATCAGATACAGTAAAACGTGCAGTACCACTAATATGAACACGGTTGAACATAAATGAACCGAACAAAAACTCAAATAGAAAATGTCATGTGGCACATCGATTGATATTGTCGCGGAGACTTCCAGGGCCACCCTTCATGGGGGCCCAGGGCGCAACTTCAAAATTGAAAATGGAAACATGGGGTTAGTGATACCTCGTTCGACATATCTTTAAAAACTAAAGAGTGCTGTTGCATAAGATTGTTCATATGGAAAACAGTTTTTAAAATGACCACCAAGACATGGTACCTGCATCATGTAAAACGTCCAGTATCACTAATATGAAAACACCAGAACAAATATTCGAATAGGAAATCACAGAGGGTATTTATCATTCTATAGCTCGGGAATGTTGCAACAGTCGAAAAGATGATTAGAGTGAAAGTGCCATAATGTAAAGGAAAAAATCTAACTCCTAGAAAATTATCGCTCCAACCTCACTCCGTAAGTGAGTGAAGCGGGAAGGATCGGTGAAATTGCAAATGAGAGCCTTAGTTTTTGCAAATTATATCTACGAAACAAAGTTATTTGAAATGTGTTTTTATAAGAGATAACTGTCTCTGTAATGGGATAAAGTATGTTAAATGGTACCTTCCATTTTGATTGCAGGCAATGGTTTGATGCAAAAATGAATCAACTGAAATGCGAAACCAATTTGTCGAGCAATGCAATTTTAGAACAATGTTTACAAACGTTGGTTTTGCCCAACAGTCTCTGCATGATATTGGTTCGCTTCTTTTCCTTCTATGTCTTCTTGCATGTGATAGAATATGAGTTTCTCTTAGATGTCCACAGTTACATTCTGAATAACTTTCAATGGTAATTTCAGTTGTGATCATTAGTAACGAAACGGTACACACTGATTCAGGTATGTCCCAAAAATTTTGCACGCAATGCGTTAAATTATCAGGGGTGGAAGGGCGGGTAAAATGTTGTTAAACTTGAATTTCACCTTATTTTTATAAGACTTTACTTCGAAAACGCGCTGACATATCACGTCTCATCATGCAGATGCTTCCAAAGGACTTAAATGCTTATAATGCCATTTACAACAATTGTTATTTCAAATCGTTTCAGAGATACCAAATACATTGGTAGTGATTGTTATACTGCTTAAAATGACGTATTTGTATTAAATTTTTATAATGATTATTGCTTTCCTTTGCTTCTATAACATTACAACAATAGTTTTTGTTGGTTTTAATTACAACAAGTCGCAGTTACATTATTTTAAGCAGTGTTGCCCACTTAAATAAATTGCTAAATATTATTCTAAATACGTGCAAATAACGTAGATAAACTGCAAAATATTTTAAAATTACTCGTAATTTGTTTCATGTTACAAGAATGCTTTCAAGAGACGACGTTTTTCATAGTCTTTGGGCTACTTATAATGTTAAAGTCTTCGTTCCAGCAATACATATAAATGCAAATTGTAGCTGAAATTAAATGTAACTAATACATTTTCAGTAACACTAATTGTTCCCCCTAAGCCTTAGGCCTGATGTACACTTTAAGACCGTGCTTAATTAAAAGTTCTAATTACACCCTAATTACATTTCACTTGCTTTAGTTTGACCACCGACCACCTCAAACTCGATCCATACCATATAGCTATATGCAATTATTCAAAGACTTACAATTAGTAATACACAGTGTTCACTTTTGTTTTGTTGTGTTTTAGTTTAACGTTCCACAGTTATGCTAGGGCAGCTAAAAAAGGCGTGGAGCTAATGATTATAGTGGAATCCGAACCGCTTCGGTCGTTCAACTTTACCCCTACCGGAAATCGAACTCGGGACCACGCGAAACGAAATCAAGAGTGATAGCCGCTAGATCAAATGGGGGTGTTCACAGTGTGTTGATTTAAATCATTCAGTCAGTGTTGCCAGATCTGAAGATTAAAAAGTAGCGTGTCTGTACTCCGAAAGTAGCGAATTCGAACTATTTGTAGCCCGAATATATAGAAATGAATACTGATGGTGCTAATGAAATAATTTAATATGAGCTGGAAAGTGTGCTGGACGTATTGCAAGAAGAAATTATGATCGACGGACGAAAACAATTCTAGACTGGATACCACGAGACATAAACAGCCTGAGAAACCTCCGCATACAAGAAGGTGTGACGAAATCAAGAGCCACTGAGGAGTAACCTGGAAAAAATTGCCCAAGTGAGATAGTTGTGGAGAAGACTTGGAAAGACCTTCATCCAGCAATGGATTGATAATGGTTGAATTTGATGATGGTGATGATTTTATTATATCTGGACCTCGGAGGTACACTAAACCAAGTCATAATTTTGTAATTTTACAGAAGCGAAAAACCGGTTCCTCAACTAAGACTAAACATATAACTTTTACTAGGTAAGGTAGGGTAAAAATGGATCCAAACTTTAATGAAAATCATAGAGGGAAAAAATATTTTTGACTATTCAATCCATCATGTTGCAGCAAACCTACGAAAATTAATACAAAAGAAAACTAGAAAGTTAAGAATCACTTGTTTTGGGGAGATTACTCGATACAGATAACTCGAATTACCTATATACTTATATAATATGTATGTCCATGTTTCGCAAGTAATTTTTAATCAATAACAAATTTCAACGTAATGAATGCAAGATTAGTTTTCTCGAGTAAAGATTGCATGCACCGTTGAGAGCTCAGGAATAAGATTAATCTATGTTACGGCACTGGATATGTGCTTGCGTAATGCATTACGACCTTATGAACTTGTATAAGAACAGAATGCACTTAAAATGAGACGCGAACTATGCGAAACATTGGACTTTGAATCTAACTTGTTTTGTGATCCAACTCGAGACCTCACATAACAAAGATGAGTGTAGTAGCTCCCACCACAAGGTTCAGGACGTTCGTGTTATAAAGTGTCAATTAAACACGAAGATGTGAAACGGTAATAAAGCATTTCATCAATTTCAAACAAAATACGTATGTTGTAGTAAGAAGTTATCCTATTTGTTAAGATAATGAATGTTATATTCTGTTTTTAGAATGAAAGTCAAAGCAGAATGTATTGAACAATAAATGAGAAATGGTAAAGTTTCAATTTCGGTACGATTAGATACATTCGTGCTGCTATGTGTTGCGTTATCCGTTAGGAAGTATTGAACAATTCTGGTTCAAAGGAAGGAAATAAACTACTGTATAGTACTGGAGTTAATTTAATAGAGTTAAATTGTATAGGGAGTTCTGAGGCTATATGAGACAAAGTCTATTGCTGAAAGTGAAATATGGGTTCTATTATTGTTTAGAATGATATACCCACTGATTATTGAACGTGGAATACGCGCATGGAAAGCATTAGCACTAGCAAATTAGCTATGAAGAGGTACACCATACCATAATTCTAAGTCAAAATGAGAGGAAAAAATAAGCGGAAACAACAGACTGTGCGAGAATAATACTTTCACTATTTTAATTTCACACTATTTATTTCGAGACTTTCGAGACTTTCGAGACGAGACCGAGATTTGGTACTCGAGACCGAGACCGAGATCGAGACAAGCATCTGTTGACCGAGACGAGACCGAGACCGAGACGGTGATTTTTTACTCGAGATGAGACCGAGACCGAGACCGTTATTTATCAACCGAGACGAGACCGAGACTGTACCAAGTCTCGTCTCGATACCATCCCTAGCTTTTGACAAGCTATAGAATATTTTCCGAAATAACGATTTTGTGCATCCACGTTGGTCAATATTTTTTTCGCTTTTTCATGTGAGGAATCATATACATGTATAGCGACAAAGAGTGAGTTTCATCTTAGGTTGCAAACTCAAACACACTAGTGTTCCGTTTACCTGAATTTTGTGAGATTAATGGTGTTTCGAATGATTTTTTTTTTTTTTTGGAAGGCTATACTGCACTGGATGTTAGATATATGTTTTTTGATATATTTTCACCGTGAAAAGATATCGTTGGCTACATATGATGTCTTCAAAACTGGACATAGAGTAAACATAGGCGTGTCCAGTAAAAATTTTCTGGGGGACAGTACCTTTCACTCAACATTGTGGGCCGAATTTAAAGAATGACTGATGGCACTGCACTCCTTCCCAAATTTTCAAACTGGCATATGTCATGAATTAAAGGATTGCAATTTGAAATAAATCCTATCAATGGTGGGTAACAGGTTCTATTCCAGCGGCACGAAATAATGGACACCTGGTTCCTCCATCATGACAATTCTCCACCACGCCATGCGGAAGCCTAAACCGAATATTTCACCTCTACAGAACTGAAACTTCTTGAGTAACCTTTCTCCCTGACCTTTGCACTGTTCCCCTATGTGAAAATGAAGCTGAAAGGGATGCTGTTTTCCAGGGATGAGGATCTCCTGAGGGCTTGGGACAACAAGTGTCCCTTACTCCCTAGTGAAACTTGGCAGATCTAGTTTAGCGATTGGTTTCGGACAATAGAGAGGTGCATTGGATGTGTTAGAAATTATTTTTTTAAAATAAATAAATAAATAAATAAATAAATGAATAAATAAAAGTGTATTGCAAAACTTTCCTACTCCTTTGTATCATACATTGGTTCAGATGTCACTCTAACTCAGCGTTCCCCAACCTTTTTCAACTTGCGGTACACTACGGGTGTTACTTGGATTCTCGCGGCACACTTATAGATATTATTATTTGTAAATATAAAACACAGTGGTATTTTTCTGTGGTTATTGACCCCCTTCTTACAGAGAAGAAAGCTCTATCACTGGTTTTTCCCCGTGGTAAATCATGCTTATTTTTCATTCTAATTTAAGAATAGAAAACGATTGCAATGAAATATTGGACTCAGGTTTGTAAAAATACGCTTTCTTTTTAAAAACTGTATCCAACCTTTTACTAAGAAGGTAGATCACTAAATAACGAACGAACAAACAAATCTCTTTTACTTTTAAAACACAAATGTGGGTAATTTGTCGAAAGGATTGAATGATATTTTGAATTTTCAAGTTACGAAATAGTCTGCAACAATAAAGAAGCAATAATGGTCATAATAATGATAACCATTTTTTTTTTCAGCATTAGAAATATACAGAATAGTAACCTGGTATGAAACTTAAAATTGTAGATTCATAGAAGTTCATAGTAATGTGAAATACAAATATACATTTTCCCTACGTTTTGCAATTTGATTGCTATAAAATTAATAATTTTGTTTCGATTCCTCGCGGCACACCAGCGGCCCATTCACGACACACCGGTTGGGAAACGCTGCTCTAACTAGTAAGCTATACATACACCGCATTGACTTGACACCTAGTCTTCTATTCCAAGCGCTGCTATAGGCTGAAGGAATTCCACTCCCTTTCGCTAAGACACACTCGCTTAGCAAGAGCTGAACCGTTATTGGCTCAACGCGTGGGTGTGTAGCGGGTGTGAGCTTTAGTTCACATTTTTGCCACGGCTCAAGACATTTTGGCTGCACTATATAAGTATTGTGTTATATAGCCTCGTTGCTGCCCATAGGTAGGTCTTGAGAGAAGTCACATTGATTAAAATTAACAGTTTATGACTACAAGGTGAGGGAAGAAAGCTTCATACAGCTTCAGAAAGCTATGTACAGTAGATACAAGGATTAGTACGTTAGATAAGTTATCTTCCCTTAGTGTGTAGCCATTAAATTTAAATGTTTACCAATGTGACTCATCTCAAGAGCCGCCACTGTTACTGATAAAGGTCGTACATTCACATCAACCATTCAATCAAATCTCATTGTATGATATCCTGCCTTGAGTATATTCCTGTGCAAGTAGGTTTTATACATTTTACTTCGTTTGAAAATTTACTACAATTCCATTTAACCGAATCGTAAAAAAGACTTTCTTGCTTTGTAAATAAATAAATAAATAAATAAAACTACTATGAATCCTTCTATTCCATTATGTGGATTTGTAGACTCAGTCAAATAACGGGAGTTGTTGAACATTATGAAGAAATTCTCTCTACGTTGGAAGAGATGAAGACTGAAGGAATTGTCAACACATCTTCAGGATCAACAGTTGAGATTTTGCGGTATTTTGAAGAAAAATCTACGTTTCTTAGGCTAATAATGGCTAGAGATATTATCATGAGATTGAAGCTCCTTAACAGGACACTTCAAGGCCCATTTTCAGTGTCAAAATAGGAAACAATGCAACTCATGAAGGCATGGCCATAAATAATATGTTGTCACTGACCTTTAATTCATTGTACTGTCATGAAACCTACAAGTCAATGTAATAGCCCTGGAAACCCCACTAATTAAAAAAAAATGCCAGCAGCACTATAAATAGGATTTTTTGTGCCGCTGGAATAGAATTTGTCACCCTCCGTTGATAGGATTTAGCCAAATTGTAGCGCTTTAATTCATTACATGCGCTTTAATCCATGGCATGCACAACAAGACTTCACCCAAAATACGCTATACATTTATACCTGTCGTATTTAGAAATTAGAAAGATCGGCATTATACAATGAAAAAAAAAAGTGCAGTATTCAAGAAGCCTTGATGGATTTTAAAATTTTGGAATCTCACACCACAATGTGGCATTTGTTTGCTCCACCCCTATCGCCATTTTAATTGCCACAAAGCCATGAGCCATACACCGTTCGATAAGCTTGGGAATGCAGACGTCATTGGTGTGAAATATGTATCTATTGTACCCTAATTGTAAAGGACGAAGACAAAGGAGCTGTTCCAAAAGTGCCCAATTTTCCGGTTTGCGCCCATATGATTTGGTGTGGAAAGAGGTCGTGGCCTAAGACGTTCACGTATAAATAATAGTGGCCATAGCTCAGCGGGAATATGGTCAACAATACAATAGAAATGTCCATAAGCCGCTCATGTTTCCGACATATTTTTTGTATATCGCCCAAAAAAAGGGGGGGGGACTTCGTTTAGGTTTTATGGAAGTGAGACTACACTTTGAGCTCTACAAGCACTTTGAATTTCATTGGACTCGAGCTTCCGGAACAGGGAAACAAATCGGGTCAAAGTCAGGGGACATACCATCTCCGCTGCTCAGACTGGTTTGATATGAGGCAAGCCTCTCGGAAGAGAATGCCGTAACCATGTGTCGTATTTCCGCTGAGTGGTGTTGCTATAGATGAAATAAGTGGAATTGAATGGTAGTTAGGATTTCGCACATTGTGTATCATATATATATATATATATATATATATATATATATATATATATATATATATATATATATATATATATATATATATGTTCGTAAAAAATTATCATTGCACTAGCGTAACATGTGTTATTGAAAGGTTCAAAATGATAATGTGTTACCTGAGCTGAACTACAAGGTTTTCCTTACTTCCCTTAGGTTCCCGCTCAGGCAGTTGAGGTGGTTATTATGTACGACCAAACGTGTTATACATAAGTATACAAAAAGGATTCAAATGTCGATTCCTCACCCTCTGACAGGAATGGTTATCGCCCAAGAGCCTAGATTTGTCTTCTTGTGAATAAAATAAATCATCAAAGAATGCCGATATATTCGGACGTGGTGCAATTGCTTTGCCTATTCCTAAGTATCTTAAATAATAATGCTTTGCCTATTCCTAAATAATGAGTATGACATAGGCACAACATCCAACTGTCCCTGCTCCATTTACACATTGATAAAAAATATCCTATAATGCAATCGTCCCGTTTCCGAGGAAGATTGTATAAAACGAAAGTGCAGTACTTTAAAAGATTACTGTGCTTTCAGTGGATGTGTGCGGGAACAATGTAAGATGTTTGCCTCATATCAAACCAGTCTGAGGAGCGGAGATGGTACGTCCCCTGACTTTGACCCGATTTGTCTCCCTGTTCCGCAGGCTCAAGTGCGATGAAATTCACAGTACTTGTAGAGTTCAATACTTAGTCTCACTTGCATAAAATCACAATGGACTGCGCCCTCTCTTTTGGGCGACATACAAAAAGTATGCCAAAAACACGCGCACCTCGAGGTTGCAAGGATAGGGATTCTTACACAAGAAGACAAATGGCTTTCTAGAGAAATCGACATAAACAATTGTCTGCATATTTCCAGATGAAGAATTCAATGTGTATTTGTGTGGACATTGACGTACTAATAATGGCAGTGAGTTTCTAACATAAACCTGAAGAATGGCTTTTGTACAGTCACGAACATTAATAAATGGAGGTTGGAGCCATAAGAAATAATGGCTTCAGCCTCCATTTATTAATGTTCGTGATTGTACAATACGAAGCAAAAGCCTGCAACATGAAAGTTTAAGTTCATTGTGAAACTACGCCAACAACATAGGCAACCAACCTAACGTCTTTGTGGCACTGATCACGCCAGGATAACCTTCGGCTTCGTCCCCCTGCACACTTCGTTTGGAGCAAGAAATGCATAGACCACGTGACTACAAACCACAAATTTCTCACAAGATGGAGTAATAGATTGAGGTTCTTCTCATTTCTCTTCTCATTTTACATCCTCAGTTTTAAAGAGAGAGAAAGAGAAAAAGGTCAACGTGATAAAAACTAAATAAAGAGGAATATGCAAAATATAAAGGAAAAGAAAACGTGCGCATATATTGACAAATGACACATGCACTTCAAAGGAGACCACCTCAAATTTTGTTATGAACCATATATAATAACTGTGAGAATCAGCAAACCACATAGAATATACATAATTACACACAGTAAGTGTTATATAACACATATTTATTTAAACAAATAAAAATGCTTGCAGAAAGCTGAAAATGTCTTTAAAATCTCAACCATAACTGAAAGAAGAGATTACTTCTCTATTGTTTTTCTTCGTAGCATCCATCTACATGGAGAAATGAGAAAGAGAGAACATCTTAAGAGATTCGCACGTATACAATATCGGAAACTGCTAAATGGAAAAAAATTACAGTCTGTGGATGGGATTCGAACTCAGAACCATAGTGTTAGAAATCCCACACTCTACCGATGTAGCAAGTCTGACAGTAATACCCTGTTCCTCCATCATTACCTATGAAAGATGGAATGGAGTCTGCAGAAAACTACGTCTAACATGTCCACGACAGACCGCCTATAACCTATGTCTAATTGGTACTTAAAAAAGCTAGTTCTACACGTGCATAGTAAAGTAAAATCAAATGAGTAGTTAGTACACATCACTTTGTCTGTCTCACTCTATCTCTGACTATAGAAATAGAGGAAGAAGAAAAAAATATAGAGGTGAGAACACAAGAAGAACAAGCAAAAATATAAGTTGCAGGAAACTGAATATCAAGGAGAGAGAGAGAGAGACATAGAGACAGAGAGAAAAATAGAGGGAACGGAGCAAATGATTTAATATACACCGGAAAAGAAGGTTCACAACTGTGCTATACATTTAATGTATTGAATACTCTGCAGGCCCGTATCCACGGGGGGGCTAGGGGGGCCGGCCCCCCCTAAACTTTGGCTGGCCCCAATAAAGGTTTCACGATAGGCTTGCAAATAAACTATAATATGGTGATGAAGTATAATATGATTGGGTCGGGCTCCCCCTAACTTCGGCCGCCCCCCCCCTAAATTTGTGGGCTGACTACGGGCCTGATACTCTGTTTCTTCTAAATTGCTTGCTAGATAACAAATATTAATTTGTAAAAACGTAGCAAATGCCCGCGTTGTCTTGTTTTCTTACTGTTTCAGTAATAGTGGAAAACGTGGTTTATGCAACATAATAAATTACTAATTTTCCCACAACAACCATGTAGATGTTGTTGATGATTTTGAGTTTAACGTCCGTTCAGCAGCGAGATTATATGAGACGTTGACCTACTTATTAACGTGGAATCCGAACCATATGAGCTGCTGCCGGGAATCGAAGCAACCATGTAGTGTTGGTAAGAAATTTCTAAGCAAAAGAAAAAACTGATCAGCAAAATACATAAAACGATAGTCCTGCAAACTATTACTTAAAGAGAATTTATTGTAAAATCAATACATCCATGTGGCGGTATATAGTCGTAAAGTGATTAGAAAACTTAATATTAAACTGTCGATCACATTGTTTTACTTATTTGAATTCAATGTCGTATAGATTCGGTTTTAGCTCTAGATTTCAGCGTTCTCACTTCGATTCTTAACTTGTTGGAAATATGCATTAATCGAAATTATAAAAATATACGAAATTTAACTAGCTAAAAGAAGAGAATAACATAAAAATCCGGATTAGAGTACGTCGTCGGCAACATGTGCTTTTATTTTAGGGAGCATAAAGTCGAGAAGATCATTTTTTTTTTACCATTAAGTCGGCCTATAATTCGATGGATACCACCTCAACCTGCAGTCTCGCATATCCATCCCCAACAGTGAATCGTCACATGACCCATTCGCGCTGAACGGGCCATATATTGTGGATCAAACCGTCTTCCAGATGGGCGATACACACGTGTTGACCCAAAGTTTCCAGTGGAAAATATTTTCTCATCTGTAAAGACAACAGTGTCCCAGTGACAAGTAATATTTAGCTCTGCAAACGCCAGTCTATCGACTTTGTGATCTTCTGTCAATCTCTCCTTAACAGCAGCCCTGAAGGACCTTAAGCCTGTGGCCCGAAGTCGCCGTCGGACTGTAGTTACATCACCTGGAAAGGCGGTAGACTGCTGCAGTTGTCGGGCACACATGAAAGGCTGTCGACAGCATTGATCAACTAATTGTTGGTCTTGTGTCGGTGAGGACACTCGTGGCCGACCACTTCCAGATTTTCGAGTTAGCCTTCCAGTTTCCTCATATTTTTTCCACCATCTGAACGCTGTTGCACGATGCACTCCTAATCGAGCGCCTGCTTCAGGAACACTCAATCCCGCATGTTCAATAAGAGCGATAACACTCTCACGTAAAGAATGATCATATTGCGCCATTCTTACACAAAAGTAAAAGTGCTAAAAACGTCTTTGAATATAGGATAATGCACAATATTGCTATTCATGACGTCGTATTATGAAAGACATGCGCCGAAGAAGTAGATGTGCCTGTAATCAACTGTTGTTGTACGCAAAAATACTCACTCACTGTTAGTAACAAAATATTTTCCATTTTTTTAAATCCAATACATTAGAATATAGTAGCAGTTACTATCTTTCAAGAACATAACTTCCATCGAGTGGTGGGCATAAACAAAAACTCGTAACTATGCAACAGTTAACTTCCATCAAAACCCACGAAGCACTTTACAGATTTAATCTGATTTATTTGTGCAATTTAGATACATATAAGATTAAAACTTGTCCGGGAAATTTGTTCATACTCGTCTAAAACAGTTCTATTCTATTATTCGCCACTCGTATACATTATATGACAAACAACAAAACAGAAACAAGTAAAGTGCAAATACTCTAGACAATATTTTTCAAAAGGTACTAGAGAATTAAGATATAGCCGAGCGGTTTAAGAGAGTAGTCTACTACCTCCGCCTTCTTGTGTTCAAACCCACCTGAGGTTTATACCTATTCTCTGTTTTTTTTTTCTTTCTTGTGCTTTCACAACGAACGTTTTTTCTATAATTCCTATAAGCTATAACTTGCAAACCCTAAAGAAAATACACATGTTTATTGTAATACTCTAATCCGGATTTTTATGTTATTCTCTTCTTTTAGCTAGTTAAATTTCGTATATTTTTATAATTTCGATTAATGCATATTTCCAACAAGTTAAGAATCGAAGTGAGAACGCTGAAATCTAGAGCTAAAACCGAATCTATACGACATTGAATTCAAATAAGTAAAACAATGTGATCGACAGTTTAATATTAAGTTTTCTAATCACTTTACGACTATATACCGCCACATGGATGTATTGATTTTACAATAAATTCTCTTTAAGTAATAGTTTGCAGGACTATCGTTTTATGTATTTTGCTGATCAGTTTTTTCTTTTGCTTAGAAATTTCTTACCAACACTACATGGTTGCTTCGATTCCCGGCAGCAGCTCATATGGTTCGGATTCCACGTTAATAAGTAGGTCAACGTCTCATATAATCTCGCTGCTGAACGGACGTTAAACTCAAAATCATCAACAACATCTACATGGTTGTTGTGGGAAAATTAGTAATTTATTATGTTGCATAAACCACGTTTTCCACTATTACTGAAACAGTAAGAAAACAAGACAACGCGGGCATTTGCTACGTTTTTACAAATTAATATTTGTCATCTAGCAAGCAATTTAGAAGAAACAGAGTATCAGGCCCGTAGTCAGCCCACAAATTTAGGGGGGGGGGCGGCCGAAGTTAGGGGGAGCCCGACCCAATCATATTATACTTCATCACCGTATTATAGTTTATTTGCAAGCCTATCGTGAAACCTTTATTGGGGCCAGCCAAAATTTAGGGGGGGCCGACCCCCCTAGCCCCCCCGTGGATACGGGCCTGCAGAGTATTCAATACATTAAATGTATAGCACAGTTGTGAACCTTCTTTTCCGGTGTATATTAAATCATTTGCTCCGTTCCCTCTATTTTTCTCTCTGTCTCTATGTCTCTCTCTCTCTCTCCTTGATATTCAGTTTCCTGCAACTTATATTTTTGCTTGTTCTTCTTGTGTTCTCACCTCTATATTTTTTTCTTCTTCCTCTATTTCTATAGTCAGAGATAGAGTGAGACAGACAAAGTGATGTGTACTAACTACTCATTTGATTTTACTTTACTATGCACGTGTAGAACTAGCTTTTTTAAGTACCAATTAGACATAGGTTATAGGCGGTCTGTCGTGGACATGTTAGACGTAGTTTTCTGCAGACTCCATTCCATCTTTCATAGGTAATGATGGAGGAACAGGGTATTACTGTCAGACTTGCTACATCGGTAGAGTGTGGGATTTCTAACACTATGGTTCTGAGTTCGAATCCCATCCACAGACTGTAATTTTTTTCCATTTAGCAGTTTCCGATATTGTATACGTGCGAATCTCTTAAGATGTTCTCTCTTTCTCATTTCTCCATGTAGATGGATGCTACGAAGAAAAACAATAGAGAAGTAATCTCTTCTTTCAGTTATGGTTGAGATTTTAAAGACATTTTCAGCTTTCTGCAAGCATTTTTATTTGTTTAAATAAATATGTGTTATATAACACTTACTGTGTGTAATTATGTATATTCTATGTGGTTTGCTGATTCTCACAGTTATTATATATGGTTCATAACAAAATTTGAGGTGGTCTCCTTTGAAGTGCATGTGTCATTTGTCAATATATGCGCACGTTTTCTTTTCCTTTATATTTTGCATATTCCTCTTTATTTAGTTTTTATCACGTTGACCTTTTTCTCTTTCTCTCTCTTTAAAACTGAGGATGTAAAATGAGAAGAGAAATGAGAAGAACCTCAATCTATTACTCCATCTTGTGAGAAATTTGTGGTTTGTAGTCACGTGGTCTATGCATTTCTTGCTCCAAACGAAGTGTGCAGGGGGACGAAGCCGAAGGTTATCCTGGCGTGATCAGTGCCACAAAGACGTTAGGTTGGTTGCCTATGTTGTTGGCGTAGTTTCACAATGAACTTAAACTTTCATGTTGCAGGTTTTTTGCTTCGTATTGTACATATACGGATCTAAATACAGTCTTGAAGCCGTTCTCTTATAGAATTAAACGCCATCTATTCCATTAGCACTTAAGGACTGGACTTAAGGAAATATATGAAAGTATGGCAAATATACTGAATGAAATTCAGTACAAGCAATACAAGCGGAAATTTTGTGTAGACTTGAAAGTCATTTGGCTTTGATTATTGGCTTACAGGATGGCTACACCAAACATTGTTTTGTGTGTGTGTGTCTGTGTGTGTTTATGAGACACTAGAGCCACTGACAAGCATTTCCAAAGAAATGGCCAGAAAAACAAGCATTCATTCCAGGACAAGTAAATATAAATCATGCTTCTCTAGTTAACCCTAAGATGGCTTCAAATACTTGCAACAAGTGTTTCCAAGAGTATCGGAGGCCAAATTGGAAGAAGGGTATTTATTGGACTATAAATTAGAAGACTCGTTAATGACGCACACTTTATATAGACATTGAACCCAGCTGAAAAGGCCACATGATTATATTTTGAGAGTGTTGTCGTAGGTTTTTTTAGAGAACTAGAGAGCTGAAAACTATGAAAAACTAATGTGTGTTTTGATGCAAAACTACGGGACTGTAGAATGTCTTTGAAACTTCCCTTTCTACACTCACACCTTAATTTCTTCTCCAAGAACTTAAAAGCAGTGAGTGATAAGCAAAGCGAATTGTTTTATCAAGAAATCTTACAAATAGAGCAATGTTATGAAGGTAGATGGGATCCTGCTATGATGGTGGACTATTGTTGGTTACTTCAGAGAGGAATCAAAACAATGTAGCAGAGGAAATCTCAATTCGCAATTGGGTAATCTTCTAAGTATCAGGCACAGTAAAATCTGCATATTTACAACTGTGGTCCATTCGTTATGTAATTTTTTTTACATTTAAACACTAGTAAATGTTTCATGACGATGTAAAGTTTAAATCAGTAAATATTTTTAGCTGCACTTGTCTCCATCTTCGTAGTATCTGTATTATACCTATGTTATATACAGTAATATATTATTTGTATTATGTCTATTTGCATAGTTATATATTTTTAAGTATGATGCTTTTCGTATCTGTATCATTTGTAAGACTCATTTCATTTGTTTTAAGAAACCAGGCTCCAAAGCTCCAAACCTTTCGTGCAATTTCCGACTTGCAGTTTCGTGAACAATTGCTAGAATGACTTACAGAACACCCTATATAACGTAAAAATAACACTCATCATCTCTATCTCCTAAGCTATAAGAGTTGCATTAACATACTGTTCTTCAACTTAAATAAATATTTGTATTGTGAAAAGTATAAAGTATTTACAATTTTATTTTTATTGTAATTTTTTTTAAATCAACCACTAAGAAACTGACTGTGTCGTTAGACTGATCTTATATGTACTTAATTTCCACTTAAATTTTGCACTCAGTACAACATTTTGCTTTAAAAATGTAACTTTTCCTGAACACCAAATTTCATGTATAAATATCAAATATATGTTGTAATTCAATTTTGGGGGAACCCTGTAGATAAAAAAAATATGACGTGATGGGAAGAATTTAACTTGATTTTTAGACTTAGCGAGTCGAATTATTTAAGAACATTAATCTCAGTATGACTTCTACAAAACAAAAAAAAAAAAAATGTAATTTATGGAGATCTCCTTGATGTTATACTGTACGTGTCAACTCTAGAGCAATTTTGGTTGCATAGTGGAATAGGATATATAAATGAATAGAAAGGATTATTTGAGTTGAGTTGATTTTGATTTTAACGTCCTGTTCAGCAGCGAGACTATATGACCTACTGATTAACGTGGAATCAGAACCACATGAGCTCCCGCCGGGAATCGAACCTGGGTCTCCCAAAGGATTATTTGAGTAGGCGAATAGCAAACCCCGTAAAATCCACGGGGTTTGACACCGCACTGTTTGTCAGCCATCTAAATTACCGGTATGCAGAAGTCTACATGCAACGACACATACACATGTTGGAAAACTGGACACGGAATTGGCGTATCAAGATAAATCCCAACAAGACCACCCTGGTAGACTTTACAAAAAACAGGAAGCAGCGACCCTTCAACCTCTGCCTACAAGGAACCAACCTCCCACTCAGTCCCCAAGCAAAGTACCTCGGAGTCATCCTCGACAAGAAACTTTCCTTCATCCCTCACCTCTCCACGACGACGAAGAAGGCGACACAACGCTTCCGAGCCCTCCTTCCGCTCTTCCTGAGCACCCAAATCACCCATGAAACCAAGCTTCACGTCTACAAGATGTGCGTCAGATCGGTACTGCTGAACGCCCACCAAGCTTGGGGCCACGTACCATACACACATCTCCGCCAGCTGCAAGTGGTTCAGAACAAAGCTGCGAGAGTAATCACAGCACACTCGTGGGAAACCAGGGTGACTCAACTTCATGAAGATCTCAACTTGGCGACGCTGAATGAGGTCAGACAACAACAATCAGCTTCCTTCTGGCGCCAGGTCAAAAGTTCTGCATACCCACACATTGAGAACATCGCCACCAAAGAACCAAGAAGACATTTTTACAGGATGCCTCGCACCTGAACATCCCAGATGACCCACATGGAGCCAGCGACAGTTGCGGCCGCGAAGAACAGTTACGCCACTCAAAAACAAGCCACGACGCAACAAACATGGAAGGCAAGGGCTCAAGCCCGTCACTTCACTACTCAACAACAGCCACGACAATGACTGACTGACAATTCACAGTTGATCATTAACTTACCAACACCTTCTCCGGGAGCCGCATTGGGCTATGGAGAAATAATTTTAAATCGTATCTCTGGAGGCTGCATTGAGCGAAAAAGATATCCTACTGCTATCTTTCTCCCCGGGCTGCATTGAGCCATGGATAAATCCTATAACTGTCTCCCGAAGTCGTATTGGACAAAATAAATTCCTACTTACCTACCCGAAAGCTGCGAAGAGGTTCCTAAAT
This sequence comes from Thermobia domestica, assembly GCF_964235325.1. Lineage (NCBI taxonomy): Eukaryota > Metazoa > Arthropoda > Insecta > Zygentoma > Lepismatidae > Thermobia > Thermobia domestica. Next base: position 26,317,002 of record NC_137462.1, read on the forward strand.
TAACTCAATTCAAATTAGATCGAAGCCACGATTGTGCACTGAAGATTTCTGGACTTTGAAAGCATTTATTATATTACAAAGAACCTTTGTAAATTCATTAAGGAGAATTATTTTTGTAAATAAAATAGGTAAAGGATATATAAAGGTAACCAAGAAAATTCTGTCGCTTTTTCACCCACCATCTTCAAACATGATGTGTCACCTAAGAGGTACCAGGAAGATCAAAAATAGTCCCCATCAGCATCGATGACCTTCTACCAATGTTCTGGAAAGCCATGGATTCCATCGCGGTAGAACTTGCTAAGCAATGAATCGAAGAAGGTATCAAGTGCATTTTATACATCTACTAGGGATTTGATCTGGCGTCCTCGAAGGCGATTGTCCAAGGAATGGAACAGGCGATAATCAGACGGTGCAATATCTGGTGGATGCAATAGTATTTCCCATCCAAGGCGCAGAATGGTGTCCCGGATCATCCTAGCCACATGGGGTTTAGCGTTATCATGTAACAGGAGGACCCCTTTGAGATTCAGAGTGCTGGCTCCAGAGTGTTGAATTTTTCTTGAACATGGCTCAACCGCTGACAGTACACAGTTGTATTGATGCACTGATCAGCTGGTAGCAGTTCCCGATGCACGATGCCGCTAGCAGTCCACCAAACACACAGGAGGAACTTCTTCTGATGCAGTGCTGGTTTCGACTGTTTTGGAACCACTTCATGGGATGCTAATCAATGATAATGGCGCCGTGGTGCTTCGTACAGGAGCCACTTCTCATAACATGTCAACACCCTATCCAGAAATATCTCCTTCCTCAGACGATGCAGCAAAGAAACAGGTATATGCTCGCGCTGCCTTCTGGCCCGGAGTCAAATCATATGGGACATATATCGATCCAACTTATAGTGCTTCCCAAGTTGATGGAGGTGCTGCCGAATAGTATCTTTACTTACACTGAATTGTAGCCCCTGTTTCTCATATGTCTGGCCACTGTTCCCCTCAACTGCTGCTTGAAGATCTTCATTTTGTACATGTGTTGTCTTCCGGCACGTGGTGCGTCTTCGAGTGTTTTGTTACCGTCCTTCAACTTGTTAAAGCGCAGTTGCACTGTCCGCGTATTCAGGACAACCTCACCAAAAGCCTGTCATATTTTCCGCCCGGCTGCGTCAGTGTTTGATCCCAGTTTGAACTTGTACAGCATACATGCCCTTATGACGCTCTGTGGAGATCCCATGTTCACTCTGTCCTTACGCAAGCACGGTGTAGCTGAACTGCCACAACCAGGTAGTATGTTGGATATACCCACACTAACAACTGACCTTCGCCTTATCTCCATTCGCCTTCAACCCACGGTGTGAGGGCCAATTTAACACAGATCTCCACTAAAAGCGACATAACTTTCTTGGTTACCTTTATAAAATCCAGACATTTTATTAAGACTCTATCTAAACTGTAAAAGTGAATAAAACAGAGATGAGAATTGGACTGTGCATCGTTCAATACAGTAAAAATATTCATCTGCTACTGGCAATTCTGCTCTTGCGATCCGAGAGTAGGAATTCTGCGTTACTCCGAATGAGAAGCTGGAATATAAGGGTCAGTCGAGGTCAGAAACAAAAATTGTGCGTATAATTCGATTGTTGTCTTTTTGTTTTGCATCTGACACGAAAGAGATTTTGGAGGGTAACTTAATTCTCTGTTTTACTGCATGAAATTTCCTTCCTACTCTCTTGTATTTTTCTTTCTTTCTTTCTTTCTTTTTTATGTTTCAAGGTAGCAATGCAACGCAAAGAACAAGAAGTCTCAGTAATAAAATCGGTTTTTATTTTCCAGTCTTCAGTAGGTATACACATGCATAGTTGCAACGTTGTCCACTAACGAGTTTCTGGACAAGGATATGATGAAGGTTATACGGGATAAAAATGAAACCTTTAAGTTTTACGTCCCACGGTTATGCCGGTTAGGCAAGGAGACGGTGATGATGAGAAATGAATGAAATAATGGAATGAAGAAAGTGGGAGGAAGTGGGAGAACCCAGAGAAAACCCACGCACACGGTATTTGCCCACACAAAGCTCACTTGGCGTGAGCTGGAATAGAACCAATGACCTCATGCACCAAAGTTGAACGCTCTACCACCGAGCCACCGTGGCCCCGTAGGGTATGCGGGGATATACGAAGTTTACTCACCTATTATCATGTTTTTTTATAACTTACAAGGAACCCTAGGTATCTATCAGAGCCCGATTTTCATGAAACTTTGTATATAGAGAGAGTACCTCGGGAAACTCGCACAGCCAAAATTGTAGCTGCAGAGTCCAAGACGTTGGGACACTAGGGCCCGAGAAAGATCAAAAGTGGAACGTCAGTACATTAAGGACATGGTGAGAAAATGGACGTTTTTCTTTAAAACTAATCATTGTAGCGACACGAAATGAGCAAACATGGATACGAGATGGTCGATATGATCTGTTAAAAGTTATAAAAAGAATATCCGCCATCTTGAAAGAGGCCATGTTGAAACTGGTGTGATTGGTGTAAATGAGAAGAGGGTCGTCCGATGCATTAATTTGAACGTAAATAGCCACAAAAACCTATTGGTGAAGTCTATTGTGGGATTATATTATTCCTGTGCTTCTGGTAGGGTGGTCTAGGTACAAGATAAGCAAAGTGTATGTCATGACACTCGAGCAGGGTATGGAGCGCTATAGGTGGATTTATATGACGTTCTGATTTCTGTTCGAATTAAGTCAAGTCTAATAAAAAGTTACTAGTTAATATCAGCCATGACATTATTATGAAGATTGAACCCGTCATATCAGTACATCCACACCAATTACATGGTGACTGTGATACAAATGATGTAGTGCTAAAATTATATTTCGCTCGGTTTTCTATTTGCTCTGATCCCACTCATTGCGCTCCATAATCTGCATTTGCTTGAGTGTTATAAGATACACTTTGCTCATCTTGTACCTAATGCACAGGAAAGACCACAACCAAGTCTTGTAATACCACAAAAGACTTCACCAACAGACCAGAAGCACAGAAATAATGTAATCCAACAACAGACTTCACCAACAGGTTTTTGTGGCTATTTACGTTCAAATTAATGCATCGGATGACCCTCTTCTCATTTACACCAATCACACCAGTTTCAACATGGCCTCTTTCAAGATGGTGGATATTCTTTTTATAACTTTTAACAGATCATATCGACCATCTCGTATCCATGTTTGCTCATTTCGTGTCGCTACAATGATTAGTTTTAAAGAAAAACGTCCATTTTCTCACCATGTCCTTAATGTACTGACGTTCCACTTTTGATCTTTCTCGGGCCCTAGTGTCCCAACGTCTTGGACTCTGCAGCTACAATTTTGGCTGTGCGAGTTTCCCGAGGTACTCTCTCTATATACAAAGTTTCATGAAAATCGGGCTCTGATAGATACCTAGGGTTCCTTGTTAGTGTATACTTATTTTAATTCAAGAGATAGATGGAGGGTATAAAGAGAGGTATACACACTATTTTTGAAAACGGTCGAGAGTATACCTACCAAAAATTCTAGTAATACCCCCTCGTAGGTACCTATGTGTGCTGGACAAAATATATTAGTTAAAGTTTTCTCTATGTTAGTAAATTATTATTATTATTATTATTATTATTATTATTATTATTATTATTATTATTATTATTATTATTATTATTATTATTATTATTTTAAATTTTTTTGTTTGAGACTGGACATGTTTCTTGCACTTCCTCGCTCTTCAGCTTCCTCTTTTAACTCCCAATACTTTCTTCTATTTTTCAAATTATCGATCAACTATGTTCTTCCTATTTCTCTAGCTATACCTTCCTGTATTCTATTGTGTATCGTGTTCTTTTCGATAGTTTGGCGTGGGAGACGTGGGTTCGATTCCCGGCGGGATCTCATGTGGTTCGGATTCCACGTTAATCAGTAGGTCGTGTCTCATACAGCCTCGCTACTGAAAGGGACGTTAAACTCAAAAGCAAGTCAACTACTACCGGTTATACTATTTTCGATAGAGTATAAGCGGTATGATAAAGTAAATTTTACTCATTCAATGAAAAGTTGGTACAGTCCGCAGCAAAAGACCTGCAACATGAGCATGTAAGTTTATTGTGAAACTATGCCTAATAGCCCAGGGAATCAACATAAAGTCTAAGTGGCACGAATCACGCCAGGAGAAACCTCGACGTTCTCCCCTCCACACTTATTTTGGAGGAAAAGACTTCGTCGTTTCACAATAAACGTACATGCTCATGTTGTAGTTTTTTTTTTTTTTTTTTTTTGCTGCGGACTGTACCATTTCCCTTTTCCTACTTGTTTACTGTTTGATATTGATACATTACTTCTTTGAGAATTGGATAAATCAGATAATAAATCAATTATATATTTCCCGCATTATTTACAATCTGATTTCAAGCAGTTGTTGAATACTTTTACTTTTTTTTTTTTTAACTTGGTAGTTGAGATGCTTAGAAGTAATCAGTGAAATTTTGCAGCTATTTTTATCGTTTTCGAATGATATGCCATGCAGTGCATTAAACAGAGACCGGAAAATATGGTATAATCTGTGAGGAACACATCTGCGCAATACGCCGGATGAGAAAGAACTTCTAAATAAAGCTGCTGAATGGCAACGGCTATCATGTGTGCCACATATGCGTTGTCCATGTGGATATTGATATCATGTTTATTCGGCCTTTTTTTTTTCCCTTGAAGTGCTGCATCAACACGTTGATTTTGATCACAGTATGGGATTATACAGGGTAAAAGTACGCTGTGGATATTCTCTGCCGTGTCTCTCGGGACACACGACATTGTTTACTTGAGATGCAATTCCTGTTTGGGGCATACTGTTATGGTCTTGGTATTTGGGCTGAGCCACTCCTTCCTCTGCTTAAAGTTCACATACAGACATCATTTATCGTCTCCGGTAACAATAAGTGAAAGAAGGGGCAGAAGTTCACAACAGGGTTCACAATGTCGGATAAGCAAAGAATCGTATTTGGCAACATGCTATTTTTTGTTATCTGCATTAACTAACATGTAAGTGGATGGTACACCCACGAATCCAGTTTTTAAACCTTTCCCATAAGTTGAAGATGTCGCATAACAGTTACCTCTTCACTGCCCACCTCCGTGGCCAATCTCCGGGTCCTTTGACGTGAATCATGATGGATCAAGTTGTTCAAATACCTTTCATCGAAGTAAGAAGGGGAACAAGAATGTGTGGCATCGCTCAGGCCAAAATTTTTACTTCGGAAATTGTCAAACCACTTGCGGGTGGTTCTTTCAGCAATAACGTCCTCTCCATACAATACACAAAATTGTCTGGATGCCTCTGCACACTAGAATCTTTGGAGATAACTTGAGACTCATACTTCATTCCCCAAAAAGCAAAAATTGATTAGCCCAGCAAAAACATAAAAATTGCTAATAACAGCTCAAATCGACAAATAAGTGAATCCTAGGTGGACTCAGAACTTTTCAGTCAGCCCTCGTAATAATGGTGCGCTCACTATGATCCCAATGTTTTCACGTATTCAATGAATGATAGGAATCCATACTTAATATATTTCTGTACCATATTTGGCTAATTTTGAGAACTAAACATCACTTTCCTGGTATTAGGTCTATACAAATATGTAAGATCAAAATAATCATTGGCATTTGACTCTAAATAAATAGAACATTGTGTCCGTGGGTTTTCTCGGAGTATTCCCGTTTTTCTCACATTCTCATTCCACCGATTACTCGATCATCATTCACTTGCCTTAATCGTTCGTCTCCCTTAGGGGGCGTTTACACTTGGACGATTTAGTCGCACGGCTAAATCGACTCGTTGCATTTGCGACTAAATCGAAGCAACTAGGCCGAATCAGATCGATGGATGTGTTCGATTGTTTCAACCGAAATTGAATGCTGCTTGTCGACTCGCTCTCCTCTGGTCGATTCGAAATCGACTGGCAATTTAAAGATGTCCAAGTAAGCAGTAATTGGTACAATTTGCGGTGTTATAGCAGAAGAAAATAGAACGTCTTTCAATTCAGTTGCCAGTCGATTAGTCGCCTTCGATCAACAAGCGATTAAATTGAAGTCCCGTTTACACGGTCGATTAAGTTGAAAGTGACGTCAATTCAACTAAATCGAACGCAAATCGACTAAGTGTAAACGCCCCATTAGCCTAAAGGGCATAATCATGGGACTTTAAGTTAAAGGTCTCACTTCATTTCATTTTAAAGAAATAGACTATTAAGATTCAGCGATATACCATGAACGATGCTAATAGAATTCAAACCTCCAATGCAACTAAAGAAACCCAATGGAACAATAATTTTCTTAATAATAACTAGCTGAACCTACACTTTCTACACAGCGCATCATTCACATATGAGCATGAACCTCCTTGTCATTCCTCACAACATGTGTACATGTCCCTTTACAGGCACAAGGGAAAGACGTCTTGATAAAAAATGGGCAAGGGGTACCATAAAGGAAAGATTTTTCGGTTATTTTATTTTTCAATATCACGCACTGTTTGCAAGATTTGAACCTACTTTCGATTGGAGTTTCTAATTCATGTATGATCAGTGTTTTTTCTTCTTGCATGCAATATGTAATAAGCAAATACATTACAAACACAATTAATTATAATGTCAGTGATATATGATGTTCATTGGTTCAGTGATATATGGGTTCAAACACTCCAAACAATAAAGATTCATCTTAGACTGGAGAAATGGTTATCCTTCGTTTTTCATTATTATTTTGTCATGAAACAAACGCCTGAGGGATATACTACCCATGTATACAACTGTGTAGTGTTGTAATATATAACTCGCAGGATATGACGTTTTTTTTTTTAAAAAAATACAACTTTCCAGTGTACCCCTAAAAATGTAATAAAGAAATAATAGCCATGTTTTGTTTTAAATATTCAATTAGAACTGGACAATCTACACAAAATTTGAAATCGGCCAGTGAAAACGGCACGTTTCTAGCATTTGTGTTTTTCGACATCTCACTGTCGAAATGATTGGAGATAAACATATAAACTTTTCTTTGGAGACAAACTTAAAAACCTAGCATTTTAATATATAGACCAGCTGAACCTGCGCTCTCTACACAGCGCATCATTCGCATATGAGCATAAATCTCCTTCTCATTCCTCACAACATCTGTACATGTCCCTTTACAGACACAAGGAAAGACGTATTGATTAAAAAAAGCCAAGGGGTATCATAAAAGGGAGACTATTTTCGATTATTTTTTCTCAATATCTCGCACCGTTTGCAAGATTTGAGCCTACTTCCGGTTAGAGTTTCTAATTCATGTGTGACCAGTGTTTTCTTTCTTCTTCCATGCAGTATGTAAGAAGCAAATGCATTACATATACAATTAATTATAATGACAAATTATATGGTGTTCATTGGGCAAAACACTCAAAACAATAAAGATTTATCTTAAGACTCGAGAAATGGTTATCGTTCCTTTTTCACTATTATTTGGCCATGGAACAAAACCTGAGACATATACAACCCCAATATACAACATTGTGGTGTTGGAATGTATAACGCATAGGATATGATGCTTTTTTAAATTTCAAAGCTTCCAGCGTCCCCTAAAAAAATGTAATAAAGAAATATTCAATGATTTTTAAAAATATTCAATGTTTTTTTAAAAATATTCAATTAGAACTGGACAATCTACGCAAAATTTCCAATCGATCAGTGAAAACGTCATCTTTCTAGAGGCTGTAGTTTCCGAGATCTCATTGTCGAAAGGATTGGCCACAAACATATAAACATAGTTTTAAAGAACTCGGAAGGTGGAAGCACAACTCACATGCATTGATTTTAGAGAAGGCTTATTAAAATACAAAAGCTTTGAATAATAATTTTATATCATAAACTTTATGAAAAAGATATAGTTAACTAATTTAGACTATTTAAAGTACAAATACGTAAAATGTTTGTCTCTGTTAAACGTGAAATCACACACAACCGTAAATGAAAGATTTGAAAGCTAAAGTTATAGGTTGGGGCTCAGGCGCTTTTAATTGCTATTGTAGCATTTTAATAGATAATTATAATAATAATAAATCAAAGTTAATGGAATACAAATTAAAATACCATATCCACTTTTATTGTGTATGTTTGCGAATCCCTGTACCCCTGTCGGACATTTAAAATACTCGTATTCGTGTGAACAGTGGTAGTCTAATTGCAAATCCCATTCCGGGGGCGGGGGGATAGACGGTAGGTAGAAGTAATATAGCCAAAATATTCTTAACCCATGCTCATCACGATTGGAAATGTACCCGGGGAGATTTCTTAGCTCTGGGACCACCTCATAAAATAATTACTAGGGTTGCATTACACTATACAACATTCCTCCATAAATCTTACAATAACTTTATATGCACTTATATTAAATTTACTTAAGTTAAATCGCTCAAATTCTGTATTTGTCCATGATGTGCGCTCACTTAAACTCGACTAGTTTTTTTTTCCACTATAGTTTCATAAGTTTAATCAACCTTGGCATTGACAATACAGATAGAAGATCGCGCTTAAAATGAAATAAAATAAACAAGGTCACATTGCTTTCTTTTATATTTTCATCCCACATCATCTTGAACAATGAAGGCCGTACACCGGAAACTATTGATAATTACCAGCACGTATGAAGGTTTCGTTAGATTAAACTGCTTTATTAATAAGTTCTAATACCACTACTACTTCATTGTACTGCATGATTCACTGCATCTGCCTGCGATGCCGCTTTTTTTTTTTCTTGTCTCTTTTTTTTCGTTTTAATTCGTTATATGCTGACGTTCTTCCGCGAATCAACATCCTACTGGTTATTGCAGACGACACTGCACTCGGGACACAAGTAAAGGTGTAGAAACGGGGTTAACTTAGCCATGAAATCAACGACAAGAATAATTCAAAAACTTGTTGGCTATAATTTCAAGTTATTAAGCTACGAGTGAAAACGAATTGTCAACTGAGAAGTGAGGTTAACGTTTGTGCCTTTGTTACAAAAAGAGTTTTATTTTCATTTCGTGTACGATAACATCTGTGGATGTGCGTTATTGTTCTTTACTGTGTGGCTTTATAAAAAGGAGTAGTGCCGTTTTTTATACTTCTTTCTGGCCGGAAGGCATTTTATACTAACTGCAGTACGTCACAGGATGAGCGTAACTGTCTATTGACTGTGTATTGTGGCCTTGTTAAATCGACATTGGTGAGTACGTGCTTTCTACATAAATCGCAGAGGTTTCTCATCTCTCTTTCTACAGTTTATAGTATGTTTGTAGCTATTAATTATTTTCAACTACTGGCGAAAGCTTTTACTCAGCATTTAATTGTAATTTCTTCGTCGTATAATCAAAGGATTGCAGTGTGTGAAGAACTCTGAATTGCATGAGAAGAACTGTGATTTTAAGTGTAGATATAAACATGCTGTCCGCCTGTCATTAAATGTTATGAATTGAGAAATTTAAAGACATATATGGTTGATAGAAACGTACAATATTTATTTGAACAAAGACCCAACGAGAGGAAAGCTAGTATAAATAATCCCATATAATAATAATAATAATAATAATAATAATAATAATAATAATAATAATAATAATAATAATAATAATAATTATTATTATTATTATTATTATTATTATTATTATTATTATTATTATTATTATTATTTACTATACCAAAACATTATTAAAGAATTTAGTAAGATAAAGAATCTCTACTTAAATGAAAATTCCATATGTACTGCTACAAAAATGGAAATACATACTCTAGATGTTCTTGTCTTAACAATTTCCGAATGAATCATTCAGTTGGAATATAAGTCCCATTACTGCACAGGAAATTGTGTTCTACGTTTAAATAACTGAATGTAAGTTGATAGTTCCCAAGTTACTAGTAATATATAGCTCTGCATTGCACCTTTCGTTGTGAGTGTAGAGTACATAACTATTAGCTTAAATAGAATATTGTGGATAAACACACTTTCGATACTGCAGATGTCAACATCCTATAAAATTCTCTCAAACATTCTAGTGGCAAGATTGATCCCATATGCAGATGACATTATTGGAGATTATCAGTGTGGAGTTAGACGAAATCCATCAACTATCGACCAAATATTTTTCATTCGACAAATACTCGAAAAAAAGTAGGAATACAATATCCCGGTACAACAATTTTTTAGAAAGGCCTACGACTTGATTACGAGGGAAACATTGTACAAATTTTTTTTTACAAAATTTGGAATACCAAAGAAGACAGTTAAATTAATTAACATGTGTTTAAATTAATCCCAAAATAAAGCCCGAGTAGGTAAATGTTTGTTCACGAGCTTTCACGTTCAGAATATCCTGAAACAAGGAGATGCGTTGTCACCATTATTATTCAACTTTGTTCTGGAGTACACTATAAGGAAAATCAAAGACAGCAACCAGGGCCTAGAGCTGAATGGTATTTACCTGGTTATGACGTATGCTGATGATGTAAATATAATGGAGGATGATAGGAGAACAATAGAAAAAAATGCAGAGGTCTCATTAAACGCTTGCAGGGCATGGATTTAGGAGTAAATACAGAGAAAACTAAATACATGGAAGTTAGTCGGGATCGTAATACCACAAATTATGAATGCAATAAAACATCAAATAATACTTCTGACAAAATTGATACTTCCGACAAATATCTAGGATCAATATTAAGAGACCAAAACCATATCCACAAGATTAAATGTCGATTGAAAAAAAGGGAATTTCATTGTTATTCAGCTTTTTTTGTGTGTGTGTGTGTCTTCGCGAATTCTGTCGAAGAATTTAAAGCTTAAAATATATAAAACGATAACCATGCCTGTTGTGCTGTATGATTACGAAACATGGTCATGTAGCTAAAATAAAAGAAAGTAGGAACGCTTTCAAAGTTTTAACTGGAAATCCAATCGGGACACGAGCATTAGGAAGACCTAGGCGCAGATAGGACATTATTAAGACGGATCGCACAGAAATAAGAATACAAAAGAGAAACTGAATCCATTTTTTTAAGGATAGAAGTCAATGGAGAGCTTCTGTGAACGTGCCATTGAACCCCCAGGTTCGGTAGACCATGCAGTTAGTTAGTTTTAGGTAGATAACATTTTTCAAACAAATTACTGAACCATTCTATTCATTACTTTAAATAAGTGGCGACTCATGAGGAACGTCCCATCCGTAAAATTTACATTTTTGTCGCTACAAGTTGGAAGAAGAATACTTTCCCAGTATTCTAGTTGTTGTGTACAATAGTTAGTACATTATCTAGTTTTCTTTCCATAGCTTGAGCGATAAAATTGTAAATTTCACTAATATGATGTCCCTCATGAGCTACCACTGATTTAACTACTTTAGAGTTTATAATATTATTTTAAAAAAGAGGATATTTTACGAAGACAATGTAGCTACACTAAAAGTTTAGACTTAAAATTAGATATATAAATATACATGTACTTTAGCTGCAATAGAAGTGGAAAAAATATTTAGTTTAACCATAGATGTACACAAGCATGTGGTTCGGGGACTTAAGCAATATATTATGAAAAATAAACATTTATTATATTTTAAATAGAAAAAATACGCTGATCCTGAAAAGTTATGAGATTGAGACCTTGAATCACCCCTTGGAGGAATTTTGCATACGCCACTGAATTTAATGTTCTACAATTCTACCTGTACGCCAAAGAAAATGAATGATAAATGGTAATGAATGATGATGGACAAAATGGTTAGCGAAATTAATAGAAGGATAAAAGAGAACTTTGAAAAAATTACGGACAAACTTTTTATTTATTTAGTTCATTGGTTGGTTGATTTGGAACACCCATTTCAGAACCCTCCCATTAGTAATGGATTTCACACTATCCATATAACTATAAGAGAGCTTTTTTTTTTGCTTAGAGTTTAACATTCTCAATTGAGTTTAACACATAAGCAATGCTTTGTAAAACATGGACCAAGGTTTAAATAGGAGCTGACTTATATCTAATATCTAAATGGGGATAACATGTTATACATTACAAGTATGTCATTAGATCGAACCAGCGATTCTTCAGCCAAAGGTAAACGCTGCTTACCTTGGTCCACCTTAAAGTTTATTAGAGTTATGCACAACACAGTAAAGAATGATTCCTAAATATTTATTTAAAATGATGATCACATTTATTTCCTTATTTATCACCTTAAAATTTATTTTATATATGCAATAAAATTGTTAAATGCAGGTATCACAAATGCAGATATTTTAAAAGAATGTCTTTGTTCTTTGTATATATTGTATCATTCTATCCATAACATTCGGAACAGATAGAGATGCTGTTCTATACAGGCATTCACATTCCCTGTTAATTCTGTAAGAATTTTCCCTTTTCTTTACATTTTTTTAAAATCTTACTTTCGTAATGGACTTTAACGTGAGTAAAATGTGAACCAATATGAGCCGTAACTACTATATACAGGGTGTTTCGAAACAACACTGATAACGCTTAAGAGGTGATTCCTGACACCAAGATAAGACGAAAAGTATAGACCAACCTGGGTGCACAAATGTTTCCTTTCAGAGTTATAGGCTGCCCCACTGAAGTGTAGTGGAAGATCATTTCATTTTATTGCTGCTGCCTTCATGCCAAGAGGACCGCCATGTGCTCTCTCTGGTACTGCTAACAGTGACGGAGGAACTACCAGTGATTTTGTGCCAAGGTATGAGTCAAAAGCAAAAAAACAGTGCCTTATTCTCGTTTGTTTTCTCCTCCTTTGTGGTGATATTCACGTAAACCCTGGCCCACCCTGTCCATATTACACCAGTGCTTTCAATATATATTATCAAAATGTTCGTAGTATTAAAAACAAATTACTTGAGTGCTCATTGAACCTAGGTGAGATAAGGGAACTGGATTGTTTCGCAGTGACCGAATCGTGGCTGAATGAATCAGTGAATGACAGTGAAATGAGCTTTTCAAATAATTTCACCATTTATCGTAAAGACCGCATAACTCGTGGGGGTGGGGTGATGATTTGTGTAAATAATAAGTGGAAGAGCAAGAGAAGACTGGATCTCGAACGGGATTGTGAACTCATTTGGGTGGAAGTATTTATTCCAAAGCGTCGTTCTGTGTTTATTGGGTGCTTCTATAGGCCGCACAAGAACACCTCCCAGCACATCTTAGAAGCTTGCCATGACTCACTGTTACATGCGTTGTCACACGGTGACGTCATCCTATTGGGTGATTTCAACCTTTCCATCACGTGGCAGGACAGCAAGCATGGCGTCACTAAAGATGGAAACGACAGTTATTTCATGGACAATTTTATTCATGGACTTGGTCTAGGTCAACATAATATACATAATACCCGCAATAATAGCAATCTTGACTATATTCTCTCTAACTTAGAACCTCGTTGTGTTGTCCCATCCAGAAACCTTTTTCCATCGGATCACGATTCCTTGGATGTTTCTTTCGATTTCCTCCCCTCCACTACTACAAACCAGCCCCTCAAAAGTAGGTCACAACTTCTTTGGAAGAAAGCCCGCTGGGGTGACATCTGCCGGGCTATTGAACTGTTTCCTTGGTGTTTGTTAGAGGTAGGAACTGTTGACGACGCTGTGGACTTATTTACATCTGTTGTCCACTCAGCCATAAAGGATTTTGTGCCGGTGAAAGCATCAAAATCGAACAGGTTTCCGGTCTGATACGACAATGAACTTCGTGAACTTTTTAAAAACAAAAAGCTTGCCTGGACTCTATGGAAATCACATCCGAGTGACTACACATACAAAAACTTTGCTAGAATTAGAAGTCTTGCCAAGAAGGTACAGCGGCGTAAATACTTTGAATACATGGACTCAATTGGTAATTTTACTGTTAGTAACCCTAAAGTCTTTTGGTCTGTAATTAAATCTAGAACAAAATCTCCGGGCATACCGGCAACAGTTCAAGATGAAAATACTGAAGCGAGTGATGATCAAAGACCCGACCTCTTCAATAACTACTTCTGCAAAACATTTACTTCCCTTCCCTCTACAACCCATCTTCCCCCTCTCCGCTCCATCTGTTCGGACACCTTATCCAATCTCTCTACCACCCCGGGCGAAGTTCTTGCTCTCTTGCTATCGTTATCTCCACACAGATCACTTGGACCTGATAAAATTAGTCCTCTCTTTCTCAACAAAACTGCTTCAGTTATTACGGTTCCTCTATCTATCTTATTCAATAGATGCTTCAAGGAAGGGTATTATCCCACCAGTTGGAAACTAGCTCACGTGACCCCAATATATAAATCAGGAATTAAAGATCATGTATCCTCCTATAGGCCGATATCTCTTCTTTCTGTAATATCAATTATCTGCGAAAAAATAATCAAAGACAGGCTACTTAAATTCACTTCACCTTACATCCATAGTTCTCAGCACGGCTTTCTACCGAAAAGCTCAAGTCTCTCAAACTTAAGTACTCTTCTTTCCTGTGCAGTCAAATGTATGAATAACAATACTCAATTAGATGTTATCTATTTTGATCTCTCGAAGGCCTTTGATTCTGTCAGTCACATTCATCTTCTTCATAAACTCTCCAATAGATTTAATGTACATGGCAAATTTCTCTCTCTAATCACAAGCTACTTGAAGGACCGTAAACAGAGAGTTGTTCTTTCAGGGGCGACTTCTAACCCCCAACCCGTGATCTCAGGGGTGCCTCAGGGGAGTGTACTTGGGCCTCTGCTGTTTGTCCTGTATATGGATGATCTCTACACGCACTTATCAGCTCAACCTAGTGGCCTTCTGCTTTTTGCTGACGATTGTAAGTTATACAGAGAAATATCGTGTCTCCATGACACAACTGCTCTACAGGAAGACATAAATTACCTTACAGGCTGGTGTGAAATGTGGCACTTGAAACTCAACAGTAAGAAATGTGACAGTATTACTATTACTTTGAAAAAGTCTCCTGTTCCCTCCACATACCATATCAACGATTCCCCTATCACACATTCTGCTAGTCATAATGATCTTGGTGTCATCTTTGATTCAAAATTCACATTCTCTGACCACATCTCCTCAATACTAAAGAATTCAATGCGCATGTTGGAACTTCTTTATCGATTCACCGAACTACGCACTGTTAGTTCATTAGCAACTTTTTATAAGACATTAATAGCGCCCAAGATCGAATACTGCTCTCCCATATGGGCCATGGCAGCACCTACACATCTCTCCAGACTTGATTCTGTTCTCAATTTCTTCATCGCTATAGTCCGTTTTCGTGTTCCTGCACTTCGAATATTATCTAAGAAGGAACTCTTGCGACATCTTAATATTCAGACTCCTGAAGTACGCAGAACTATCTCTGACCTGAAATATCTACATAAAATAGTTAATGGAAACTTAAGATCGGAAATATTACTTCAGGAACTATCCTTACGTGTCCCTTCCCGCATCACTCGGAATACCCACCTATTCCATCTTGCCCGTCCTAGGTTGGCTGTTATACAGAGGTCTCTTTTTTATAGAATACCAAACTGTTATAATGAAGTAACAACTGATGTGGACATATTTTCGAGCTACCCAGTGTTTGAAAGAGCAATTAAGCGAGCTTTGACGGAATAGTTTTACTCTTAACTCTTTTTTCTATGTTGTTGTTATTGTTATCTTGTTTTTTTCTTTCTTTTGTTAGCATGTCCCTGTGTAAAATGGCAAAGTTATGCTGTATCTGGGAATTTGTTCAATAAATAAATAAATAAATAAAATATGAAAAAATGAACTTTAAAGGTCCATAGCTCTCTAAAACTATGGGACCTACCGTAGTCGGGTCAAGACTTCACTTAGGTACCAATATATGCACTATCCAAAAATATATGTTTCAGAATCCTAAGGTACTCCCGCAATCTTTTATAGAGGTAGTTTGGCATGTAATTTAAGTACTCACCACCTACCTCTATAAACGTTGTTACGGAAGTACCGCAGGATTTTGAAACTTGGATATTTGGATAGAGCACATACTAGTTCCTTAGTGAAGTCTTGACCCGACTAGGTAGATCTCATAGTTTTGGAGCTATGGACTTTTAAAGTTCATTTTTTCATGTGTTCGGTAGCCTATAACTCCGAAAGGAAGCATTTGTGCACCCAGGTTGGTCTGTACATTTTGTCTTATCTTGGTGTCAAAAATTACCTCCCAAACGTTGTCGGTGTTGTTTTGAAACACACTGTATATACGTATAACACGAGGGTTGTTTAACACTCTCCGCCTCTCACATAAGAAATCCCCCAATACAAAATTAAGCAGTGTTACTTCTTCCACATTGACACGTTTTTCCAAACAGGCCTCCATCAATGCTTCAATCTTCCCCTCCTAAAAAAGTTCTTCAATTAATCCTCCAGCTAAGTATCCACAGTGTCTGTCACTACAGATTCACTATTTTTTTAATCATGAAGGTTTTCCTTAATGTTTGTGAATAAGTGCTAACCACTGGGTGCCAGATCTTAAGAATAAGTGTGTGGGGGATAAATTGAAAACGTGCTCAATAAATCGGGCCCACCACAATCTGGGAGATGTGGATTGAGTACTCTCACAGTGGAAGAGCACTGCACTGGCCAATATTCTATGCCGTTTGGTTTTGATTACAGTGCGTAATTTTTTTGCAATTAAATCTGCAAAATAATCGCCAGTGATTGTCTTGCCACGTTGCAGGTTAATCGTTCCTTACCATCATGAACCTTTGTATGTTTGCGAGTGGGAATGTTTCCACTACATGGTTTGGGGTTTGCTCTCAGGATTGAAATTGTGGACCCATGTCTCATCGATAGTATGAATCTACGATAAAATTTTTGTTTGTCAGTTTGCACTATGTCTGGCAGATCTGTCTTCTCGTATATGGCTTTCTCTGGGGTCAGGTGACTGCAACCAACGCGCTGAAAACTTTTTTTAATTTGTAAATGTTTATGAGTAACTTGATGCACATTTGTATGTGATGTCACACATCTCAATCGTATACTACACTGCACTACTAAAATAATGCACTACTGTAATCATGTCTGAGCAGTAAGAATTGCAGATAGGTCACTGCTATGCTCATCTTCAACAGGACTGGGGTTTACATTCACGACACCAGGCTTTTTACTACGTCATATAAGGGCCAGGCAAAAGGTGTTTCCACCGTACGTCCGCGGATGTCTTTTGGTGCTAGATTTTTCTTCAGCGAATATTTTATCACTCCTTGAATCATTTTCTTTTATCATTTGGCTACGCCCTTCACTGATCAATGGCGTAAGAATTAATTAACTAACTATGGCCTATGGAACCCGGAGGTTCAATGTCACATTCACAAAAACTCTCGATTGATTTCTATCCTTAACCAATTTGATCCAGTTTCTACTTTGTAACCCTACTTCTGCGAGATCTATCTTAATATTGTCCTCCCATCTGCGCCTAGGTATTCCTAATGGTCGCTTTCTTATTGGACTTCCAGTGAGAACTTTGAAAGTGTTCTTTACTTTCTTCCATTCTGGCTGCATGACCTGCCCACTTGAGCCTCCTAGACTTGATGACCCTAATAATGTTTAGTAAACGGTTGTGTTGTTGATATTATAAATTGGGATTTTCATATTTTATTTTGTGCCATATCTTCTGTACATCACTAATAAAACAGTTGTTTCACAAATAACACTGACACAGAAAGAAAATTTCTGTCACAAGAACAAAACAAACTGTATATGGAAGATAATTTGGCGCCGAATCCAGATCAAATTGCAGGCTTTCTCCATCGGCTTCAGTTTTCATGTGAAAGTGTTTTTTGTGCATGCCTATGGCCGCTTACGTATTATATGTATTCGTCATGAAGACATGGCCTCACAACAATAGTTCCTTACATAAAGTTTTTAAAAATCAGTATTAATACACAAAGGATTCAAAGGAGTGAGCAGCACAGAAGCAAGTAAAAATTAAGAAACTTACCTAAAAATGTTTCCTACCCGATTTCACACGAAAGTTTGCCTCAAGAATGTCCCGTCGTAAGGTCCAGCAATAGTCAGACAACATTGCTGCATTCCACGTCCGTTAATAACGCTTTTCCAATGAGAAATATCTTTGTGAAAGCGTTCACCATGTTCGTCGCTAATGGCACCAAGGTTATCCGGGAAGAAGTCCAAGTGGTCGTTCAGGAAATGCAGTTTAAGTGCCCTATTACATCCCATACGGTGATGTGATCTTACTAGTTCATGTACAATATTGCCATGATTCTCTGCCTTATGGTTGCCTAAAATGTTCTTGCACACACTTATAAAGGACAGCCATGTCATTTTCTCAACATCACTTAACAAGTCAACAAAATTCTCATCATTCATTAATTCCCTAATTTGTGGCCCTACAAATATTCTTGTCTTTATTTTAGCATCACTGATCCTTGGGAACTTCTGTCGCAAGTACATGAATTTTACAAAAATTTTTGATAAGTACCAATTTAATGTGCAGTGAAGGTAAATACACACTTTTAGAGTCAACAAGAGAGTAGTGTTATTCACATTTTTATGTCCAGGCAGTAGTTAATTGCGACCAGGTCATTTTTCCCACAATAGTGATTTTTTCTGTCCCTGCCTCTGACACGCCGTCTGCATGATAAGCAGTATAGCATTTACCTTTAGATCTCCGCAGATATTCCATTTGTATTTGTCATATTGGCGTTGTATTTGTATTTGTTGTATTTGTATTATATTTGTCATAAGAGTGAAAAGCAGTTCAAACTTAAGATAACTCTCTTTAAGGTTAACTGCGTGAGCAATCGGAACAGAAGGAAATTTGTTCCCGTTGTGGAGAAGAATTGCTTTGAGACTCAATTTACTAGAATCTATGAACAGACGCCAGTCATTTACACTGTATGCATGGCCAAGAGTCTCCATAATGGATTCGATATTCTTATTTTAAAAAGAACACACACACACACACACATTTCTTCAAGAAATGTTCAGAAAAAAACAGCGTTGCAGTCACTAAAAACACTTACTTTTTCATCGGGAAAAAGGAGATTCCATTCTTTCAATCGCTAAGCTTAAGGTTCAGATTGATGTTTAGACAAATTTAAACCGCGAACAGATCACCTTGTGTCAAAATGTGTGGGGTATTTGATCCACAGGGCAATTCAAATGTTGGGTCGACATGAGTGAATCCCTCATCTTCTGAACCTTCTTCATGCTCGTTACCAGATTCATCATCACTCACTATCACATTGTTTGGAGACACTGGTACCGGTAATTCCTCACTGTGGCATATAGTTCTCATAGCAGATGGTAAATTCTTGTATTGCACATTCTTCTTTGTTTTCGACGTGATTCTAGCTATTTTTGTTAGGTAAAAATAGTCTGTTGTGTTATCCGTTCGTTTCTGCCAAGTCATGGGAACAGCGAACGGTATATGTCGTGAACCTTTTGACCATCCTGTCAGAAGTCTAACACATGTCAAACAGCATATGGGGGGGGAAGGGATTTCTTGTCTTGGTCGCCAACCCTACACCAGAAATAAAGTTCGTAGCACTTCTTTACGAGCGGGAGCAATTGTCGTTCTTGCGACTTGAAAGTCACCTTTCGACAGATATAACAAAAAGAATTTGCACTATTGACACATGTACGAGACATTTTCTTCTGAATGACCACAACCAGGGACGTACGCAGAGGGTGGATCCTGGGGGTCCGGACACCCTCAAAATTTCGACTTTTGTGTAAATGTAGCCTAATTTTAGGGGCAATCTTGGGAATTTCAATATAAAATACCCTCATATTGAGTTTGGACCCTCCCGAAATAAATTCCTGCGTACGCTCCACAAACTCAAATTTCACTAACCTAGAACAACAGGCAACCACTTCCCGCGCTATCGGAACTCACAATGCTGCGACACAGGTGGCAAGAATCACAACGCAATTCTATGTAATTGAATATGACTCATCGGCAATGTTGCCAAACGTTACTAATTTCCTGGAGTATGTTCCCTGACCTCAGGGGCATGCATCGGAATTCCTTGCTCTTTTTCCGATTTTATCTCACTTTCTCTCAACTTTATTTTAATCAATAAATCTGGAAGTTACTTAAATTCAGCCATGGCAGAATAAACCATATACAGTGTTTTTTTTTTACCGAATTTCAAAGATGAGGAGGAGATAGCATGTCACAAAAAAACTGAGCCCGATAAAAAAAATTATTTCATTTTCGACTTAGCTTAGAACACTAATCAGATTCTTTGTGACAAAACACCTTGTTGAACAGTGTAATGACCTAGCCACATTCTTTCTCTGTTTTTAACTGTATTTACAACCACTCTTTGATCAATAATTTTTACTAAAATCTGAATGGTTTTTCGTTTTTGCCCAGACAATTTTCTCCATATGCACTTTAAAATAATATCAATCGCTCTTCATTATTATTTCGTAAAATCCGTGTTGCTCTGCGCAGTATAATTCATCATGCGAAACATTTGGTCAATCTTTCTGTAACAATTTACCGTAAATACGAGCGTAATTTTCGCCCTCGCATAATTTTCGCATCCCAATTTTGAAGGGCATTTTCTGTATGTTTTATTTTCCTCGCGTAATTTGCGCACGCGAGGATTTGACAGTGATTTCTAAGGTAAGAAACTTCTTAATCAATTTTTTAATGTTATTTTTCTACAAATTTAGAATTAGTTGTTTGTTGTCAATTCGTGCTACAAAGGAAATGTGTACCGATATTTTCGTGTTATTTTGACTGGGGAAAAAATAGATGATCTTCACTGATGTGGCTAATTTTTTTTTCCCGCATAATTTACGCACCCTTGTTTCAAAACAACTTTTTTCTTCTAAAAAAGTGCGAAAATTACGCGAGTAAATACGGTATGTAATGACGATTTTTCTGCTAATCATTCTCCCTTTGTAATAGATTGTTTTTCACCAAAAAAAAAAAATATGAAAGACGAAAATCAATTAACTCAATTAATGGTTCGTTTTAAGCTACTTTATTCAGAATTTTGAGTACCTAATAGTAACGACATTGTAAACTTCATCTATATATCTGGCCTATAACAAAAGACTGGAAAACAACTATCACATTTTGTATATAATACATTGTATATGGTAGCTACTTTTGAGATTAGCGGGTTAATATAATGCCCAGGATACAAAATACTAATCTATCCATGGAAGACAACGCTAAAATGAAACTAATTGACTTTCTTCTCGACAAATCTAATAACTTAATCGTTTCTATTTTCGAAACATTCATCCATGTTAATGTATATTTCACTTAATTTGAAGTAAAATTCTATATTTAAGCCTAGGATTGGCAGAATTTAGCATGTTAAGGGTCTTCACTACAGCGAAATTAAACTACTGCTAATTTTAGAGTTTTTCAGTAATATCTTCAAAATAAATAAAAATATTCGAAAAGCAGAAACGTAGTGAACTAAACAATACAATGTTGTATGTGTTACCTTTACCACAATTCACCTATCAGCTTTTGGTATGCCGCTATTTACAGAACCCGCAAAAAATGCTAAATCTATCTACAGTTCCAAATCGAAAACAGATAGATGAGTTGTGATAACGGTATTATATGCAAAATCGTATTGTCTAGTTCACTACGTTTCTGCTTTTCGAATATTTTTATTTGTTTTGAATATATTACAGAAAAAACTCTAAAACTGGCGGTAGTTTAATTTCACTGTAGTGAAGATCCTTGAGGACTTTAGTTTACCAAAAATCCAAACCAAACTGCTTCATGTGGCGACTGTTTGTGTATCATATAACGAAAGCACACACGAGCTATTATTTTATGTGCATGATGATCAAAGAGCTAGCAAAGATGTCACTAGTAAAAAAATGCCTATTCTCGGATAAATTTCTGATTGCACTTTGTATACTAATTTGAGGAGTCGTTTAATCCAATGAAACTAATTTTTAAAAAAATCTCTGTCAATGCATCACACACACAAAAAAAAAAAAAACAACTTAAATTTGGAGTCTTTGAAATATTTCAAATTAGTGTAAACACCGCACTTAGAAATGTATCCAGATGGACTTTTTTTTTTTTTTTACTTTGTGGCATGAGCGTTAGTTCTTTTACAACTAAGGAAAATTTAATTTTATAAAGGGACATTTTTGTATCGCTTTTGGGAAATTTATTAAAAAAAAAATCTCCTAGCACTACCGTGACAGTCAAGGCTTGCGCACAAAGATGCTTTCTTTAGAATTTTCAGTTACATAAGTGTAGGGTAAAGTTAGAGAAAGTTTCATGAAACTGATACAAATCCTTATCATGTAGTTCCTTCGTGACCACAAAATGAAAAAACCTGTAAAGAATGAAAATTAAAGAATTATCAAAGAATATATATAATAAGGAACATGATTCTTACTATTGTTATTTCTTGCTCAATTTGCTAAATTCGCCTTATTTAGTACTTATAAGTACTGATCTCATTTTGATATTTTACTTCCAGATACAAATTTGTCGGTTGTAGTGAAGCATAATGTTTAGTGTTCTCTGCAGTCCGAAAAAATGTGCCCAAACTACAGGTAAGCACATTTTTATTATGATTTAAATACCTTTTGGTCGAAATATTAATATAATGCGTCCGTCTTTATTGGTTATTATTAGGGCCCGGAAATTGACGAAAAATCCTCTTTTTTTACGAGTGCCCGAAGACGAGGCTTAACATAATATATGTTCATTTTGGGTCATTGTAGGCCAGAAAATGGTCGATTTTATTTGTCCTTTTTTGCCTTTTTCGGTGTTTTTTTTTGTTTATTGGTCCTTTTTAAAGCTTTTTATAGGTCTTAACGTCTTTTTTTCACTTCATCGTTCGCCAATAAATTTACTGGCCATTAACTCGAATCACTACCACCCTTTAAACGTTTTTTTTAAGTAAAGAAAATTCAAAAGATAAGACTTTCTTCAACGACTGGACTGATAAGACCAGATCTTCAACAATCACAAGTCCGATAAAGTGGCGTAACAATATCGTCCAGCAAGGGAAGTAAGGGTGGGGAAGTTTTCTTATTTTAGTTTGTACTTCAGTTTGTGGAAGAAGGAAAAACCATTAACCTACCAGAAGTTTGTATTTCTTGAGAATTATATCCATTAAATATGTAATACTAATTAAATTGGGTCTTATTTTTACGTCCTTTTTTTTAGTTTTTAGATCCTTTTTAATATATTTTTAGGTCTTTTTATAGGCCCTTTTTAGGCAGTTTTTGGGTCTTCAACTTCCGAGCTCTAGTTTTTATTCAAGGTTTTCAAAATGCTTACGAGAAAGGTGTTATTATAAAGACCACATGATACGCAAAATACCTATTTCTCAATCTTAGAGATACAAAAATGAACGCGCCGAAGTTCGTTTTGAAGAGTTGCTTGTATTCCAGCAAAATTTATTTTGCTTATTTTGCCTTCTTCTTTCTCTCCGTCTGTTCCCACTTAACGTATCTGATAAGTCTTCTCTATAAAACCCTGTCCCGGAATTCTTCCCTTGTTAGCTCTTTCTCCCTGAAGTGATTCTTAACCATGTTCATTCTATTCCTTCTTGGTCTACCTCTATCTTTCTTCCCATTTCCATCGCCATTATATTTTTGTGAACACAGTCATTTGTTCTTTTAATTAGCTGGACAGCAGAGGCGGATCCAGGACCGACTTCTAGGGGGGGGTGAGTTGTCATGCTGCTACTTTTAAGGGCTCCAAACTTTGGGATGGGTTTTATTTATATATATAATATAAGAAAGTTTCGTCTTCTGGGGGGAGCGATCGCTCCGATCACCCCCTGGATCCGCCCCTGATGGCCAGACTGTTGTAGTTATAACAAATCGTATTTCCAGGAATGAGAGAAATATAAAAAAATAAATGAAAATTATTAAGCTGAAATCTCCAATTATAACAACACCATCTCCGGGTATTGAAAAAAAATCAAGGTTATATTAGACTTAGTGTTCAGGTTGCGTTAGTTTTAGCAAAAGAGAAGGAAGACAATATAATAAAGTTATTATCTATCATCAGAAGATTTCCAAATTCTTGTCTTGTGGCCAACCAAGAATAAGAGTCAACATTGTTCAACTTAATTAATATATTACTAAAAAAAATGAGCAATTGGAACTGTACAAGTTCAAGTTTATAGATTGCATTCGAAATCATAGAGTTAAATTTTTCGTGATTCGTTTATTCGTGCCATTCGTTAATTACAATATAACAGATTTAAAAAAAAAAAAAATTATTAAACATTTGCCTCCATCGTGGTATCTCAAAGATACTCTATCAACATTTTATGAAATTATGTCATCATAATGGTTTAACATATTCAGATTATCAGACATGATTCTCAACTTTAATACATATAGGAAATTCTTAATACTAACACAAAATTTGCGATCCATCCTCTCTACTTCTATATTTATAAATAAACATCTTAATTAAGCGTTCATTCTTTATGGTATCCCTGTCATATATCAAATGAAATACAAACATAGGCCATATCATTACTACTACAACGTCATTCTTTTAACTTAACGTGAATAAGTAGTATTATTACTTCACATTAGCCTATTCATCATTTTCATAATATATATATAACGTGGAAAACACTGCTATCAATGAAGAATGAAATATTTACAAATGTATAGTGAGTGAAAGAAAAAAAAATCTACTCGACAGGTTCAAATATTAGAACGCCTTTCCAACTATTATTATTTTAACTTATTATTGTTTCTGTTCATAATCAGTTAAGCTTGAAGAGGGATGGATACGCGTAAGGAATCATATTCTAATTGGGTGAAGCAAGTTGAGTCATATTCCAACGTTACTAGTTTCGATGAGGCAAAATATATATTTAATGGATTGGATAGGCACGTAGTTATAATCGTGGCACGTTCAAAGTAAACATCTACCTACAGAAGGAAAAAAAAAAACAAACGTTGCACGAAGTGATAGTTTTAGAAATAAGGATATTAAATTCAAAGGTATGTCCAAATAAAATTTCACCGGATCAGCACAGACCGATATCAACATCAAAGAATACGTAAATCTTCTTTTAAATTTTCCTAACCTACAATACTAAATATATGTTACGAAAACAATGTGACAAGACATATGAAAGAGAATTTTAAATTACGAGCATATTACGAGATACTATGAAAAAGGCACATCACTAAATAATAAAACGCGTTCAAAGTACAATTTTTCCGATTTCACACATATTGCGCATGTAGAAATGTATTACAAATCAATATTAAAGAGCACACAATGAAATATGGAAAGCGCACATACAAACTATATTACGAGATAATATCAAAAGGACACACGGCAAAATATGGAAAACACGTTCAAAGTACAATTATTACCGGCTCTACACTTACGATATACTTTTCCCTAACCTACACAAATGTATTTTAAGAAGGACACAGTAGTATATATAAATGAAGACACTCCCAAAGAAATTTCATCATCATTAACACTTATCAATGACATACGTTACGGAGCATTTAATATTCTAACATAAACCGTCAAGTTATCACAAGTGCGTTCAAAGTGAAGTTCACCCCGGCAAAACAAAATATATCACATGGCAAAACAAAAGACACATATTAGATTTGAAATCACAGGCAAAATTAAATTCTCTAACTTAACCAAAATATTATGGGACACATCTTCTTTAAATTCAGATTTAACCTACCTACAGACACATCTTAGATTCGAAAGCACGGACAAAATTTAATTTCCTAACCTAATCAACATAACTATTATGGTTCACACATTCAAATTTTACCTAACCTAAACCTACAGCAAATATTTCACAAAATAAACATCATCAAGGGACATGCGTTTAACTAAGCTTACCTAACCTAAACGTTCAAAAAAAAATTCTCAAAGTACATTACTACCTAACCTAAACATTCAAAATATTACAGTACATTACTCTGGAAGAGTGCGTGCAAAGTAAAGTTTTACCATATCAACACACAAGATTTTCAGGTTCACGTATCAAGTACATAAGATTTCATACTTCGATCATACATGCTCATGGCATGCAATTATAAGTACATGAGTGGACTATGACAATGAGCTTGAAAGACGCGTAACGCTTTTCGATTTAACTACGCATAGTAATCTTGAAGCACTTCATGACTGAACAAGAAAAAAACAAAGAAAAGATATTACCAGTTAGGAAGGTTCCACAGGTTATGCAAGTCCAATCTTTCAGTTCAATATGCAGATTTCGTATACCCACTTCTTAAACTTCAAAAGAATTGATGCCACTGGATCACCAGTTCGATACCCTACAGTCGTAGGAGACCGTCCGTGTGGCCCATTGTCGTCAACTTTGAAGAATTACATCCCCCTTGCCATCACTATACCTCACCAGTAATGGCGGAGATGGTATTTGGCGGCCTTGGGCCTAACGGTATTTAAATTAATTTTGAAGTCAGGCTCCTCGATTTTCTTTTCCTTTTCTTTCTACTTATTCAGGTTGACCAAAATATTAAAATTTAGACAGGGTTGACTTCCAGAACTGTTTTAGCTATCGAATTTTCCGAAATTTAAAGGAGCCTAACTCACACCGCCTTCTGTATTCTTTTCCTCATGGTGATGAACTAAGTCATCTTTCTCACAATACCAGACCTTTATAAACGTGTTTTCGATACTAGATATGTGACCACGATTGAAATAATATTTATAACCATTACATGTCAATACCGACACTTAGCCTTCGAAACAAACTAATTTATGCATGTTATTTAATATCCGGATTCTATAGTTTTTAAATATGATAAAAATTTTAACTCACCTATATTTGCCCGGTCTTATTTACTCGGTTGTCAAGGCGACCGCTACTTGCCACCTACATATGGTCGCCATCTTTACTAACAGCGATTGCTCGATAGCGACTCAAATGCCCTCTTGTGGGAATAACCAGAATGATCGCCATATCAGCGGTAATGTAATATAACAAATGAAAGTCAAAGTAAGTAACAAATGAATGAAATATAACTACATCGTATTCGGTAAAAATTTTTTTTAAGGTAGAATTTTCAATAGTATTTAATTTTACTTATATTAATTGTTCGTATGTGTGAGCTAAGAATACGATATGGACGTTAAAGAAACGGTTACAGTTTAAAGTGAATCAGTAAGGACTAGATTTAAAAAGATTTCCGGATGTGTTTACGTGCGTATCTCATATCAAAATTGAGTGCATGTATTCTTTTGTGCCATTCCTTGTACTAACAATATAAAACAAATTAACATTAAATTAGTGTAGACTTACACGTAACAAAACTGGGCACAGTAATACTATGCGGGAACCAAATTCAACTTCAACCGGTACACATAACAATATGGACCCAATGTAAACAGCCGGTCTGTTACATTTTTCCCGGCGGCTTTAAGAAAAAAAAATTTTTAACTACTTAAAACATCAACATTTTTTTAAAATTTTATATATATATATATATATATATATATATATATATATATATATATATATATTTTAATTTAAAATCTTTTAACAACTCCTCTCTCTTTTTCGGAGAGCAATTGAACAATTTTACTTTCGATAAATTTTGAGTCGGCACTTCTCTCCCTTCCAAATCTTTTAAAGAAACAGAGTTGTGATGCACTCGAGTCACAACAAAAGGCCCCGTTTCATGAACCTTCCTAATCGTCCTCTCAATCAATAACTCTGGGATTACTAGCAGCCAACGTTTCGTTTTTGAATTTTGAATATAGATCAAATTATTTACTAGACGAATTCGAGAATCGGCACTGTCTGACATTTTCGCTTTTAATTCGGTACAGTACTTATCACCCGCTTGCATTTGCATTAACTCATTTACAGTGAACCACGTACTATCATCATAACAAACAAAATTAACAAAATTAACAGAATTAACATGATATTCTTCAGGTTCGGCAGGGAGCTCCGGAGTATTGCGACTCAATATGTCGGCTATTTTATTGTCCACCCCTTTTATGTGCTCGAACCGAAGATCGAACCTCTGTAACTTTAATAAAATTTTTGTGGTTCGGGGATCTAAGTTCTGTAACGTAAAAGCGTATGTCACTGCGCTGTTGTCACAATGGACTGTAACTTTTCTACCTAAAATATAATACGAAAAATGTTCGCACAGAAACAATACTGCCAGCAACTCCAGTTGAAAAATCGAATAGGAAACTTCATATAACTTTAATTTTCTACTTGCGTATCCGATAACGAGAAGTTCTCCAGTATCATCATACTGAGCCAGATAGCCGGCCAAATTTTCTAGAGACGCATCTGAAAATAAGTGAAACGGTTGGTCGAAATTAGGTTGACTGAGTGCTGGAGGCTCACTCAACAATTCCCTCAATTGTTGGAATCTATTCAGCAATTCCTCAGTTAGACAATATTTCTTGTCTTTCTTTAACAAATCGAAAAACGGCGCTGTTAGAGCAGCGAACTGAAGAATGAATTTTCTCCGCCAAGAAAGAATGCCCAAGAAGGATCTAAGTTTCTTCTTGGTTTTCGGTATCGGAAAGTACTTTATCGCTTCGTTATGTTTGGGATTTGGCTTTAATTCCTTCCCATTCACAATGTGTCCCAAAAATAAAATTTCAGACTTGACGAACTGACATTTCTTGAAATTTAGTGCAAAATTTCCAAAAGTTAGAATTTCAAAGAGTTGTTCTAAATGAATGAAATGCTCATCGAAAGTAGAACTAAAGCACATTAAATCGTCAAGATATACTACAACAAAATGTCTAGTATCTAATCCAAAATATGAGTTCATCACATTTTGGAAGATACTAGGACTTGACTTTAAACCCATTGGAAGGACACATAATACATACTGTCGACCTAAATATATAAAGCTTGTGGATGCGAAGGAATCTGGATGCAGTCGAATACCATAATATCCCATTGTAGCATCCATGGAGCTAAAGATTTTAGCTCCAGAGATGCGAGTGAGAATTTCATTAATAGGTTCGACCTGTATTTTAGGACTTACGACCTTTAAGTTCAGTAATCTGAGGTCGATTACAGGCCTAACACCTCCTGAGGATTTTCTAACGCAATGTATCGGATTGCGGTAACTGCTAGGATGTTCTTTAGCTATCCCCAACCTTATCCATTTATTCAACTCCTCCTCAAACTCTTTTTGCATAGCCTGAGGGATCGGATAGATCTTTCCGACCACAAGTTCTTGGTCTGTTAATTCTATTTTATAAGGTTCGCATCGAATGGGTTTGGGATATTCGCAAAATAAGTGCTTGAATTTAAGGAGCAAATTTTCTAATTTTAATTTTATATCATCATCTAAATCATCGCGACTTTTAATGTAGTCTTTGATTTCCAATTCAGAAATCTCACCGTAATCTCTACATTGTTCGTGAGAAGAAGAAAGAATTTGGTTAGGTTCACGTAATTCCGAATTAGTATCTAAATGAACAAGGAGTATCTTTGGATAAGAGATATCCAAAGTTACTTCTTCCTCACTATTATTTTTCAAGATTAATTTTCTGTTATGACTATCCAAAGTAACTCTAAACTTAGCAAAGAATGGCGAGCCCAATAACAGTCCAGCTTTCATGTCCTTCACGACAAAGACTGGGACATTAAAAAGATTATCTTGTATGTTTAAGGTTAATTCAAGCAATCCCTTAACAGGAAAATTATCTTTACCTGCAAACGCAGTTAAGTGCACACTTGGCACTGGTTTGAGTTTTGCCGAACGAAAGGAATTTTGTAGGTTCTGCCAAATATTATAATTTAAAAGATTTAACTCAGCGCCCGTGTCAAGGATACACCTAATTTGCATTTCCCCCACCTTGCAATCTATAGAAGGGGAAGGAAATATCTCGAAATCTTGTTTGGACATATTCCCTTCTTCCTCTTTTAACACAAAATAAGTCAGTAATTTTAAAGAAGACTCATTTTCAATCGACACATTTTCTTTCTCAAAAGAATAAAGTTTACTAACATTTTGATTCGGGGAGAGAAGTTGGTTGGAGCAGCCGTCGTCTCCCCTTAGTGACGACTGCTCAACATGTTTTCCGAAACAACTACCGGACTTATTGGTTCCGCAGTCACCGAAGGGTACGGTGGACGTAAAGCTGAAGTGACAGTAGTCACAACAGGTAAGTTTTGGGGAAACGAAGAAGTTACCATAGTAACGGAAGGACCTGGCATCATAACCGGTTTCATATTATTAAAATTGTACATTCCCGGTACCGTGTAAGGTACTGGTACTGGTACACCCCCATACATCGGAACCGGCTGAATACCGTTCATGGGTCTAAAGTTATTATTTCTATTCTTTTCCCATCCTTGTTTTTGGTTTCGATTTCTTTTCCAGTTATTACGGTATGATCTCCCGTTAGAATTTTGAGGTTTATTTCCGAATTGAAAATTAGAGTTATTTTCTCTTCCCCCACCTTCATTGCCAATCGGCTCGGTCTGTACCGCATTGTCGGTTCGATTAGAGCTATTAGGTAAAAAGAATGTTTTTCTAACCTGTGGTTTCCTAGGTTGAAATTTTTGATTGCCCTGATTTCCTAACGAGGGAGTTGGACTGCACTCTAATTCAGCTATTCGTAGCATTAAGTCTTGCACCGTGCTAACTGAGCCTAGTTTCAAAATTTTGGCTTCCTCCTCGGGAAGGCAGTCTAAAATCAGATCTTTCAACTCTTGATCTGAAGGCGAAGTTACAATTGAATTATATCTTTCCACAATGTAACGTACAAAACCTAACAAAGAAGAGTGTTTTGACTTATCATATCGTAGCGAGTAAAGGTGGCGCTTTTGTGCCCTCTCTAGTCGCTCCGATATGTATTGAAGCTTAAAAAGCCGCACGAAGTCAGAGAAAGACTTGATTTGAGAAGCAACACTACGATACCAAATTTTTGCTGACTTTTCCAAAACTCGTCCCACTATATATACACGATCTCTATCTGTGAGAACGTACATACTCATCGTTTGCAAAAGATCATCTAAGAAAATTTGTGCTACCCCTTGCGTTAGTTGACCGTCAAATTTTGGGAAGTGATGAATTTCTTTGAGATACGTGCCAGCCCTCCGTTTATAAGAAGGACTAGTTTCCCAAGGCTTAATCTTTTGATTTAGCTCTAAACTTATTGGATTGTCCTGATCGTTAATGACCAGATCTCTATGGCCACACTGATTTTCACTAATCCCCGTACGAACCGATTTCTTTGTCCTTTTCACCTTTTTCAGACGATTAGCTCTGCGAGATTCTTTGCGGCATTTTTCAGAGTCCGACGAAGAAGATGAAGAATAATTCATGTCATTCTCGGTATCATTTGCTAAAACGTCATCAAGTTTGAATACCGGAGTTCTCGGAAGTGCCTTTTCATCCTGACCCGATCTACGACTCTCAAAAGGAGTTTCAACTAAATTTAGGTTACCACGACTCTCGATCAGATGTCTCAAAGTTTCGGTATTTCGTTCACATCGCTCACGACTGTGACGATACGCATCAATTACATCTTTTTCCATTAATTGGATCATATTTGCTGTCTTTTCATTAGCTTCCCGAAGTTGTCTATGTTCCTCAACTTGCCTCTCTTTTACAGTTTGAAATTCACTATTTAATCTTACATTTACTTTACTAATATCACATTTCAAAATTTCCATATCTTTAGCCAAAGTCTCAACCTTACAATCTACAATTTCGGCAGTTTCTTTACAAATTTTACTTGTATTTTCTAAGTCTGACCTAACCTTGGTAATTTCAACATTTAAATTATCTACTTCTTTACTACAAAACTCCCTAACATTTTCTACAGTTTGACCTAAATTTTTATTACTTTCTTTCAATTCAGTTCTTAACTGTGACACATCACGTTTTAATTCGCGTTTGACAGCGGACAAGTCCTCCTGCACCGTGGACAAAGACTCTTTAATTGTAACAATATCACTACCTAACTTGTTTATGTCAGATTTTAAGTCATTTTGACCAGCGTCCATTTTACCGCTCATGACTGACATTTCAGTTCTCAGATCACCGCTCATAACTGACATTTCAGTTCTCAAGTCCTTAATGATCCCAATTAAAGTTTTAAGTAATGGTCCCCCACCAATTTCGATTTCGGGTGCACCTTTCCTTTTCGGATTTTGCACCACAGGTGGTTCAGTTTCTGTATCTAACGCACTATCCAATTTACAGTCGAGACAAATCCATTTATTGTTCGTAGTACGTAGCACTTCCTGTTCCTCCTCAGGAATATTTAAACAACGGATATGGAACCATTGGTCACATGTTTCGCAGCGTATGGATACACTGTCACTAGAATTGTACTTGTTGTCACAACATTTAAAATGTTCGGTAGAACCATCTACACTAAGACTTTCTTCACTCATTTTCATGAACTGGGTCACGCGTCTAATAGCTCATTATCATCAATCCACTCATTACTTCACATACTTATCTCAGTTTGGCACACAAAACAATAATTATAAAAATATTAATACATATCCTAACACAAATTATCAACTAAACAAATATCCTAAATCTGAGGTCACCAATTATAACAAATCGTATTTCCAGGAATGAGAGAAATATAAAAAAATAAATGAAAATTATGAAGCTGAAATCTCCAATTATAACAACACCATCTCCGGGTATTGAAAAAAAAATCAAGGTTATATTAGACTTAGTGTTCAGGTTGCGTTAGTTTTAGCAAAAGAGAAGGAAGACAATATAATAAAGTTATTATCTATCATCAGAAGATTTCCAAATTCTTGTCTTGTGGCCAACCAAGAATAAGAGTCAACATTGTTCAACTTAATTAATATATTACTAAAAAAAATGAGCAATTGGAACTGTACAAGTTCAAGTTTATAGATTGCATTCGAAATCATAGAGTTAAATTTTTCGTGATTCGTTTATTCGTGCCATTCGTTAATTACAATATAACAGATTTTAAAAAAAAAATAAAAAATTATTAAATATTTGCCTCCATCGTGGTATCTCAAAGATACTCTATCAACATTTTATGAAATTATGTCATCATAATGGTTTAACATATTCAGATTATCAGACATGATTCTCAACTTTAATACATATAGGAAATTCTTAATACTAACACAAAATTTGCGATCCATCCTCTCTACTTCTATATTTATAAATAAACATCTTAATTAAGCGTTCATTCTTTATGGTATCCCTGTCATATATCAAATGAAATACAAACATAGGCCATATCATTACTACTACAACGTCATTCTTTTAACTTAACGTGAATAAGTAGTATTATTACTTCACATTAGCCTATTCATCATTTTCATAATATATATATAACGTGGAAAACACTGCTATCAATGAAGAATGAAATATTTACAAATGTATAGTGAGTGAAAGAAAAAAAAATCTACTCGACAGGTTCAAATATTAGAACGCCTTTCCAACTATTATTATTTTAACTTATTATTGTTTCTGTTCATAATCAGTTAAGCGTGAAGAGGGATGGATACGCGTAAGGAATCATATTCTAATTGGGTGAAGCAAGTTGAGATATTCCAACGTTACTAGTTTCGATGAGGCAAAATATATATTTAATGGATTGGATAGGCACGTAGTTATAATCGTGGCACGTTCAAAGTAAACATCTACCTACAGAAGGAAAAAAAAACAAACGTTGCACGAAGTGATAGTTTTAGAAATAAGGATATTAAATTCAAAGGTATGTCCAAATAAAATTTCACCGGATCAGCACAGACCGATATCAACATCAAAGAATACGTAAATCTTCTTTTAAATTTTCCTAACCTACAATACTAAATATATGTTACGAAAACAATGTGACAAGACATATGAAAGAGAATTTTAAATTACGAGCATATTACGAGATACTATGAAAAAGGCACATCACTAAATAATAAAACGCGTTCAAAGTACAATTTTTCCGATTTCACACATATTGCGCATGTAGAAATGTATTACAAATCAATATTAAAGAGCACACAATGAAATATGGAAAGCGCACATACAAACTATATTACGAGATAATATCAAAAGGACACACGGCAAAATATGGAAAACACGTTCAAAGTACAATTATTACCGACTCTACACTTACGATATACTTTTCCCTAACCTACACAAATGTATTTTAAGAAGGACACAGTAGTATATATAAATGAAGACACTCCCAAAGAAATTTCATCATCATTAACACTTATCAATGACATACGTTACGGAGCATTTAATATTCTAACATAAACCGTCAAGTTATCACAAGTGCGTTCAAAGTGAAGTTCACCCCGGCAAAACAAAATATATCACATGGCAAAACAAAAGACACATATTAGATTTGAAATCACAGGCAAAATTAAATTCTCTAACTTAACCAAAATATTATGGGACACATCTTCTTTAAATTCAGATTTAACCTACCTACAGACACATCTTAGATTCGAAAGCACGGACAAAATTTAATTTCCTAACCTAATCAACATAACTATTATGGTTCACACATTCAAATTTTACCTAACCTAAACCTACAGCAAATATTTCACAAAATAAACATCATCAAGGGACATGCGTTTAACTAAGCTTACCTAACCTAAACGTTCAAAAAAAAATTCTCAAAGTACATTACTACCTAACCTAAACATTCAAAATATTACAGTACATTAGTCTGGAAGAGTGCGTGCAAAGTAAAGTTTTACCATATCAACACACAAGATTTTCAGGTTCACGTATCAAGTACATAAGATTTCATACTTCGATCATACATGCTCATGGCATGCAATTATAAGTACATGAGTGGACTATGACAATGAGCTTGAAAGACGCGTAACGCTTTTCGATTTAACTACGCATAGTAATCTTGAAGCACTTCATGACTGAACAAGAAAAAAACAAAGAAAAGATATTACCAGTTAGGAAGGTTCCACAGGTTATGCAAGTCCAATCTTTCAGTTCAATATGCAGATTTCGTATACCCACTTCTTAAACTTCAAAAGAATTGATGCCACTGGATCACCAGTTCGATACCCTACAGTCGTAGGAGACCGTCCGTGTGGCCCATTGTCGTCAACTTTGAAGAATTACATCCCCCTTGCCATCACTATACCTCACCAGTAATGGCGGAGATGGTATTTGGCGGCCTTGGGCCTAACGGTATTTAAATTAATTTTGAAGTCAGGCTCCTCGATTTTCTTTTCCTTTTCTTTCTACTTATTCAGGTTGACCAAAATATTAAAATTTAGACAGGGTTGACTTCCAGAACTGTTTTAGCTATCGAATTTTCCGAAATTTAAAGGAGCCTAACTCACACCGCCTTCTGTATTCTTTTCCTCATGGTGATGAACTACGTCATCTTTCTCACAATACCAGACCTTTATAAACGTGTTTTCGATACTAGATATGTGACCACGATTGAAATAATATTTATAACCATTACATGTCAATACCGACACTTAGCCTTCGAAACAAACTAATTTATGCATGTTATTTAATATCCGGATTCTATAGTTTTTAAATATGATAAAAATTTTAACTCACCTATATTTGCCCGGTCTTATTTACTCGGTTGTCAAGGCGACCGCTACTTGCCACCTACATATGGTCGCCATCTTTACTAACAGCGATTGCTCGATAGCGACTCAAATGCCCTCTTGTGGGAATAACCAGAATGATCGCCATATCAGCAGTAATGTAATATAACAAATGAAAGTCAAAGTAAGTAACAAATGAATGAAATATAACTACATCGTATTCGGTAATTTTTTTTTTAAGGTAGAATTTTCAATAGTATTTAATTTTACTTATATTAATTGTTCGTATGTGTGAGCTAAGAATACGATATGGACGTTAAAGAAACGGTTACAGTTTAAAGTGAATCAGTAAGGACTAGATTTAAAAAGATTTCCGGATGTGTTTACGTGCGTATCTCATATCAAAATTGAGTGCATGTATTCTTTTGTGCCATTCCTTGTACTAACAATATAAAACAAATTAACATTAAATTAGTGTAGACTTACACGTAACAAAACTGGGCACAGTAATACTATGCGGGAACCAAATTCAACTTCAACCGGTACACATAACAATATGGACCCAATGTAAACAGCCGGTCTGTTACATAGTCTTCATTCTTGGTTCTTCTTAGATAACTCTACAATCTTGTTTCTTTCCTTTACTCTTATTCCACAATCTGTCTCTTCTTGTTATTCCACACATTCAGCGTAGCATTTTCATTTCGGTAACATTCAATCTCCTTTTTTTTTTATGTGCTTTCTTTACTGGCCCCATTTTTACATGTCGTACGTTACGGTTATTATAGCTAGAACGGAAGAAAGACTAGAGGAGATGATTGACAAAATAGTTGACACTGGGGAACTATATGGAATGGAAATCAACATTGAAAAATCGAAAGTCATGAGGAATATCCCGTGAAAACGCACCCTTACGGATCAGAGAGATACAGGATTTGGGCTTGGTTGTAGACTACAAAAACAATGATGATATAAGACTTCCGGTTCGAATGTGTGCGT
Organism: Thermobia domestica; assembly: GCF_964235325.1. Lineage (NCBI taxonomy): Eukaryota > Metazoa > Arthropoda > Insecta > Zygentoma > Lepismatidae > Thermobia > Thermobia domestica. Next base: position 26,353,579 of record NC_137462.1, read on the forward strand.
CATTAGCCTTTCTTCCTTAGAAATCATCGATAATGGTTGGCTTTCTACTCAAGTAGATATCCCCTAAGCTTGAACAGTTCTATGGCTATTTCGTTGCACAGTGGCTAGAAAATTTTATAGTTCTAGTAAGTATGTAGAACTGGTATGAAAAACTCCATAGAACAAATAATCCCGCAGAGAATTAAAATAATAGATTAAATACTCTGTTAAACAAGCAAAATCCTTATGTCATTGAATTAGTCTGTTTTCTCAAGTTAGAAGCCAGGACAAGTTACAATGGTTACGACAGAAAGTATCTCAGCTTGCAAGGTAAAAGAAGAAAGGAAGTACACAGCTTGACAGAAAAAAAAAGAGAACATCTTGGGTAGTTTTGATGTTTCAAAAGATGTTAGATGATGTTTGGTTGCACTTTCATATAGTCATAAGTTGTCACAAACTTAAATCATGTACGTATATATATATATATTGATAACAATTACATATAGATGGTGGTAACAACGGTAAACGGCCTACTACCTATGGACCAAGATCATAGAAGATCCAGATACTAGTTCGACGAAGATTCATTATAAGAGTCGATTTGTATCACTTTGATGTGATTTGTGAATTCATATCACACACATTTCGGGTATACATTACTCGAATTTGAATTCAACGTGGAGTTGAGTCGAAAAAAAAAAACCTTACAACAGTATGGAAAGCATGTATTTATCTTTCCGTATTTCCTTGAGCATGCAATTCCATATCCTCCTCTGCTCAAACTTTATTAAAAAATACACAGAAACAGTGTCAGTAATTAAACATGTACGTAAGTGGGAAATCTTTTGTCAATGTCAAAATATGTCATGTCGTCGCCCATGTCACTTTTACGGATCTGGGAAGGATTTTGACATGTACGCATCTGGGAGGTAATCAAAACGACACCTAAAATATGGAATAGAAAAATAGACTTTAAAAAAAATAATGAAAACTAGCAAATCTAGAGAAAATTTAGAATCGACCCGCGAAAACGACACGTTCCTAGCATTGGCGGGTTTTGAAATCTCATTATCGAAAGTATTGGCCACAAACATATAAACTTTTCGAACATTTTAATATATAGACTAGCTGAACCTGCGCTCTCTACACAGTTCATCATTCCCATATGAACATGAATCTCCTTGTTATTCCTCACATCTGTACATGTCCCTTTACAGACACAAGTGAAAGACGTCTTGATAAAAATTGGCTAAAGATACCATAAAGGGAAGATTTTTTCGATTACTTTTTCAATATCTCGCACCGTTTGCAAGATTTGATCCTACTTCCGGTTGGAGTTTTTAATTCATGTATGATCAGTGTTTTCTTTCTTCTGTTATATATGGTGTTCATTGGGCAAAATACTCATAACAATAAAGATTCAACTTAGAGTGGAGAAATGGTTATCCTTCATTTTTCATTATTTGGACATGAAACAAACGCCTGAGAGGTATGCAACCCCATTATAGAATTGTGTGGTGTTGGAATGTATAATTCGGAGGATATGATGCTTTAGTTTGTTTTTCTACGAGGCGCATCCAGTGTACCCGTAAAGATGTAGTAAAGAAATAATGGCCATGTTTTTTAAATATTCAAATAGAACTGGACAATTTACATAAAATGTGCAATCAATCAGTGAAAACGTTATCTTTCTAGAGCCTGTAGTTTTCGAGATCTCATTGTCGAAAGCATTGGCAACAAACATATAAACGTCCACAAACGTATAGTTTGAAAGAACTCCAAAGATGGAAGCACAATTCATTTGCATTGATTTTGGAAAAGACTTATTAAAATACAAAGGCTTTGAACAATAATTTAGGAAGTATAAACTTTATTTTTTAAAAAATGTCTATTTAAATAATATATTTAAAGTACAAATACTTTAAAATATTTGTCTTTGTTAAACGTGAAACCAAATAACCGTAAATCAAAGGATTGATATCCCAAGTTATAGGTTGAAGCTCAGGCGCATTTGTTGCTATTGTAGCATTTTAATAGATGGATAACATAACATTATTATTAACTCTTAAATTTTAATTATTGTTAATTATGTAGTGTGCGTCGTACAAGTACATACGCAGAAATTTATTTCGGGAGGGCTCCATAGTTTTTGAAAGTGTCCAAATTCAATACGAGGATAAATTTTATCAAAATTTGGAAAATCACTCCTTAAATTAGACTATTTTTACAAGAAAATCGGGATGTCATGGGGGTCCGGACCTCCAGGACCCACTCTCTACGTACGTCCCTCTGTAGTGTCACCGAAAAATGTCATCAACCTAAACATTGAGGATCTGAATTGGAAAACATCGCAAGTTCAGTTTTTTGTCATTCGATTTATTTATTTATTTTTGGAATACAAAGTAGAAACTGGATCCAGTTGCCTAAGGATAGAAGTCAGTGTAGAGCTTTTGTGAGCACGGCATTGAACCTCCGGGTTCCATAGGCCATACAGTTAGTTGTTTGACGGCATTTATGATAAAAATTAAATGAAAGTTTTACGTCCCACACTTATGCAGACGGTGATTATGAGAAATGAATGAAATGGTGGAATGAAGAAAACGGGATAACCCCGAGAAAACCCATGCACACTGTATTTATTCACATAAAAGCTCACTTGGCGCGAGCTCGGATCGAACCAAGGACCCCATGCACCAGAGGTGAACGCCCTACCAGTAAGCCATCGCGGTCGCTCGCATTTATGTTCCAAGCGTCTATTTACTTGGATAATATTACACCGTATGTATAACTCAAAACTGTTTTAATAGAAAATAATTTCAGCTGAATAGGATAACATGTTAAGTATAATCCTTTCTTTCTCCTAAAAAATACTCCGGTGAACTTGGGACGTTTTGCAATTAAAGTTTACTTCATCATATTTATCTCTTGTAAACAATGGTTTGTGAAACTTTCCCATTTAAGTGTGTTTTTCCTCAAAATTTGTATCATTTCAGATGCATTTATTTATACTTAAATAGACTAAATGTGTTTTCTTGAATGACTTGTATGCCTCTCTAATTATAATGCTCTAACAAGACGTGAACAATGCACACTTTCCGGAAAAAGCATAAAAAGAAAACCAGCTACCGACTATGAGATTTCAATAATTATCGTTCCTGATACAAATCATCAACGTCGTTATCTCTTTGTCCTACTAACCACAACAACATTAATAATAAGGGAAACAAATGAACAGAAACACATTAAAATTTGACACCACTCTCAAACACAGTGTCTTTTCTGGCTCTCTTTCTCTTTTTCCAGCATCCATATTGTTCTGTGAGAAGAAAAGAAAAAGGAGCTACCGTGCATAATTAGAATACAATGTCAAAGAAATTGGGAGCAAATAATTCTTATGAGAATATACAGAGCGTTCTTAAATTGTATGTTGATACAGAATTTTAAGGAGTTTGGTTTACCAAAACTCCTTTATACAGGGTAAGGCAAAAAGATGTTAACATTAAATTGACGGCTTACTCACGTGAAATTACAAGGCAAGGATTTGGTTACAGGCAGTGACGCCCGCAGGATATTTTCCAAGGGGGCCGGGGGGCAAAAGGCCGATTCCAGGAAAGGGTAAATGATCAAAAACTAAATGCAGTTGTAAATATACACACTTTGATGAACGCTTGCACATAATACATATATAAAAACAACAGTTATTTACGCACATATCCTTGTTAATTACATTAGATAAATAAATTATAGTAATTTACTATTTAATATGCATGTTTTAAGTACTATAGTATGTGAGTAAGCAAATGAGTATGTCTTGGCGCGTAATTTCTAGAACATAACTCCTTTCGGAAATTCAGAGGAGGAAAAAAGCCCTCCTTCCCTCCACTGCAGGCAGCCATGGTTACCGGATTTTCATTTGGCACTCATCCTGCTCAATGCACTTATCGGGTCTGTCCATTGTTGATTTATGACCCTCTGGGCCATTTGGGCAGCAATAGCAGCAATGATCTGAGCGATGTGGTGCTTCAAGTCGTCCAAGTTGCTGGATTTCCTTGTATACACGCGATACTTGCCCATGCCCCAACAGCCAAAAATCACATAGCTTCAGGTTGGGGGAGCGTGCTGGCCATGGGAGAGGACTACATCTACCAATCCAACCTTTACCGAACGTGTGCAGGAGATCCCGAACCACCTGACTGTAATGGGCATGGTTTAATCTAAAAAAAAAATACTGTTAACATCTTTTTTCTTCATCCGTCCGTCCATCTGGGAGACAAAAAATTTCAAGAACTTCTTGGTAGACTTATTTATTTATTGTTTATTTATGACTTCTTTTACGTGATCAAGTTAAGGCTCTGCAGCCTTCTCTCAGAACTTAACCACGTGCATACATTGGTGTTTTTTTTTTAAAAAAAAACATGTATACAAAAAAATATAAATAATTAGAAAAGGAAAGGATTTTAACCATATAGAAATGAATATGCTACTTAAGTAATAAACATGGTTTAATACTACCAAACATAAAGTAGAATAAAATACAAGAGAAGAAACAAAAAAGACGACTATACAGGAACAATACAATCCACAATAAAAATAACATAGAGAAACATGAGTTAAATATTGTATATAGTGGTACTAGAAATATATATAAGTTGTAGAAATTAACAGGGGTTCTAATTCGCTATGTGTGTTCATTCATAGGCAATCAATAATCTGGTAAGAAGATGTTTCATGGGCCCAATATCGTTATCCTTGCTTAAGAAAAAGGAATTCACAGATTTTTTTTTTTAATTTGGCAGGGAACAGGTCAAAACTCCCACAGCCAAAACCCTCACACTCAAGAAATGTCAAATCACCCACACAAACGGTCATAACCCCCACACAAATGGACAAATCTCCCAAATACATGAACGGTCATAACCCCCACAGCCAAAACTCCCACACTCAAGAAATGTCTAAACGCCCACACAATCGGTCATAACTCCCACAGAAACGAACAAATCTCCCAAATGCTCGAACGGTCATAACTCCCACAGCCAAAACCCCCACACTGGTAATCGGTGGTCATAACCTCCAACGGTCATAACTCCCACACAAATGGACAAAACTCCCACACATAGCAACGGTCACAATCCCCACACAAATGGACAAAACTCCCACATACAGAAATTGTCACAACTGCCACACAAATGGACAAAACCCCCACACAATCGAACAAATCTCCCACACTATGAAATGATCCTGGTTGCATGTCTTGCCCTTGTACTTTTTAATAACATTTTTTATTCCACTTAAACTGATGTTGCACCTATTCTTCTTGCGCTGTTTTCTAATGACAGAAACACTAAAGTGGGCGTCATAAAGAACCGCAACAAAGACGTGCAATCACGATCATTTCAGAGTGCGGGGGATTTGTCCGATTGTGTGGGGGTTTTGTCCATTTGTGTGGCAGTTGTGACAATTTCTGCATGTGGGAGTTTTGACCATTTGTGTGGGAGTTTTGTCCATTTATGTGGGGACTATGACCGTGGCTATGTGTGGCTCTTTTGTCGATTTGTGTGGGAGTTATGACCGATCGTGTGGGCGTTTTGACATTTCTTGAGTGTGGGGGTTTTGGCTGTGGGGGTTTTGACCTAGACCCATTTGGCAACTGTTGAAGTATTAATGTATTAATTGAGGTAAACTGTTCCAAAGGCGTGTAGGCTAGGCTAAAGGAGACGGGTATTATGGATTTGAGTTCCATATATAAAGCTATTCTTCTATAGATACTAATAATACTATAAAATATACTTTTCGTTCCTATTAATGTAAACAATTTACTTATAGCTTCAAAGTGACTCTTGTGCGTGCTTAACTTTATGAACTCTGATGGCTGATTCGTGGAGTAATTGTTGAGAATACAAATTTAATGTCTTCCGAAAGATTTGCATTTCTCCCTCTTTGATGTTTTACGGTAATTTCAGTCAACGTCGAAGTCCAGTTCACACAAGTATGTAGTTGAAAATTAACTAGATGACTAGTTGTCTCGCTAGAGAAAGGATTTTTTAAATTATTAGCAGTTCCTGAACACAGGACTATTTACACACCACTTCTTTAGAAATAGGTATTAACAACCTCTCAGTTATTGTGTGTAATTTCTTGATATCTATAATAAGTTATGCTACATTATAAAGTTTCTGGTTTTATTTCTCACTGTTATTTCCTTTAGTACCCGGCTATTTGAGGCGATCGCAAAGCGTATTTATTGCTCATGCGTACTCTTGGAATACGCTGACCATGTATTTAAATGTAGATGGCTAATCAACAAACGCGAAAGCAATAAAATCGCTGAGAAAACGTCAGCTTGAGCGTATTTGGTGCGGGTCGGATCGGAACAACAGACCGCCTGCTGTTTAAAAGATTTCAAAAGGAAGGAAAAAAGGAAAGATGTGTTGCCAGGCAAAGGGATTGTAGCAAGAAACAGATGCTTGGAACATGGTTTGTACAGAGTATTGGAACTCTGCTATTACACACCTAGACCTGGCAAAAAGATCTGGAAACCCTGACTGGCTCAAAGTATGATTTACACATCTGGTGAAAGTAAAATTACTGAATAGCCACTTTGGCCGCGTTCGCTACAGGGGGTAACTCTTTCTCAAATAGCCTAAGACTTAGGCTAAAGGTGACGAATGATTAATGACAGTGAATTATTATGAAATAATTGGTGGAATGTGATTGAAGGCGGAAACGGGAGAACCTCGAGAAATCCCACAGACACATGTTGTACACCACGAACTCGCATGGACGGGGATCGAACTAGAAACCCTTCATACCAGAGGTGAGCTCTCTATCACTAAACCACCGTAGCACTCGGCTACCTTATAATTAGTTTCGTGTACCTTTTCGAAAACTCGCACTTATGTAGTCATTATTATTATTATTATTATTATTATTATTATTATTATTATTATTATTACGTTTGGATGACCGTTGAGAATACTGTACACAGAGAATGAAGTACTGTACAAACATACGGAACATAGCAATTGGGATTACATAATGATGATAATATCTTGACAATTAATTTCTTACAATAGGTTAAAGTTGGCGTCACACCTCCTGGTCTCACCAATGTATAAAGGTTAAGATTTTTCAATATTAACCTCACTACTCTTTTTCAATTATCTTAATTGTCGTGAATAATGTAGAACCAACCAACAAAACTGGAAATTTGGAAATAAAGACTTTTAGGATTTGTGGTAACATGCACAATAGCAAGGAGCGCATCTTTTTTAAAAAATTAGGGAATAAAATTATTCCTTGGTCCTTAATCGATTTCAACACCAATGAATAAGGATATGTTTTAGGTCTCAGATATCATCTTTCATGTTTCGTAGACAAAGTAGAAACGTCCACGTAGATATAGAGATGGAAATCACGAGGAAATCGTGAGTGCTGAGGTTCGAGCAAAAAAGAGTCGCAGCATTTTAATTAGGTGCTAAAATTGTACATGAAAAGTGTTTAATTTATAAAAGAACAATAACAACACACGTTATAATGAAGACCTTACTTCTCCAGTGTGATAGTCTATTAGAGATTAGAACCATGGTGTAAGCTTAGAACCAGAGAGAAATGTAAAAGGGGCATGGACCATGGAAGACGGACACACTCCTACATGAACATTAACACAGAAATCAGCAAGTTAGTATAAAAAGGGCCGTCCAGAGGGTTGAGCAGGTACACTAGTCACCTCAGGCCAAGCGCTCGAGGGACCCTGAACTATAGGAGGAAAGACCTTCAGGAAAAGTAACAAGTTTAATATCTCAAATTCAGTCTTGAGATGATGAACCATAACCTTGTAAGATACTTTTATGACTATACTACATTATGTTAATATCGCGAAATGACTGTAATTTATATGGAAAAGTTAAAATTATTTATGCTATGGATATGAAATTCTAAAATACAACATTGACTTCACAATTTACAATAGTGACTCCGCACATTGACATGACGCCCCTGGTTATAAATAAGGGAATAAACAAATATTTAGATATAAAATGATTGTATTAAACATCATGGAGTATAGGAAAGAAATCACCAAAAATGGTCTGTGAAAGTTTCTAATTATAACAATAAATATAAAATCACCAAATTTCAATATACACAAAAAGATCGGAAATTATAGAACACCATAGGTATGAAAATAAATTAATTTTATTAAATATTAATATTGAAATATATTAGGAAGTCACGAAATATTATCATAAACCTATAAGTTTAGACAAAAGAAGTACAAATTCATTCAATGAAAGATAAACATCAAAAACTTATAATACCATGGAAATCACCAAATATCATAAACAAAATTATAAAAACTGCCATACACCATGAACGAAATTATGAAAACCACCAAACATCGTAAACAAAAGTATGAAAATCAGCAAATATCTTAAACAAAATTATGAAAATCACGAAATATCATAAAGAAAAGTATGAAAATTCCCAAATATCGTGAACAAAAGTACGAAAATTACCAAATATCATAAGCAAAAGTATGAAATTGCTAAATGTCATAAAATTATGAAAAGCAGTAAAAATCACCAAATAATGGCATGAGCGGAGATCAACCAAATGTCAGCATTTGAAGCATATTTGGAAAAAATGATCACCTTCTAAAGAATGCTTTTATATGATAAAGTAGTTAATTTTACAAAAGATTACGTAAGGAATATCTGAATAAAACAATGTAACGTTAATTATATTTTGCTTACGTCACTTTCCCTGATTCTAATGTATATTTATACGGATTACGAGATTATTCTGGATTGCATGACAGTTATTCATTTTAGAACATATATATTTACTTTCAAAATATATTGTATCGTTACATTACAATATCACACAATCAATCTATGCAATATGGCACTTCGTTCTGTTTTTTTATATCTTTTTACATTGTCATGGCAATGACATCAAAAAGATAAACAAGTCGTCATAGCAACCAAATTAACATTTTTTTTAAAAAATAAGATACCAACATTTAAATTATTTCTTTTTATCTTTCTTCTTCTTCTTAAGTGCTTGTGCCTTCAAAATAGCACTTTTGCCCGTAACTATAAACAATACTTAGAAAGTATTTGCAAAGATAGACAATATCGTTGTATAATGGCTCCCGAACTATGTGACTTCTTTAAATTGATCACAATTAAAGGAAGAATCCTGGACCGTTAGACATTTCATATACAACAGTTATTTTACTTTTTGTATAGCCTTCGTATATACAAAATTACAATTCATAAAATAATATATATATTATGATAATCTCAATGTCATTCCTACATTTATTCAATAATCAATTTTATTTTAATTCAATAAAATTACCGACGAGAAGGACATATTCAAAATGTGGTAAATTTGTTTGTTATTTTTTAGGTCCTAATTAGATTCTTTAACACAATGCCATTTATACATATTAACAATAAAGTTGGTATAAGCTGAAATATAACATAACCTATTTCATTTATTTGGGCATAGTTAACATAAATTTGATAGACAATATTTGCACTGATGCATAGATGTAATTGCATAAAATTCAGAAGAAGTACGAATTCATATATATACTCTCCTTAAATATATTCTAATTGATTCATATGGAGATTGGAAATTATGCTTAATTCTCATGCATTCCTCGTAATCAATTCAGGAAACCAAGGTATAGATTTTCTAAACCAAATACATCCAATTCTAACAAATTAATATAACTGTATAAAATTGAAACGAAGTACGAATTACGAATGAAATCATAACAATATTCAAAGTGAAACAAAACAAGAATTAATTGAATATGTTTTTGACGGACGCCATATCTTTAGCTCAAGTTACATTATCAAAAGATTTGATTAAGTTACATTGAATGGCACAATCTTTAGTACAGTCTTGTATGTTATTTACTTCACCAGATCTTCGGTTCCTATTTTGAAAATTTCTGCCACCTATGTAATTACTACGAAATCTGGGAGTACGTGAAAAATTAGATCGATTGTTTACATTGTTCCTAAAAGCGGCACGATTATTATTCTGTTTCTTCTAAAATTAAGTTCGGTCGCATTGCTATTATGAGAAAATCCAACATTACCTCTCGTATTATGACTACAATCTTCTCTAACATTGATATTTCGTACAGAAATATGATTAGCTTGGTTTCTGTTATTATTACCTTGCAATCTAGTCTGACTTTCATAATTTTGAACTATCATTATTAAGTGATTAAAATTAATACATTGCGAAGAGATCAATACTTGCTGTAGCCTAAACGGTAATAATATTCTTATTGATACGATAATACGTGATTCCTGCTGATATGGATTGATCTGTTTCAAGTCATTATATACTGAGATTGCAAAATCTGTAAGGCTTTTGTCCACTTTAGGATCAAAACGTCGGTTTCTAATTTGAGCATCCCGATCTGTTAACATAAAATCGTTCTCGAAATTATCTAACAGCGTATTTTTAAAATCAGAATAATTACGCAGACTACCTCTTATTGCTTTGTACCATACCGAAGAAAATGGTAACAAAATATGCTGTAAGATTTTGAGAAAGTTAGCTTTATCTATTCCAATTAATTCACACTCTTCCTCAAATTTCTCTAAAAATGCACTCGCTGGGATGTCTTCAGATCTGCCGCTGAATTTAGTTAATGATCTTATTTCACTGAATTTCACACGCGACTGTTATTATTATTAAAATACCTTAGATGTCGAGGTTTTACATGTGTACGGTTCCTACAACGTGGTCTCCTTTCTTCGTCTTCAGTATTTGAGATAGTATCTCCTCTTTCAGAGTATACTTCTGATGAGTTGTTGTCTTCTTCACGGGGTCTTGACTCATTTCTCCTATGTTCTTCATACACAACGTTGAGAGCTGGATCAGGATTACACGGCCGTACTGATTTTCACTTTGATGGAATGAATCTCTTCTTGTAGTGTTCGAATTTGATTTGTATGTTCGTTTACTTGCGTTTCAATTACATCAATAGTACTTTTCACTACTGCAAAGCTATGAATAATTTGTTCCATCCTATTGTCAGTTATTTCCAATTTAGTATTTATCTGCTGTGTTACATGTTCCAATCTGGAATCCATCTGTTGTCCTATTTGATATGTCACTTGTTACAATATGATATCCAACTTGGAATCAATTTGCTGTGCTACCTTCTGTGCCACTTGGGGGGCGCGGTGGCTCAGTGGTAGAGCGTTCACCTCTGGTGCTTGGGGTCCCGGGTTCGATCCCAGCCCCCGCCAAGTGAACTTTGTGGTGGACAAACACCGTGCTCGTGGGTTTTCTCGGGGTTCTCCCGTTTCCTCCCACTTTCTTCATTCCACCATTTCACTCATCTCTCATCATCACCGTCTCCTTTAGCCTAACCGGCATAACCGTGGGACGTTAAACTTAAAGATTTTTTTCTGTGCCACTTATTCCAATCTGGTATCCAATTCGGAAACAATTTGTTGTCCTATTTGTTGTGTCACCTATTGTGCCACTTGTTCCAATCTGGTATCCAATTTGGAATCCATTTGCTGTGTTATTTTGGAATCTGGAATCCATCTGCTGTGTCATGGAATTCATCTGCTGTCCAAGCTGTCGTAAAAGATCAACTACATTCGTTGAAGTCTCCATTTCTGGGATATTGACATCTTCAACTTCTGTAATGGTACTCATTTTAGTTTTTCTATGAATTTTTCTTTTATCACGCAGTAGAATGTAATCCGTGATGAGATAGTTTACTAAACTTCTGACTAATCTCAAGGTTCCCCGGTTTCGGCACCATAAAAGTATGTAACGTTAATTATTATTATTATTATTATTATTATTATTATTATTATTATTATTATTATTATTATTATTATTATTATTATTATTATTATTATTATTATTATTTTCTTACGTTACTTTCCCTGATTCTAATGTATATTTATACGGATTGCGAGATTATTCTGGATTGCACGACAGAGTTATTCACTTTAGAACATATATATTCACTTTCAAAATATATTGTATCGTTACATTACAATATCATAGAATACAATCAATCTACACAATATAGCACTTCGTTCTGTTCTTTATATCTTTTTACATTGCCATAGCAATGACATTAATAAGATAAACAAGTCATCATAGCAACCAAATTAACAAAATATTTTTTAATAAGATACCAACATTTAAATTATTTCTTTATATCTTTCTTCTTCTTCTTCTTAAGTGCTTGTGCCTTCAAAATAGCACTTTTACCCGTAACTATAAACAATACTTAGAAAGTATTTGCAAAGATAGACAATATCGTTGTATCTTTTTAAGTAAGAGAATAATTATTATTAACATACTCGAGGAGAGACGTTGAAATCAACGCCTAGAAAGAGGTCCGTTGATTAGGTTTTTGATGGGTGTTGACACTGAAGTGTCGGCGGATGATGTTTAGGTTTGTTGTTGGTGTTAGCTATGATAATTGGGCAGACAACGCAAGAGACAAAGTAAAGGGAAGGGGAGAAATCTTGAGATGAGAGAAAAGCTCGTTGGGTCGGCTGACCTTACCGCTATATGCCGCCCACGTGACCTTGCTTAAGCATCTCATCCGTGTAAATACTCGTTTGCAGTACTCCCACTTCTTTATTTTAATTTAAGTGTCTAGTCCAAGTCAAAGCACGGCGGTAAGAGACCAACGTCACAAATTTTAAGACTGAAATAATTTCTTTCTATAACAATTTCGTTTGTAGAATGAAACACACAAATGTAAAATCTAATTTGGTGCAAAATGTTGAAAACAAAATAGAAACAAACTTTTCAATTCAATTTCACGTTAATACTGATAAAAAACAAATAATTACGAGCCGTGATGTATTGTAAGGTCTTATATAAATTCATTGGTTTACTCATCGTAATTCAACGTAATTCAAATTCCGGTTATAAATTCCGCAAAAATGAAACGTTTACTTTTAAAAATAAATAAATATGTATATTTTGAATTGTCTGCATTATTAAAATACATATTTACATTATTAAAATACATACATTAAGTTTATACAGAGAGGACAAAAAAAACTGAAAACTTTGAATTGCCATTAAATCCACAAATAAAATCGAAAACAAGTATGTTGAAAGATGAAATCTATTATAAAAGGATAGACATATGCCGTTTCATATTGTAAACAGTGGTCGTTTATGTCTTGAGTATAATGTCAGGAAATCACTGAGAAAGTTATTATGAGTCATTAGTAACGAGATATACAAAACAGTGATAAAATATTTTTGTGTTGAATTTTGTAGTGCACAGAGTGTAACTCTGTATTAAGTGCCTTCGGAATGTGGTTATGGGGAAGACTAAATAGAATGGAAAGTCAATGAGGAAATGCTAGGAACATTAAGGGAGAGAAAATTCATTAGAATTATTATTAAAAGAAGGAGAAGAGCTCTGGAAAGAATATTAGGAAGAGATTTGTTTTGAGGAAGATGATAGAAATATGGTAAAAGAAAATTGAGGGACGGGACTATAAATGGATACCATATTATATGAAGGCAAGCCTTCCTCGCTGGTCTAGTGGCTAGTCAGGGTGCCTTTGGTGCACGAGGGGCTGGGTACGATTTCCAGTGCTAAGTCCAATAAATGCGTCGGAGTATGATGTTGATAGGTAAATACGAAGGATTGATAATCCTTCCACAAAATTCAGATGTCTTCTACGTAATTTACAGGTTCCAGTAATAACTCACGGGCAGAGATAAAAGTGGATTTGAAAAGGTAGGGGACGAATGACGTCACGCCGTCGCCCTTTTTATCTGTGCTCATTGTAATTATTTTTAGGAAATGTGGAATGTCATAGATGTTTTGGAAGTGGGGGAACGACGTCCATCCGCGTTCCCTTTCAATTTTACCCCTGCTCAGTGGAAAAAACCCGGTGATAAAAGTAAAATTCAGCTGAACTCTTACAGTATAAAGCTACAAGAAGGTGATGATAGATGCTGATGATCCCGACCATGTATCTCGAACATTTTATACATATGTTCAAAAACATGTAGTTCTTACCGTAGCACATGTAACCACACAAGCAATTGTTCTGGCAAATAACCAATTTTACAGACACTGAATGTATATCTGGGGGTATTGTTTCTCACGTTTCATGTCGATCTTGGGCGCATCTCGGCAATTGTTGCTGGAACACGGCTAACCATCAGGTACCGTCTCGATGTGTCTTACTTAGGGATGGGCAAAACCGGTTTTTATAAAAACCAGAAACCGGTTTCTAGGAAACCCGAAATCCGAAAAACCAACATTTGGTTTTCTCCAAAACCGGTTCGTTTTTACCGAAACCGTTTCGGTTTCCCCCAAAACCGGTTTCGGTGAAAACTTTTGGAAAACACATAAAACTAATTCTGAGGAAACGGAATCGGTTTCCAGAGAACAACGAAACACTATTCTGGTCTAAAATAGAGGCAATTTTGAAAGAAAAAACGGAACCGGTTTTGAAGAAAACCGAAACTGGATCCGGTGAAAAACCGAACCGGTTTGGTGAAAACTCGAAACTGGTTTCGGTGAAAAAACCGAACCGGGTTTGGAGAAACCGAAATAGATTCTGGTGAACACCGAAACCGGTTTCGGTGAACAGTTTTTTTAATTTTCGAAACCCGGTTTTGGTTTTCCTAAAAACCGAAAAATCTGTTTTTGTGCTCACCACTAGTCTTCTATGTCTCATGAGGCCTATCAGACCAAGATAGAAAGTGTATAATAAGTAGAGAACGCTGGGTTACCCTGGCAGTATCGAAGATGGGTTCCTGTAAAATGATCAGATGAGGTCGAAGGACAAAATTGACGATGTCAGTAACGTACGTAGTATTAGTGATAACGCTCTGCATGAACACCAGAGGCAAACGGTCAATTGCACAAACTGCGTTCGCTGTCGCCGTCTTGGTGTTAGAGTAATATATTCGCGCTCACAATTACACTGGTCGTGCTGTCCGACGACTTAAATCTAATGGAAGTATGCCTTCTGGAGGCACTACTATGAGGTTACCCTCTATGATGGCTGATCTACTGGACTTTCAAATTAAAAATCTACATACACTCTATAGACATACATTCTGTGGTGGTAATTTCGTTCGAATCACAGAGAAAAAGTTACTGCTGTTCAGTTCCAGATGAACCTGCCAAACATAGGCTATGGAAACTGAACATATATAGTTAAAAATGTATGTTGTGAAGTATACAGCCAGCAGTGTACCAGACGTTATATTGTTTGTATTACTGGACGCATATAGTCGAACAGTATGGCAGAAATGTGCTTACCAATCAATTTGGCTTAGGTACTGGATAAGTTTAGCTAAATATATTTAACGAAATATGTTCAGTTTCCATCGCCATACGTTTGGCAGGTTCATCTGGAACTGAAAGGCAGTTATATTTTTCTCTGTGATTAGAATATGTGTATACGGGTGTTCTTAAATGCGTGTCTAGCTTTGTAGTTATTATAGGTCAAATTTCACTTGTTTGGATTTTTCTCTCTGGACTTAGTTCGAGAAAAACAACCTATGATGAGTCCATTTACAATTAGAGAGTACAATGTTGAAAATTTCCTTTAAAAAAAAAAGTGACCAATAAACAATTTAAAACAACAAATTTGTCAATAATTATATTTTAAAGATGATTATCTGAAGGGATAAAAAAAAAATGTTTCTTGTGTTCGCAGTATGGTTAATTGCTCCGAATGAAGTGTAAGACAACAAGACAGGTTCTGTAAGCTGTAACTGAAAAATGTTTGTACTTTCCTTGCTTTTTCCAGGAAAAAGATGAAATTGTTCTCTTTAACAGAAAGAATCAATAACTTCCTTGCATGCACATTTTAGAAAATAAAAACGAAAAAAAAATAGAAAATAATGATAAAAAAGGAATTGAAATAGATTTCGTGGGAGTAATTACTTGTAAGCCATTTTACACCCAATCGTGACCTGAAGTTCAGGCAAAAGAAGATCATGAGAAGAATTTCAGTGGCTTGCATAAATTTGTGTTTAATAGCTACAGAGAGTAATAACAAAATGGTGGCTAATTCATGAAAAGCTAAAGAAATAAAGGAACAAAAATATTTATTTTAAATGCTTGCCTTTTTTCCCCTTTAAATTCGCTTGTAAGTTCTCACGCTGGGTTTCTTAACAGTATATTGTGACGGGTTTTGGAATTCCTTTCCAGGTTTATTAACGCCTTAAGAGGTCCTTTGTTTTTATAGCCGCTTTATATGCATGTGTTAATAGCATCTCCCCCTACTAGATCAGACCTTTCTCCTTTTAAATTGTGGTCAAAGTAAAATATGCGGTTAACACATATTCCGCGTATATATACGTAGATTGATACATTGTATTCCGAAAGATTTTCTCTAACTTTCTAGCGAAAACTAACGAGTTTCAAACTGGTTTATTGCTAATGATACAAAATTCGTGCGCGATCTTTCACAAAAATAAATAAATAAAAATAAAAGGTTGTATTGAAAAGGTGTTAGGTCATATAGCTTTTGCGTGTATATGTGTATAATAAATGTGGAACACACAACGCATTGTCTTCAAGTTCAGATTAAACACATGAAATAAAGAAAATTGTTGTCATAGATGAACATGACCAAAAATATTTCAGATATTAAAAGCGTTATTTTAATTATACTTAACATGAATTGTACAAAATTTTTGTATAATACCTGGATTTTCTTTTTACATTTATCCACGCTTTTAACTTATTGACAAAGAAATTTCTACATTGTAGCAGTAAAAGCGTAACAATTACTTCGCTTCTCAAGAATTTTGCTTGGTGGGCCCTTTCTCCAAGATTAATGATAATTTGTGAATGTTAAACCAATACTTTAAGAAAGAAAAGTGTGAATTTTTAATTAAAGTAAATTAATGTTTCTAGAGATTATTGCAGGACATAATCATATCATTTACGTATATACAAGCACTAGATATTCATAATACAAAATCTCTGGTAACAGGGCCGGCCTGAATAGGCGCAGAGCCTAATTAAAAAAAAAAATGGTCGGCTCCAGGTATCCAGCCAACCTGTACCAAGGTCTGTAGGCTTTTTGATCAAAGGTTCGACTATGAACAGTGGTTCGATAATCCTTTATTGTAGACTCGTTTGGAACAAACAATAACACAAAAATGTGCTGGACTTGATTCAGTAGGCATTTACTTGCAACATGATAATGCTCGTCTCCATACAGCCGTTGCTGCTATTCAGACTATCTGTCGACGTTACAAATGCAGATTATTCCACCTTTACTTTCTTTACTTTCCAGACTTATCTACTAGCAGATTAGTTGACACTTCAGACATCATAAGAAGGATTTTTCTGGAAAGCACTTCAATCCTGATGAGGAAGTTACGTAGCAGACACAATCCTGATTGAGAGAGCAACCAACAGTTCCCCCCCTCCAACTATTTGTATGTTTGCAGGAGTGTATCGATAAATAAGGATACTAAATAACATTTAGTCATGAGCAATTATTTAAGAGCTTTTTCCGTGGCTATGTGTATCATACGCGTC
The DNA here is from genome assembly GCF_964235325.1 of Thermobia domestica. Classification (NCBI taxonomy): domain Eukaryota; kingdom Metazoa; phylum Arthropoda; class Insecta; order Zygentoma; family Lepismatidae; genus Thermobia; species Thermobia domestica. The sequence goes on from NC_137462.1 coordinate 26,371,112, forward strand.
TTTGGTGCGGAAAACCGGGATTCGATTCCCAGCGGGAATTCATGTGGTTTTAATTCTACGTTAAGCAGTAGGCTAGTGCTTAATATAACCTCGAAGCTGAAAGGGACACTAAATTTCAATGCAGTATAATGACCCCGCGTAGAGTAGTTGCTAACGTTTTCGCCTTTAGTGCGTGCAAGTCCGGTGAGGACACTCACATGTCAGTCGAAAAGATGTACAGCTCACAGATGACGAGAAGAACCCTAAAACAGGGAGAGCGGGGAAAGGTCAACGACACGGTCAAGTCCATTTTCGGTTTTTGAGGTCTGGTCTATACTTAATGTCGTCTGCTACTCCGGGTGTCATCTGTGTGCTATTCCGTGGTGTCATTTGAAACCCCCGTGTGAAAAGTGGGCGAGCCCATACCTACGTCACACTACTTCTGCTAGGGTTCTTCTCGTCATCTGTAAGCAGTAAAAGCTTTTGGAGGTCAGCCATTTTGAGTGAAGTTCTCCTGGGTTTTCTTTATTCACATTAGGCAAATGCCGGGATGGTATCTAACTAATGGTCCCAAGCTGCTCTCTTTCTCCCTAATTCTTGAGCACTGTGATCACTGAGGAACGTCATTTCGTATCCGTGACGGAATAACATTGACATATAATCCGAAACCCCAGAAATCTAATTCCTAAGTGTAATCCCATGCAGTATGCAGTTAACTATTATTAACGCTATTAAAAAATTCTGTTTGTATAAAAAAAAAAAATGAAATGAAATGAAATCTTTGAGTTTTACGCCCCACGATTATGCCGGTTAGGCTAAAAGAGACGGTGAAGATGAGTAATGAATGAAATGGTGGAATGAAGAAAGTGGGAGGAAACGGGAGAACCCCGAGGAAACTCACGCACACGGTGTTTGTCCACCACAAAGTTCACTTGGCGGGGGCTGGGATCGAACCCGGGACCCCAAGCACCAGAAGTGAACGCTTTACCACTGAGCCACCACGGCCCTCTGTTTGTATCAAATAACGTATGTTTCATAGGGTTAATCAAATAATTCAATGAACTTAAACATGGCTTATTAGTTTTGTAATATATAAACATGTGAACATGTGAATGAATCAGCATTAGTTACAGAAGTCTAGAGCAAAGATAAAGGAAAAAAAAATGAGTGTGTGTATTCCTGATGAATCTACTGTATCAGTCTTTATTATTCAGTTGGTATAGAGAATGGAAGATAAAAACTATGTTGTGCGTCATTCAGGTTTTCTTCCTGTGTCTGTCAACGGAGCAGAACATGATGGCAGTTGGTGCGTTGTTATTGGTGGTCAGCGAGCATCTATATCTCTCTTTACATGGGTTTATTTCCGGCCATCATCCTTTGTGGTTCCGCTTCAAGAAAGTTTTCGAAACGTACATCAAGCATATGGTAAAACAATAGAAAAAAAAATTACTTATTTTCGTTATTTGAATATTAATGTTATTGTAAGAAGCTCTGTTAAGATAGATTTAGAACACTTGCAACATAATTTAGTAAAATGAATTGTCAGAAGTAAGTCTCATATAACAGGCCTGTTATATGACTTCATGTCAGGGGCGCCATTTCAAACTTCGCTTGAGAAGGGCAAGAGCACTACTGACGTCAGACTTTCACGTTCTGTACTGGTATATTAGTAGACAATCCATTAAAGTATATGTATTCCTCAAACTCTTGGGGGGGGGGGGAATTGCAATCAGTTTGAAATTCCAGTGCAATTAGCTCTTTTATCTTTATTTTTTGATTTTCCTTCTACATATATTAAAAAAAATAAACTTGTTTCCACCTTTAGTGATAACGAACTTGCTTGTGACAAAGACAATACTAGTTTTCGTACCAAAACTGTGATTACTAACTAAACAGAACAGGTGTTCGCTACTGTTCGAGAATTGAGTTCTTGTATTTGACAACAATCAAGCAATTCATGCTGGGATTTGTTTGACCATTTGCTTTAGCACTGTCCATATGACCTTAAAGTAATACGACCTAAACATGATTTTTGAATGTAGTATTCAAATAGAAGGCCAGCTTAGTAAATTTAACTACCATCATCATGAAGTCTATTTCCAAAAAGAAATATTCAAGTATTTATTTTAAATAACATAGTTTGACAGATTTTGCCACCCGTCGAAACTTGTCGACCCATGCAAATGCACGTGTTGCACATATGGTAGAGCCGGTCCTGGCTACAACCTGGCTTCGAACAATGTTCAAGAAGTTGTGAATTTTGAGTCAACAGAATCACAAATAAAAAAGTTTTAATTCAACACACTGGCTTTGTAGTACCCGAGTTGTGTTAAATTTCGACACATACGTAGTGCTACTTCAATTCTTCGAATTTGTGGAGTAAATTATTCAAATGACAGTGGATAAATCAACTACTTGACATGACAGACTTGACATCTCTGTGTAGTATAGAGTCATTTTAGTAACACACCGTTGGTGTTGTTTTGTGTATAGTTGCCAAATAATAACTACGTTTACGAAAATATGTCTTTCTTATTAAACGAACATGACTATTGTAAGGGATAATTGGGTATGGCATAAGATATTTTTAAGTGGTTACGAGGAAAGAAATATAAATTCAGCAAATACTGGACTTTGTCACAATTTGACAATCACATGAAAGAAGAACATCGTGAGATGAGAATCAAATTAATCAAACACAATGTGCAATGTTCTTTGCTTAGCCTATTTCGAAGAATCTTTATGGTTTGGAATACACCGACAAAAAGCGCCAGAACAAAATCAGATATCAGCATTTCTGCTAATGTAAATTTTGTCAGAATGTTCATACATTTTTGTAATTTTATGTGGGAAATTACAGAAAATACAATACGTTTTCGTTTACTCGGTATAATTGTCAAATCTTCCGCGTAAAGCTGTGTTCATAGCTCAAAATAAAAACTAATACGATTTCTCAATCTCAGCCACTTAAGATATTTATGATATCCCTGGAAAATACTGTGCATGCTTTTAAAAAAAATACAGTGTATGTGCTTCTGTCTGATATACAGGATTCTGAAGCATCCGTGATACGTTTGCTAAATCATTGTTCTTAGCGAATAAATGATTTGGCTAATCACTGATGAATAATACAGGTACTTCAGTGGATTTCGTTTACCATACGAACTGAATTGTTAATAATAATATAGGATTATATTGAAAGAAAATCATGACAGTAAATTTTTTCACATACCTTTGTTTATTAACCTAATTCTGTAACACTGCCTCGGTGTTATTATTACACTGCAAAATTAGCACCGTCATTTACCACCACTTAACACCGGTTCTGTTACAAACTGTTAACGTCAGGCCTGTGTTAACCACAACACCGGAATTTTGGTGTTGAAATAACATACTAAAAGATAGTTATGTTGAGACCACTGGTTTCTGTTCAATTTGAAACACATTAACACCACCATTTTTCGCTGTGTAATGGCAAAGCTATTCCTATTTCCACGCTTCTTCGTTATTATTATTATTATTATTATTATTATTATTATTATTATTATTATTATTATTATTATTATTATTATTATTATTATTATTATTATTATTTTATTTATACAGATTTCTGGGCATTACCTTCATCTACGCCTTAAGAACGTCACGATTGTGGGCTAACGTCCCTCAGCGAGCACACTATTCGGGACAAGTAGAGAAAAAAGAAAGGAATGGGGAAGAAAGGAAGCAACCAAGGAGATGTGTTAGGTATGTGCATCTGCCTGGTGTGAATGAGGAAGAACCAGCAGAAACCTCAGTCAATATGGCGATCTTAAAAAAAAAAAAAAAAAAAAAAAACACTTTTACACCTTTTCAACCAAGTGTTCCCACCGGAATCGATCATTTGTTCCTTTAACAACGCTGCAGTATTATTTCCACATCGGTCAACACCGTGTCTGTGTCGAACCATTAACGCCGGACCTGTGTTAACCACAACACCATACCACTAGTGTTGAAATAACACGCTAAAAGGTAGTTATGCTGGAACCACTGGCCTGTGTTAAATTACAGTAGTATTAACAGCATTATTTTTTGTTGTGTTATGGTAAAACTATTCCTATTTCTGGGCTCCTTTTTTCATTGTCCCTGTTCTTTAACACCGCCGCAGTGTTATTTTCACTGCGGCCAATAACATCTCTCTATCAAACTGTCAACGCTGGGTCAGTGTTAACCATAACACTAAACCTATGATGTTGAAATAACACTCTAACATATTGAGACTACTACTTGTTTTAAACTTAAGTTGTATTAACATCTCATTTTTTGCTGTGCAGAAATAATGACATTGGGGTCAACGTGCTGACTCTTATCATTTTGTTTAATGTGGCTACTATATATCTGGATGGCAAGAGTTAAGCTATTCATTTCAAATACAACTTTGTAATGTCAAAAATAAAATAAAATAATCCGAAATGTTTGATATTCAAATACACCAGTACTAAACGCACGTAAAAACGACGATGAATATTCTTGTGTCAATAAGATCCGTGATTTTTTTTTTTTTTTTTTTTTGTCCGTTATTGTAAGTAGCAAGAATAAACTACTGAGGGAAAAAAATGCAGAAAATTCCCACATCTTCCGAGAAGATAACTGCTTTTAAAGCAGATTCAGCCATTTTCCCACGACGGAAAAATTTCGCTCATGCCAAAAGCATCGTGTTGCAAAGGCCAATACAAATATTATCTTCTACACTCTACGAGAGAGAGAGACGAACGGCGACGGGTGACGCTGAGAGGGGAAAGACCTCAAACGAAAGACAAAATAACAGCAAGAAGAGAAGTATACGAAGTTGCCTCCAATTTGTTGTCATTCGCATTCTTCCATGATTAGCTTTTATATGTTTATTTCCTTCATAATTTACTTCAAATTCAGTTTTTATTATTAGCATTTTCTTTAGAAAGAAAATTGAGTAATTAAAATTTTTCAAGGTTCTTACGTTTTATAGTTCGTTAACATTTTTCTTGGCTGATTTGGTCAGTCAATACAAATTAATTTATAAAGTTTATATACTACCTTTATATAACATTTATATAAAGAGGATTTTTGCCTGTTTCTGTCTCGGGCTTACGGCATTCTAAGCGAGTAAATGTAGTTCCTACTTCACTTTTAAATACTTTCATGTTCCACACATAGAGGGCCGGCCCTAGGCAATTTGTCGCCCCGTGTAATGGCATCATTTTCCGCCCTCTCCCTTTCTCCAGAAAGAACCAATCTTAAAGCCACGATTTTAATTATGTATACTACCCCATCATAAACACCGAATGAAAAGGAAAGCGCACTCCACTAAGAAATGCCTAAACACTGCAAATACAATCTCGTTGTGTCTGTTTTCATTTCTATAAATAATAATCTATTATGTTAGTGAAACATAAAGCAAACACACCTGGAGAGAAAAAAGTGGTAATCCTTTTTATAGAATTCAATATCGAGCTTCAATCTCAATATATCAGTTTACTATTGCAGTACAACTAGCTCTTTTATCTCTATTTCTTGATTTTCCTTCTACATCTGTTATTTTTTTTTTTTTTAAAAAAAGAAAACTTGTTTTCACCTTCAATGATAAGGAACTTGTTTGTGACAAAGACAAGACTAGTTTTCATATGAAAACTGTGATAACTAACTAAATGCAATATGTGTTCGCTACTTGTATTTGGCAATAATCAAGCAATTCATGCTGGGATTTGTTTGACCACTTGCTTTAGCACTGTCCATGTGACCATAAACTAGTGTGACCTAATCGTGACTTATGAATGTAGTATTCAAATAGAAAGTCAGCTTAGTAAATTTAACTACCATCATCACGAAGTCTGTTTCCAACAAGAAATATTTATCTTAAATAATAAAGTTTAGTAATAGATTTTTCGGGGGCGCGGTGGCTCACTGGTAGAGCGTTCAGCTCCGGTGCTTGGGGTCCCTGGTTCGATCCCAGCTCGCGCCGTGTGGACTTTGTGGTGGAAAAACACCGTGCTCGTGGGTTTTCTCGGGGTTCTCCCGTTTCCTCCCACTTTCTTCGTTCCACCATTTCACTCATCTCTCATCATCACCGTCTCCTTTAGCCTAACCGGCATAACCGTGGGACGTAAAACTTAAATATTTCATTTCATTTTCAATAGATTTTTCTGCCTCGTGCAAATGCACGTGTTGGACATGTGGTAAAGCCAATCCTGCACACATATATACTTTTATTTTTGATTTTTTAAGTTAAAAAATCCATTGATTTATGTAAATCAGATTATGTGTTTTACTTAACCCTTAAGCAGCCATTTGAATGCAGGGACGGATCCAGGGGGGTGATCGCCCCCCCCAGAAGAGGAAACTTTCTTACTTTATATATATATAAATAAAATCTATCCCAGAGTTTGGAGCCCTTAAAAGTTGCATTATGACAACCCACCGCCCCCCCAGAAGTCGGTCCTGGATCCGCCCCTGTTTGAATGGAATTCCACTGATTTATTAAAAACTAACAGATTTAATAACTCTACCTCTAAATAACTGTGCACTACCTCAAGATCGAGTCAAGTCGTTTTCTCACAACCGGAAATAGAAGATTTATTCAAATCCATAAAACCATTAGGTAAATTTTTAGTCAATTTCCGTCGTTCCGAAATAAATTTTTAAAGACATCTATTTTGTCAAGGTTATGTTGTAAAATCACTTTGTTGCAGCCAAAATTGGAAGATTTTCTGCGTTTCGTGGAAATTGTTACTCAAAAAAACTTATATCTCTCAAACTGAATTACCAAAAATCTATCTCAAATCTTTTCGCAGTGTCGATAATCGACCTAATTGTCTTCTTAGTTTGGAATATTCATACAAATTTCATGTCTGTATGCTGATCGTTTCAAAAGAAATTTGTAATAATATAATAATATGAAACTTTTCAATAAGTTTATGTAAGCCGCGGAGTACAATTACTCGAAGCTCCGTCTTAGATAATTTCAATTTTTTAGACCAAGAATAGGTTTATCCCCACTTCCCGCCATTTTATATCTCAAATTTCAGAAATTTCTATCTTATCTGTAGTCTAGAATCCGAGGAAGATATTTTTACAAAAGATGAAGATGTTTTTCAAAACAACACCGACAACGTTTGGGAGGTGATTCATGAAAAGAAGATAAGACGAAAAGTATAGATCAACCTGGGTGCACGAAAGCGTCCTTTCGGAGTTATAGGCTGCCAAAAATATGAAAAAAAGAACTTTAAAGGTCCATAGCTCCAATACTATGGAACCTACCATAGTCGGGTCAAGACTTCACTTAGGAACTAATATGTGCCCTATCCAAATATCCAAGTTTCAGTATCCTGCGGTACTTCCGCAACAATTTTTGTAGTGATAGTTGGCGAGTACTTCAAATTATATACCAGTAGCCAAACTCCCTCTATAAAACTTGCTTCGTGAGTACCTTAATATTCCGAAACATGTATTTTTGGATAGCGCACATAATAATTCCCAATTGAAGTCTTGACCCGACTACGGTAGGTCCTATAGTATTGGAACTATAGACCTTTAAAGTTCACTTTTTCATGTTTTCGGCAGCCTATAACTCCGAAAGAAAGCATTTGTGCACCCTGGTTGGTCTATACATTTTGTCTTATCTTAGTGTCAGGAATCACCTCCCAAACGTTGTCAGTGTTGTTTTGAAATACCCTGCATATATATCTGGTCTGCATATATATCTGCATGTCTGGTAACCGTTGAATACCTGTCAAAGCCCCATTTTTTGAGAGGGTGTTGGCAGTGCGTCCTAAGGCACGAACAATACTGGAAATATTTCTGAAACGTTTACCCCTGAAAGATTCTTTAATTTTTGGGAAAAGATCAAAATTGCAGGGACTCATATCCGGGAAGTATGGTGGGTGCTCCAGTACCCCCACCCCATCGTCGTAACAGAGTCTGTACTGGATTGGCTGTATGACATCTGGCATTGTCGTGTAGGAGAATTGGTCCAGACTCCAGGAGTGTGGACGTTTGCGCCGCAATGCTGTTCGCAAATAGTGACTAAGGTATGAAGCATAGTATGCAGCATTTACGGTAATGATCGGTCAAACTTGGTGCGACAGGATAATACCTTCGTGGTAGTATGACATCATCATCATCACCTTCTCGTTTGCTGGCTCTTTCCTAAGCTTTTTCGGTCGTGGAGATTCTGGGTGGCGCCATTCACTCGAACGACCAACGTTTCAATTCAGGCTCGTAGGATCTTCCCCATGTTTCGTCACTTGCAATAATGCAGTGCAAGAAGTCATCACCTTCTTCATTGTAATGTTGAAGATGAGTCGCGCGCATTCCCACCTATGCCACTTTTGAACCTCGGTCAGAGCAAAGGGTACCCATCTGGCTGCAATTTTCGGTATGCCAAGATCTTGTGTTAGCATGCGGAACACTGATCCGGAAGAAATGTTCAGCGCCTGCGCCAATTCACTACAAGTCCAGCGCCGATCACCGTCAAACAGTGTCCGTAGTCTTGCAAGATGAATTTTGTCTGTACCCGTTCGCATATGCCCTCCACCGTGCATTTTGTCTGTTGACTGTCGTCCCGCCTAAAATGCTGCAATCCATCTCGCTACTGTCCGATAAGGTAGATCAGCTTCACCATAGGCCTTTACTAATTCTCTGTGAATCGTTCTAGCATTTCGCCCTAGTGCCATTTGGAATTTGATAAACACACGCTGTTCTGCATATGTGAACATTGCGTTAGGGTGGTATTTCACACAACAATCACTTTAGCAATGTCTACTCGCCACACACACCGTAATATGGGACCGCAGCAGCGTTGAACTGACTCGTACACGTCCACGGAACACACTACGTTCGTCATTTCTCTCCTGCCCACACGACATTCCAATCGTAGCAGTGTTGCTAATTCGAGTTAAATGACCCTCGTGTATATATATATATATATATAGAGAGAGAGAGAGAGTGGGGAGGAGGTACCATTTATCTTGATATACCCTTGGGACTTTCAACCTAATGAAAAGAAAAAAAAAAGAATTAAATTTTTAGCGGCAGGGAGACATTGTGCGCCACCCCCAGATCTCCGCGTTTGCTCGGCCTACGGCCTCGTATTTCTTAAACCCACAAATTCTGCGCAATTTCAAGTTTCTTTTCCTGTCTCAACTATCTAAAAGATAAGATTTTATATCCAAAAAAAAAAAAAAAAAGCTCTTTTAAATAACATGGGAATTTCTTCTTCCTCCCTTTTAGACCCCTTAAAAACTAAAAATATTCACTTTTGGCATTTTTCCTGTGGTTTAGTACCGGAAGATTACAATCATGCGGAATTTCATCGTCCTGATCCTGCCGGAAGTGCCTAAACATTTTGGGGTGTATAAGATGTCCCATATAAATAACATGGGACAGATTTTTCAGTTCTCTATAAAACCAATCTATGAGGGTCACTATTTATATTTTGAATCTAACAATGAAAAAAACAGTAATTTGTTATTGAAAATTGATTTATTGTTTTTCGAAACATTCCCCTTTATGATCAATATACTTTTGCATTCGTTCGAACCATTTGTCAAAACACTTTTTCCTATCTTCTTGAGACACCTCCATAATATGGTTTTTGAACGCATCAACGGCTTCTTCCATCGACGAAAATCGTTGTTCACGCAATTTATTCTTGACATTCGGGAATAAGAAGTCATCGGGTGCCAAATCAGGCAATTACTTTCTCAGATAGTTTATAATGCTCTATCGAATAGATGGCTCAAAATTTAAAAACAAAAAATCGGAAATAACAGACAGATACAAACACACACAGACAGGGAGAATTCAATAACGAACTTCTGAAGTTCATTGAAAGAAAACACACACACACACACACTCGAAGCTGTCATGGCTTGCTTTTTTTTTCTGTTGAATAAAATTACGCCTATTAATTTCCTGCATTTTACTCACTTTCTGATTGGACACAGGTACCAATAGTAATACTTCAGTGGATTTCGTTTACCATACGAACTGAAGGGTTAATAATAATATAGGATTATATTGAAAGAAAATCATGATAGTAAATTTTTTCACATACCTTTGTTTATTAACCTAATTCTGTAACACTTTGTGTTATTATTACACTCCAAAATTAGCACTGTCATTTACCACCACTTAACACCCGTTCTGTTACAAACTGTTAACGTCGGACCTGTGTTAACCACAACACCGGACTTTTGGTGTTGAAATAACATACTAAAAGATAGTTATGTTGAGACCACTGGTTTCTGTTCAATTTGAAACACATTAACACCGCCATTTTTCGCTGTGTAATGGCAAAGCTATTTCTATTTCCACGCTCCTTCGTTTATTTTTTATTTATACAGATTTCTGGGCATTACCTGCATCTACGGCTTCAAGAACGTCACGAATGAGGGCTAACGTCCCTCAGCGAGCACACTATTCGGGACAAGTAGAGAAAAAAGAAAGGAATGGGGAAGAAAGGAAGCAACCAAGGAGATGTGTTAGGTATGTGCATCTGCCTGGTGTGAATGAGGAAGAACCAGGAGAAACCTCAGTCAATATGGCGATCTTAAAAAAAAAAAAAAAAAAAACACACTTTTACACCTTTTCAACCAAGTGTTTTCACCGGAATCGATCCTTTGTTCCTTTAACAACACTGCAGTGTTATTTTCACATCGGTCAACACCGTGTCTGTGTCGAACCATTAACGCTGGACCTGTGTTAACCACAACACCATACCACTAGTATTGAAATAACACGCTAAAAGGCAGTTATGCTGGAACCACTGGCCTGTGTTAAATTACAGTAGTATTAACAGCATTATTTTTTGTTGTGTTATGGTAAAACTATTCCTATTTCTGGGCTCCTTCGTTCATTGTCCCAGTTCTTTTCACTGCGGTCAATAACATCTCTGTGTCAAACCGTCAACGCTGGGCCTGTGTTAACCATAACACCAGACCTATGATGTTGAAATAGCACTCTAAAAGGTAGTTATATTGAGACTACTACTTGTTTTAAACTTAAGTTGTATTAACACCTCATTTTTTGCTGGGCAGAAATAATGACTTCGGGTTCAACGTGCTGACCACTTATCGTTTGGTTTAATGTGGCTACTATATATCTGGATGGCAAGAGTTAGGCTATTCATTTCAAATACAACTTTGTAATGTCTAAAATAAAATAAAATAATCCGAAATGTTTGATATTCAAATACGCCAGTACTAAACGCAAGTAAAAACGACGATGAATATTCTTGTGTCAATAAGATCCGTGTTTTTTTTTTTTTTTTTTTTTTTTTGTCCGTTATTGTAAGTAGCAAGAATAAACTACTGAGGGGAAAAAAATGCAGAAAATTCCCACATCTTCCGAGAAGATAACTGCTTTTAAAGGAGATTCAGCCATTTTCCCACGACGGAAAAATTTCGCTCATGCCAAAAGCATCGTGTTGCAAAGGCCAATACAAATATTATCTTCTACACTCTACGAGAGAGAGAGACGAACGGCGACGGGTGACGCTGAGAGGGGAAAGACCTCAAACGAAAGACAAAATAACAGCAAAGAAGAGAAGTATACGAAGTTGCTTCCAATTTGTTGTCATTCGCATTCTTCCATGATTAGCTTTTATATGTTTATTTCCTTCATAATTTACTTTAAATTCAGTTTTTATTATTAGCATTTTCTTTAGAAAGAAAATTGAGTAATTAAAATTTTTCAAGGCTCTTACGTTTTATAGTTCGTTAACATTTTTCTTGACTGATTTGGTCAGTCATTACAAATTAATTTATAAAGTTTATATACTACCTTTATATAACATTTATATAAAGATGATTTTTATCTGTTTCTGTCTCGGGCTTACGGCATTCTTTGCGAGTAAATGTGACTACTTCCTATTTCACTTTTTAAATACTTTCATGTTCCACACATAGAGGGCCGGCCCTAGGCAATTTGTCGCCCCGTGCAATGGAATCATTTTCCGCCCTCTCCCTTTCTCCAGAAAGAACAAATCATTTTGAGAGTCTTCATCCCGGCGAAATTAAAATACCGCTAATTTTACAGTAATTATGTGATATCTTCAAATAGATAAAAGATAATTGAAATATGGAACAAGAGCGCCCTAGACAATATTATTTTGCATGAAATACCGTTATCACAAGTCACCTAGTGGCTTTATGTTTTCAGCTGTTTAGAAACGCGAAAATAAATGCCGATTTTCAAAATGGCTCGAAATCGAAAGCAGATAAGTGAGTCGTGATAACGGTTTCTCATGTAAAATTATATTGTCTAGGTCGCTCTTGTTCCACATTTCGATTATCTTTTATCTATTTGAAGATATCACATAATTAATGTAAAATTAGCGGTATTTTAATTTCGCCGGGATGAAGACTCTTAAGCATACTACCCCATCATGAACAACGAAGGGAAAGGAAAGCGGACTCCACTAAAAAAAGGCCTAACCACTGCAAATACAATCTCGTTGTGTCTGTTTTCATTTCTATAAATAATAAGCTTTGATGTTAGTGAAACATAAAGCAAACACACCTGGAGAGAAAAAAGCGGTAATCTTTTATATATATATATATATATATATATATATATATATATATATATATATATATATATATATATATATATATATATATATATATATATATAATTCAATATCGAGCTTCAATCTCAATATATCAGTTTGCAATTACAGTTCAACTAGCTCTTTTATCTCTATTTCTTGATTTTCCTTCTACATCTGTTATTATTATTATTTTAAGAAAACTTGTTTTCATCTTTAATAATAAGGAACTTGTTTATGACAAGGACAAGATTACTTTTCATATCAAAACTGTAATAACTAACTAAATGGAATAGGTGTTCGCTACTTGTATTTGAATATAATCAAGCAATTCATGCTGGGATTTGTTTGATCACTTGTTTTAGCACTGTCCATGTGACCATAAACTGATGTGACCTAAACGTGATTTATAAATGTAGTATTCAAATAGAAAGTCAACTTAGTAAATTTAGCTACCATCATCACGAAGTCTATTTCCAACAAGAAATATTTATCTTAAATAATATAGTTTAGTAATAGATTTTGCCGCCTCGTGCAAATGCACGTGTTGCACATCTGATAGAGCCTGCCCTGCACACATATATACTTTTATTTTTGATTTTTAATTTAAAATATCCACTGATTTATGTAAATCAGATTATGTGTTTTACTTAACCCTTAAGCAGCGATTTTTATGGAATTCCACTGATTTATTAAAAACTAACAGATTTCTCGTATTTTGCACGGCGAGAACAAAGTTTATGGAAGTTATTTGAAAGGTATGTACAACATTTTTCTGGTTTCAAATACTTGTTAAATGCAACTTTGATTTCGCTGAAATTATGCTCGTAAGTGCTCCTAAATTGCCTCTAACTAACTGTGCACTACCTCAAGATCGAGTCAAGTCGTTTTCTCGCAACCGGAAATAGAAGATTTATTCAAAGACATAAAATCATTAGGTAAATTCTTAGTCAATTTCCGTCGTTCCGAAATATATTTTTAAAGACATCTATTTTGTCAAGGTTATGTTGTAAAATCACTTTGTTGCACCCAAAATCGAAAGATTTTCTGCGTTTCGTGGAAATTGTTACTCAAAAAACTTATATCTCTCAAACTGAATTACCAAAAATTTATCTCAAATCTTTTCGCAGTGTCGACAATCGGCCTAACTGTCTTCTTAGTTTGGAATATTCATACAAATTTCATGTCTGTATGCTGAGCGTTTCAAAAGAAATTCGTAATAATAATGTGAAACTTTTCAATAAGCCTATGTAAGCCGCGGAGTACAATTACTCGAAGCTCCGTCTTAGAAAATTTCAATTTTTTAGACCAAGAATAGGTTTATCCCCACTTCCCGCCATTTTATATCTCAAATTTCAGAAATTTCTATCTTATCTGTAGTCTAGAATCCGAGCAAGATATTTTTACAAAAGATGAAGGTTTTCTTCAAAACAACACCGACAACGTTTGGGAGGTGATTCATGACAAGAAGATAAGACGAAAAGTATAGACCAACCTGGGTGCACAAAAGCTTCCTTTCGGAGTTATAGACTGCCAAAAACATGAAAAAAGAACTTTAAAGGTCCATAGCTCCAATACTATGGAACCTACCATAGTCGGGTCAAGACTTCACTTAGGAACTAATATGTGCCCTATCCAAATATCCAAGTTTCAGAATCCTGCGGTACTTCCGCAACAATTTTTATAGTGATAGTTTACTTCAAATTATATACCAGTAGCCAAACTCCCTCTATAAAAATTGCTATTTTTGGATAGCGCACATAATAATTCCCAAGTGAAGTCTTGACCCGACTACGGTAGACCCTATAGTATTGGAACTATAGATCTTTAAAGTTCATTTTTTCATGTTTTCGGCAGTCTATAATTCCGAAAGAAAGCATTTGTGCATCCTGGTTGGTCTATACATTTTGTCTTATCTTGGTGTCAGAAATCACTTCCCAAACGTTGTCGGTGTTGTTTTGAAATACCCTGCATATATATATATATATATATATATATATATATATATATATATATATATATATATATATATATATATTATATACGAGGGTCATTTAACTCGAAGTGGCAACATAGTTGTGAAGTGGAATGTAGTGAATCACTCACCTCAAGAAGCTTATCGTTTTTCGATGTAGTCTCCGCCGCCAGCCTGTTGAACCCTTCGCCAGATGTCTGGTAACCGTTGAATATCTGTCAAAGCCCCATTTTTTGAGAGGTTGTTGGCAGTGCACCCTAAGGCACGAACAATGCTGGAAATATTTCTGAAACGTTTGCCCCTGAGAGGTTCTTTCATTTTTGGGAAAAGATCAAAATCGCAGGGGCTCCTATCCGGGAAGTATGGCGGGTGCTCCAGTACCACCCAATCCCATCGTCGTAACAGAGTCTGTACTGGATTGGCTATATGGCATCTGGCATTGTCATGTAGGAGAATTGGTCCAGACTCCAGGAGTGTGGACGTTTGCGCCGCAATGCTGGTCGCAAATGGTGACTGAGGTATGAAGCATAGTATGCAGCATTTACGGTAATGACCGGTGGAACTTGATGCGATAGGACAATACCTTCGTGGTCGTATGACATTATCATCACCTTCTCGTTTGCTGGCTCTTGCCTAAGCTTTTGAAACTCGAACGACGTTTCAATTCAGGCTCGTAGGATCTTCCCCACGTTTCGTCACTTGCAATAATGCGGTGCAACAAGTCATCACCTTCCTCATTGTAACGTTGAAGGTGAGTCGCGCACATTCCCACCTATGCCACTTTTGAACCTCGGTCAGAGCATGGGGTACCCATCTGGCTGCAATTTTCCGCATGCCAAGATCTTATATTAGCATGCGGAACACTGATCCGGAAGAAATGTTCAGCCCCTGCGACAATTCACTACAAGTCCAGCGCCGATTTCTGTCAGTGTCCGTAGTCTTGCAAGATGAATTTCGTCCGTAGCCGTTCGCATATGCCTTCTACCGTGCATTTTAACTGTTGACGTCGTCCCGCCTGAAATGCTGCAACCCATCTCGCCAATGTCCGATA
The DNA here is from genome assembly GCF_964235325.1 of Thermobia domestica. Lineage (NCBI taxonomy): Eukaryota > Metazoa > Arthropoda > Insecta > Zygentoma > Lepismatidae > Thermobia > Thermobia domestica. The sequence continues at coordinate 26,386,679 of NC_137462.1, forward strand.
CGGTAGAGCAGCTTCACCACAGGCTTCTACTTATTCTCTGTGAATCGTTCTAGCATTTCGCCCTAGTGTCACCTGGAATTTGATAAACACACGCTGTTCTGCATTTGTGAATATTGCGTTAGGGCGGTATTTTACACAACAATCACTTTAGCAATGTCTACTCGCCACACACACCGTAATATGGGACCGCAGTAGCATTGAACTGACTCGTACACATCCACGGAACACACTACTTTCGTCATTTCTCTCCAGTCCACACGACATTCCAATTGTAGCAGTGTTGCCAGTTCGAGTTAAATGACCCTCACACACACATACACATACATACACACACACACACACACACACACACACACACACACATATATATATATATATATATATATATATATATATATATATATATATATATATATATATATATATATATATATATATATATATATATATATATATATACAGTGCAACCTCGATATAACAAATCGGAAGGGAATAAGTAAATATTCGTTATATCAAGTAATTCGTTGAACTGAGGTTTGTTATGTTGAGGTTAGGTTGGTCTAAAATTCTTTAGAAAGAGGTAAAAAAAAAAAAATAGTTTTATTCACCTCAACATTACGTACTTATCTTGTTATAGCGAACAAGTTCTACTAATAAATGGTAACACATTTTTATCAAATTACTATATGTATTATCTACTGTATTTAAAAACAATTAGGTAGGTAACAAATTTTTTTCTTACATTAATACTGTAATCAAAATTAAATGCAGTAAAATCCGTAAAAGTAGGTACATATGTTGGTGGGTACATACATTATGTAGGTAATTTAACGTTAATTTCAAAGATTCACACCACAAAACTCACGAATTAAAGGTAAAGAATCAACAATGTGGTTATAGAAGCTTGATCTCAATTTTGTTCATCTTGATTAGAAAAAAAGTCATAAATAGTTGTCTGTTTACCACCATTAAGAGTTATCACATCCAACGCGCAATCCAATTTCGTGATGGATTTGACTACATTGTCACTCAAACCTCCCTTTTTGAGAAACACAGATTTTATTATATTTAAAGCATTATAAGCATCTTTTATTGTGAAGTTATGCTCATCAATTTCACCCCTTCTTCCTCGTCTTCATCCGCTTCTGCATTAGTAACCGGCAACACAGACGTGACAATGTCAGCATCAGTTAGTTCTCCACAGACGGCTAAATCATTATCAAAGGTAACGAAGTCTTCGAACTCAGTCTCTTGAAAGTGCAATTCTTCTTGAACTCTTTGCCAGGTCGTAGCAAGTTCTGCGAGTGGTAAGTCGTCTTCCTCCTCTTCGCATGTTACTTTAAACCCACTTTTCTTGAAGCAGTTTGCAATGGTCTTTTCAGTGACTAAAGTCCAAGCTTTGGCGATCATCCACATGGCTTGTAAAACGTCAATTGTAGTTGGCGTTTGGCGTTCAACATCAGCAAGAAATCGTCTAACAACTTCCTTCCTATAATGCATTTCGAAGCTTTGGATGATGCCTTGGTCCAGTGGTTGTAGTTTCGAAGTGGTATTTGGAGGAAAAGTACTTTATTTTTGTAGTTTTCAGGTTAGGAATTTCTCCGTGTGCAGTACAATTATCGATGAACATAAGAATTTTCTTGTTTTCTTTCTCCATCTCTTTATCCAGGCTTTTAAGCCAATTGCAAAAAGCATCACTGGTCATCCAAGCCTTATGGTTGGACGTGTCATCTGTTGGCAGATTATTGACATTTTTAAAACATCGCGGTTTTTGATATTTTCCGATGATGAGTGGCTAAAGTTTGTAGGTCCCAGTACAATTTGTTCCCAGCAGTACTGTTAAGCGAAGTTTGCTGTTTTTTCCGCCATTACATTCATCGCCTTTGAATGATAAGGTTTTGTCAGGTAAACATTTATAGAAAAGTCCAGTTTCATCAGCGTTAAAGATGTCTTCGGGATCGTATCCGGCGGTCAGCTCTGCCAGTTTGTCTTTCCAATCATCACATACTTTTTCATCAACACTACCACTTTCACCACAAGTTTTTCGAATAACAATGTCGTTTCGTTTTTTGAAATTTTGAAGCCACCCGTTGGTAGCACGGAACTTTGCATGTCTCAATTCTACTGCAAACTGCTTAGCCTTTTCCTGAAGGATAGGGCCTCCGATTGTGACCTTTTAGTCTCGGCACTGTTTTAACCACTTCAACACACATTCCTCTACGCCTTTGAACTCGCATGATTTTTAATCTTCTACTGTTTACAGGCAAACCACTTTTTTTCTGAAAACTTATCTTTAAATTTTAAAATTGTAGCCAATGTACTTGCGGGAATCCCGAACTTATTAGCTATGTCTAATTTTTTCGTCATAGGATTTTTGTCAACATAATTAATGATGTTTCGCTTTTCCGCGACCAGTAAGGAACACCTTTTACGTTTCTGAGCCGAGCAGCAGTGTTTACATTACTGTCCATCAAACAACAATGATTGTTTTACGAACAAAAGCGCGTCGAAACCTGTCGCGACATGAATCACATACTATGAGATTAAGAGTCATACATTGGTGGGAACTTTATATAAAGGTTTTGGGTTGACAAAATTCGTTAATTAGAGGTATTTATACTTTTTCTTGATAGTTAAAAATTTGTTATAAAGAGGTTGTTCGCAAAAAATGTTCGCAATGTAAAAATATATTTCACATTGACTCTTAAGGACAATACAAGGGGATTACGAAGAATTTGTTAAATCGAGGAAGTCGTTATATTAAGGTACCAAATTTCACAAAATTAAATCCCCACGTTAAGCGGGTTTGCATATCCAGGCTCCTAACTATGAAAACATTTACGCTCAGTCCAACCTCAATCATTTCACAAAATCAACCTGTTTTACGTGTGTTATTAGGACATAATATCGATTGTGATTTATTCTAAAAACACTTTTATACATTGCAAGAGCTGTAACGTCCAAATATTTACTGAGAACTCATAGTCGTATCGGAATAAACAAAAGCGAGTATGGAACAGTAAACTGCTATAACAAAAGGCAAAAGAAGGTGTGCAAAGGCATACAAAATGGTCGAGTGGTTTGGGTCGATGCACTATCAATCACATGTTTGTGTGTTCAAACCCGGTAGCAAGTTGTTTCTTTTTTAAGTGTCTTCCTATTTTCATCCGGAGGCTGAAAATATTTCTTTGAGTAACTCATTGAAAACTTATTTTGTTTCAAATTCGATTAGAACGGAACATTATATGAATTGCGAATCTTAAATCCATAGCTAAAAAATGAAGTATGCTCACTACTCCATTATCCTCTGATTTGTAACGAAAAACTATTTATAAACAGTGGTGACTTCAGAAAATTATCCTCGGGGGAATTTCAATATGCGGGTGGAGGGCAAACATTGGTAGTCCACATTGAGCACGATCGAATATATGTCCCTGAAGTCGGAAATTTCTTAGCTCGAGAGGGGTCTCAAATTCTCCCTCAGATCATGTCCAGAAAGGATCATTGCTTAAAAGCTTTTCGTAACAAATATAATATTACACTTGTTTCTCGTTCTACATTTAGAATTAGTAAAATCATAACTTATAGAGGATTATAATAAAAGCATAAAAATTACAATACCAATCATGTATAAATTATCCTGTAAGTTACCAACTTTGGGTCAGATTAAAACTCAAATATTTGTTTTCGGATTGCACTTAGAAGTAAGTCCTCTCTATATAATCCTGATTGGAAAGCCATGTTTAACACTAATTAATTAATCAATATTTTATACGAATATTTTTTTTATTTTACTATTCAATATTATATACACTTCATTTCCAAAATCAAAATCTCGAAAATGTATATTGCACGAGTGCAGACTCGCAAATAAATGATTACTTATTATATATATTGGTCTCTATTCGAAATTCTATTTAATCGAATCTGACAAGAACACGGACAGAAACATCGAGAACAGGTGAAAAAAGAGAGAGAAAAACGCGTTGTACCCGGCGCGGACTCGAAGTAAGTTCGAATGGTGGTTTACAAGTCGAACGCCTTAGACCACTCGGCTATGGTAACAACTAGTGATTGTAGCAAAGGCTTAGAATAGTAGTTCTTATTACAGAATAACATTTTCTATTGCCTAAAATTTAAACCTAATTTACTTTGATAAAATATATCTATTAATTTGTTACATGAACACGTTTTCGTTACTTTGATGAATGGTGTATGTTGTTGATATATATTCTATTACACGTTCTTTTGTAAATATTATAGGAAGTATCAGGGTTATTTATGATGTTTCATGGAAATTGACTGGCGCATGCCCAGTACACAGACAGTTCAATTGGAAGGCGAGGAAGGAAACGCTAACACACTGTTAGAATGTTTCATCACTGTGAAGTATGAAGAAAAATGTATTTTACGCTTGTCATTGCGTAAAGAATCACCAGGTTAATGTTTGTCCAAGTTCTCACTAAACAACTGGACTCATGAAAAATAATTAATATTGTCATTACTGCACAATATGAAAAATAAAGAACGTATATGACACCACATTGTTCTCGAATTCGAACTTAGCTAAGGAAGGGACAATAAACAAAATGTGATTTATTCATTCGAATTGAGATAATTCAATGAAACTAGAAATTACACAATCAAAAGGAAAAATATCGTTAAAAAGACAATAATACTTTTATCCGAGATGTGAAATAAAGTTATTAATTAACTGAAATGAAAGTAATATTGGTCATGATATAGAGTAAGAAAAAAAAGTAAATGTATTCTTAGAAACGTTCAAAGTAAATTCACAAATACTTCTTGAAGATATACTACTCTTCCTTTACGTTTTAACGAACTAATAAGTAAACAAGAAAAGGAAAAGAATGAAGAACGAAAGTATTGCTCTTGAAAAAATATAATAAATAAATGAAACTTAAATAAATGTTTACACAAAAAATAACACACTAGTACTTCGTGTAATCACGTCCAGAGTCAGTAACTTCTTGAAGTCTGGAGGTAATACTAGATACAAGTCTCGAGCAATACGACGGTGTGTCACGAAAATGTTGCCACAGTTCCATAACATGATTTTGAAGAAACGTTTGGTTTCTGTCTTCACGTCTCTCTTCCCATTCTTGCACCATGTAGGCCCACAGATGTTCAATTGGGTTCAAATCTGGGGATAGAGGGGGCCTCTCAATACAAATTAACTCTGGATGTTCACTTAGCCACCCTCGTGTTTGCCGGGAAGTGTGAACAGCACTGTTGTCATGCATAAATATATATTCTTCCTGTTCGGGGAAGTTTCTTTCTAAGGACGGTAACAACGTATTTTCGAGGATATTAATGTAAAAACTGCTGTTCATTCTCTCAGGCACCGCAACCAAATTCCAGGACCAGCAGCCGTCATGTATCCAAAAAAATTTTGCTGATATTCGTCCTGAACAAGAAGTTCTGATAATATTTTGTTCAGCATAGCTGGTTCCGCGCGGTCTATACAATATAACTCTGCCTTGTTGGTTAGACTTGAAAACCTTCTCGTCGGTCCAGATGACTAAGTCCCAATATGACTGAGGTTGGGTTATGTTATTCTGTGCCCATTCCATTCGTCTGGCCTTGTGAGTTTCAGTCAGGAGAGTCTTCCTAGCGGGTCTTGAACAGTGTAGACCAGCACCCAATAATCTTCTTCTTATTGTTTCGTGAGAACAGTTATATTCTCTGGCTTTGTCCAAAAGGATTGACGTGTGGCGTAGAGGTCTGTTGATTACTTCTGTAACTAAAGCTTGATCTTGAGCTGCAGTTGTCACTTTTGGCCTTCCACTTCTTGACCGAGACCTGAACCATTCACCACCTTCTTCGTGTCGCTGAACCCATCTCTTGACCGTTTTCTTGTCACATCCCAGATCTCTAGCAATCTGAGGCACAGTTTGTCCCATTTTTGCTCGGCCTATGATTTCGACTCTCAGAGCAACAGACAGTTCTCCACAACCTTTAGAACGAGGCATTTTGAGAACCTGTTAGAAATTTGCGTTCTGGCGTGTATGACAAATGTCGGTAAAGTGCATCTTTCTGTTTCTACTTCGCATGCACCAGTCAATTTTCATGAAAGATCATAAATAATCCTGACAATTGCTGTAATATTTATGAACGAATACGTAATAGAACCTATATTAACAACATCATTCGTCAAAGTAAAGAATACCGTAAACATAAAACAATTTCAACAGACTATTACATCAGGCCAAAATACGCTTAAACTTCAGAGAATACAAAATAAATTTCATACTGTAACAAAAAATTGAACATGAAACACGCTTACTATATTTTCAATTTGTCACATTAGCCGAGTGGACTAAGGCATTCGGCTAGAGATTCTGAGGCACCATTCAAGAGTAGTTCGAATGCCACCACAACACAATTTGGTTTTACCTCTCCTTGACGTTTCTGTTTGTGATCCTGCCGGATTCTATTAAATATAATTCCATAATACGCTAAAATATACGTAATATTTGAAGTTCTTAACCTCCCATTTTTCAAAGCTCAATTGAGAAGAAAGAGGGAAAATGAAAGTACAAAGATTTACAATAATTACTTAGCATTTACTGTCATTGTAATTGTGGATATTTTATTTATGAAAATGTATAATGAACTAAAAATATATTTAGTAGGTCACATGTCTCCATTTTTACGATTCTAACTTGAAAGTTAAAGTTTAGGCGGTGACATATCGAAGACCCAGGGGGTTGAGGGGATTGTAACCCCTCCCATTCAAACTTTTATATTCTATTGAAATAAAAAGTGTTTCAGTTTATAATCATGGAAAAGCAACAAACACTGTGTGTCGAGGACGGTTTATTTATACTACGATTTATCACTTCCAAATGTGTAGAAGATGTGACTGGATATTGTGTATAATCATTCAAGAAATATAAGAAAACGAAGGGACTTCGTAAACCCTTCACACCACCCCAGGAGGACGAAGTGCGTCCTGCCGTCCCTCGGTTGGGAACTACTGCTTGCGAGGGAAACATTCTAACAGTGTGTTAGCGCTTCCTTCCTCGCCTTCCAATTGAACTGTCTGTGTACTGCGCATGCGCCAGTCAATTTCCATAAAAGATCATAAATAACCCTAATACTTTCTATAATATTTACGAAAGAACGTGTAATAGAATATATATCAACAACATACATCATTCATCAAAGTAACGAAACCGTGTTCATGTAACAAATTAATAGATATATTATATCAAAGTAAATTAGGTTTAAATTTTAGGCAATAGAAAATGTTATTCTGTAATAAGAACTACTACTCGAAGCCTTTGCTACAGCCACAAGTTGTTACCATAGCCGAGTGGTCTAAGGCGTTCGGCTTGTAAAGCACCATTCGAACTTACTTCGAGTCCCCGCCGGGCAAAACGCTTTTTTCTCTCTCTTTTTCACCTGTTCTCGATATTTCTGTTTGCGTTCCTGTCGGATTCGATTAAATAGAATTTCGAATAGAGACCAATATATATGATAAATAATCATTTATTTGCGAGTCTGCACTCGTGCAATATACATTTTCGAGATTTTGATTTTGGAAATGAAGTGTATATAATATTGAATAGTAAAATAAAAAAATATTCGTATAAAATATTGATTAATTAATTAGTGTTAAACATGGCTTTCCAATCAGGATTATATAGAGAGGACTTACTTCTAAGTGCAATCCGAAAACAAATATTTGAGTTTTAATCTAACCCAAAGTTGGTAACTTACAGGATAATTTATACATGATTGGTATTGTAATTTTTATGCTTTTATTATAATCCTCTATAAGTTATGATTTTACCAATTCTAAATGTAGAACGAGAAACAAGTGTAATATTATATTTGTTACGAAAAGCTTTTAAGCAATGATCCTTTCAGGACATGATCTGAGGGAGAATTTGAGACCCCTCTCGAGCTAAGAAATTTCTGCCTTCAGGACCATATATTCGATCGTGCTCAATGTGGATTACCAATGTTTGCCATCCACCCGCATATTGAAATTCCCCCCGAGGATAATTTTCTGAAGTCACCACTGTTTATAAATAGTTTTTCGTTACAAATCAGAGGATAATGGAGTAGTGAGTATACTTCATTTTTTTTAGCTATGGATTTAAGATTCGCAATTCATATAATGTTCCGTTCTAATCGAATTTGAAACAAAAGAAGTTTTCAATGAGTTACTCAAAGAAATATTTTCAGCCTCCGGATGAAAATAGGAAGACATTTAAAAAAGAAACAACTTGCTACCGGGTTTGAACACACAAACATGTGATTGATAGTGTATCGACCCAAACCACTTGACCATTTTGTATGCCTTTGCACACCTTCTTTTGCCTTTTGTTATAGCAGTTTACTGTTCCATACTCGCTTTTGTTTATTCCGATACGACTATGAGTTCTCAGTAAATATTTGGACGTTACAGCTCTTGCAATGTATAAAAGTGTTTTTAGAATAAATCACAATCGATATTATGTCCTAATAACATACGTAAAACAGGTTGAATTCGTGAAATGATTGAGGTTGGACTGAGCGTAAATGTTTTCATAGTTAGGAGCCTGGATATGCAAACCCGCTTAACGTGGGGATTTAATTTTGTGAAATTTGGTACGTTATATTAAGGTTGCACTGTATTAATTTCTCCTGTTCCTGCTTCATGTATGTACTTGAAGTGTATTTTCATATTTGGAAATAATTACATTACTTCACTTAGGGAAATTGTGCGCTACTGTTTGATGATAATTAGGCTATTCAAGTCAATTATAATTTGCATCATAAAATTCGAAGCAGTGCAGGCCCTGATCTAATTGTTATAGCGCACTTGACTCAGTGGATGGTATCCGGGTTCGATTCCCAGTAAGGTAGCCTTGAAATTTTAGCGCGTTACGGCGGTTCGGATTCCATCTTAAACTGTAGATCCACGTGCTATACAGCGTCGGTACTAAAAGAAAGAAAAAACAGTTGAGAATGCTCCAAGAGTATTGCCAGAACGAACTTTAAAATAATGGAGAAATGGAGCGGGAAGGATAACTCTGATTGTTCGTACATGTAAAAGTAAATCTTTTTATCCGCACCTTCTTCTGTTCTCGCAAAAAATTCGCAAAATATCATCTCTCTATGACTTACGGTTCTCGAGATATGGCTCATTAAATCTCCCTAAATTCGAAAATTTTTGGCCAATATCTGGGGAACGGTGGACAGTTGGACAGTGGCCACCGGTTACTATTTGGTACCAAAATGTTCCTCATCCTCTTAGGTATAGATTAACACCAATATGATCTCTTTATGACTTATGGTTCCCGAGATATGTCTCCTTAAATATCCAGAAATTGGAACTATTTTTTGGCCAAATATCTCGGGAACGGTAAGTCATTGAAACTTGATATTGGTGTTAATCAATACCGAAGAGGATGGTAAACATTTTGATACCGATATTAATTGGAGGCCACTGGCCAAACCAGTGGCCAGTTGGACAATGGTCACCGGTTACCATTTGGTATGAAAATGTTCATCATCCTCTTAGGTATTGATCAACACCAATATAATCTCTTATAACTTATGGTTCCCGAGATATGGCTCCTTAAATCTCCAAAAATTGGCCTTTTTTGGTCAATATCTCGGGAATGGTAAGAGTGGCGCGAAAAATTCAATCACTTTTTCAGGTAGTTTATAATGCTCTATCGAATGGATGGCTCAAAATTGAAAAAAAATCGCAAATAACAAACACACAGACACAGATAATTCAGTAACGAACTTCTAAAGTTCGCTGGAAACACACACACACACACATGAAGCTGTTCAAGTCATGTTTTTTCTGCTGAATAATTTTACGTCTATGATTTTCCCGCATTTTACTCACTTTCTGATTGGATATGTTCTTCTATCATGATTCAGTTCCATGCGTTCGTATATGTCATTGTGAACCTCTAAGCTAATAGTGCATAACTATTAAATTTTCTTTGATTTCACTTTCGATACTACGCAAAAAGACAATAATGCTTTTTCATTAGCCTACAGGGTATTAACTTGGAACACTAAGCTAACAGTACATAACAATTGTATTTCTTTGATTTCACTTTCGGCGCCACACAAAAAGTTATAATATTTACAAATATTCTGAAAATCTTCAAAAATTTGTTTATAATCGAAAATTTCCGCTCTTCAACCTACAAATACAGTACTTGAAAATTTTATGCTTCCTGCTAGTTAAAAGATGTACATTTTTCCAATTTAATAACAAAATGTTGTTGGTAGATTTGGGAGCGAAATCTTTTTGGTTGTCCTCAGAGGAATGCAATATCAAATGAAAATAACTTCATCGAATTTGTACTACGATTTTTATAACTCCTGCTTACAATATCATTAAACAAGAAAACATTATCCATAAAATTGTTTATACTTAGTTATTCAAGCCTTGATATGACGTCTTCAATCATTTTATTAGTGTATATTATGTTTTGTTAACATATTACGACATTCTTTTATGCATCTTTTGTGTTCTTCGTATGGGAACCACATATTTTTGTGTTGTTTTCTGTGCTTAGTTTTATGCCTTTGTAGAACATATTGAGAATACATTGTGTTTTTTTTTTTTTTTTCGTACATAATTTCCATTTGAATGTTTCGTTTTATGGTAAGATATGAACGCTCGGCAGAGGAGATGAAGGTTCCGAGCCAATGAAAATTGTTCTTCTTTCTGCCTGATCATCGTGACCCTGGAACTCATACAGCGCAGAGGTCAGGTGCTTGTGGTGAACTTTAGCATAACCTCAAAGTAAGGAATCATGTTTGAAACCTCATATTAAATGTTTTTATGAGATGTGTTCCCTTCCTCCGCCCTCTTTTATTTCGTAATGTTTTCCCATTCGTTTTATATTTTGTTTTCCTTCTCTCGTTTTTTTTTTTCTTTTCCATACTATGAGTACACTACTTTGCATTCAAAGTTTTCTCATAATACGTAGTATGTGCCATCGCTCACATATAGACTCGCCTCGGTCATATTTGGCCTCACAAGAGTGTCTCTTAATTCTGTTTATACGTAGAGCATATGTTTTGATTATCTTATTGATTAGGTATTAACGCCATCTACATTTTAAATTGATTTGCCACTGAAATCGATTATCGATAGGAATAGTGAATTCGATTATCGATAGGAATAGTGAAATCGATTATCGATAGGAATAGGTTTAGGGTCTACGTCAGGGGTTTTCAAACTGTGCGGCGCGCCTCCCTCGGGAGGCACTGAAAGTTGTCAGGGGAGGCGCAAGGACTTTTAAGAAAAGATCCTACGAAGGAACATATTTGTAATGCAACACGCATACCTAAGTCTGCACTCTTCTTTTCTAGTAATGCATAGTGGACTAAGCCTTTGAATCACCTCTGTTTCACATACGATCAGGCCTTGCAAGTGCTCCTTCCGTTCAACTTCCTATCTCTGCGAAACCAGATTTTCAGCCATGACGGTGATCAAAACCAAATATAGGTTAAAAATACATCTCCAGAAAGAGATGCGTCTTGACATTTCAAAATACGTGCCGAGATTTAATAAATTATGTGACTCGAAACAAGCTTATACATCCTTGTTGAGCGACTTTGCTCAACATTTAAATGTGCCGGTTTTATTACTTAAATTCTCTTGCTGCTCCTATTTTTCAATTTTAACTAAATATCTGACTTACCAATCTACGTCTTGATGCTGAACATGGATGGTCGAATAAATTACCGGGGGGCGCGGTGGCTCAGTTGTAGAGTGTTCACCTCCGGTGTTTGGGGTCCCTGTTTCGATCTCAGCTCGCGCCGTGTGAACTTTGTGGTGGACAAACACCATGCTCATGGGTTTTCCCGGGTTCTCCCGTTTACTTCCACTTTCTTCATTCCGCCCTTTCATTCATTTCTCATCATCACCGTCTCCTTTAGCCTAACTGGCATAACTGTGGGACGTAAAACTTTCATTTCATTTCGAATAAATTACCAATTTGCCTTAGAAACAATCGAAATTGAATGCATATTTGTTTCAATGCATCATGAATTATTATATCTATTTTAGAATTACATATTTTTTTTAAAAAAAATAGTATGATAAACAAAGCTAGTTAATTTTTCACTAATGCTTAGGTTTTGAATCCATTTCAAATTACGGGGAGCACGGTGGCTTAGTGGTAAAGCATTTAGCTCTGGTGCGTGAGGTCCCTGGTTCGATCCGCGTCCATTGTAAGTTTGGGATGGACAACATCGTGTCCGTGGGTTTCTTCGGGGTACTCCCGTTTCCTTCCACTTTCTCATTCTCTTTCCGCCAGTTCTTCCATCATCATCCACTTGCCTTAATCATTGTCTCCCTTAGCCTAAAGGACATAACCTTGGGACGTTAAACTGAAAGATTTCATTTCAAATTACACTCTTAAGTATGTATCTTAATAGGCATGTATACAATGAAATGAAATCTTTGAGTTTTACGTCCCACGGTTATGCCGGTTAGGCTAAAGGAGACGGTGATGATGAGAAATGAATGAAATGGTGGAATGAAGAAAGTGGGAGGAAACGGGAGAACCCCCAGAAAACCCACGAGCACGTTGTTTTTCCACCACAAAGTCCACACGGCGTGAGCTGGAATCTCACCAGGGAGCCCAAGCACCGGAGGTGAACTTTCTACCATTGAGCCACCGCGCCCCCCTATTTAAAAAAATAGTATGATAGACAAAGCTAGTTAATTTTTCTCTAGTGCTTAGTTTTTGAATCCATTTCAAATTACGGGGAGCAGGGTGACTTAGTGGTAAAGCACTTACCTCTGGTGCGTGAGGTCCCTGGTTCGATCCTCGTCCATTGTAAGTTTGTGATGGAGAACATCGTGTCCGTGGTACTCCCGTTTCCTTCCACGTTCTCATTCTCATTCCACCAATTCTTCCATCATTATTCACTTGCCATAATCATCGTCTCACTTAGCTTAAAGGATATAACCGTGGGACGTTAAACTGAAATATTTTATTTCAAATTACACTCTTAAGTATGTATCTTAATAGGCATGTATACAATGAAATGAAATCTTTTGTTTTACGTCCCACGGTGTTTGTCCACCACAAAGTCCACACGGCGCGAGCTGGGATCGAACCAGGGATCCCTAGCACCGAAGGTGAACGCTCTACCACTGAGTCACCGCGCCCCTAGGCATGTATAATAGGTATGTAACCGAATGATTCTTACAGAATCGATTGAGAGGGAGGGTATGCTGGCTTAATGGTAGAACGCTCATATTTAGTGCAAGAAGATCCTTGTTTGATCCCCGCATAAACGAGTTTGTATGCGATAATAACGTGTCAGTGGGTTTTACCCGGGTTCTCCCGTTGCCTTCAACACCCTCATCCCACCAATTATTTCATAGTTCATTTCAATTAATTCATCAATCTCCTTTAACCTTAAGAGTAATAACGTTAATCTTAAAAGTGGACATTTCATTTCATTTACAGAATCGATTAAGAGAATTAAATTTAAAAAAAAATAGGTTTAGAGTTGGCAATATCTATTGTTTTTTACTTTTTGAATAAATTGAATTCTTTTGTTCTGGATAAATTATGTGAAGGTAACTTAAAACATAGATATATAATTATATAATTACAAATTTTTCCTGCAATATTTGTGCCTAATATTAGAATTTAAAGAATGCTTTCAAAGTAAAATGACACTGGTGGTCACAAAACCAATGTGATTATGTGATGTGGGAGGGAAGGGTATTTCCAAGCCAGTTTCGCAGCCACTGCCGATGTGACTCTCCTGTTGTAGGGCTCTAGGTTCGCCAGTGGCTTTTGATATGATTTCTCATCAAATTCTTTTTTTTAAATCTTTTTTTTTTTTTTAAATAAGTCTTTAGCACTTTGGTAAAAATCGTACGTGAAGAGGAAGAGGATAGCGGAAGACCGTGGAGCATGGAAGCTTCTCAGTTGCAGGAAGTGACCTGCTAATAATGGCAGAATATCTGTGATGATGATGATGATTATGGCACTTTGGTTTGCTTCTTATTTGTTTAATCGTAAATTGTTGTTTGAAACATTGTTGTAGATCATCTATGTATAGCATTTCTTCTGGTATCCCACAAGGATCTAATTTGGGTCCTTTATTATTTATTAAGTATGTGAATGATATTGAGTTGTCGTTTACTTTTATATGCTGATGATCTTAAAGATTTTTCACAGAGTTTAAAGTTATAGTCTAATATTAGAAGCAGATATTAACTCTATATATGAATGATCTAAAATAATTTATTATTTGTGTACATGAACGAAACCAAAGTAGAAGCATATTCAAGGAACACTAACCTATCAATTTATCAATATAAACTCGATAATCGTAAAATTGAAATGGTTTCAACTATCGATGATCTAGCTATTGTAATGGATAATATATTATTGTTTAATTAACATATTGATAACATTTTGTTAAAAAGCCAGAATGAAATTAAGTCTCATTAAATGGGCTGCTATAGATTTTAAACATGTAATTAACTTGTAAAATTGCGCTCCTGTTAGTTCCCACTTACAAGGGAAGAGAGGGAGATTATATATCGAAGTGGAAGATGGTTTATACACCAATCGAAAGCACGAATGACGCCTATTACGAAACCGTAATAAAAATTTTCCGAATGCATATACTGTGCGAGTTATATGAATATACAGTTTGTCCAAAAAACCGTTGCCACTCCTAAAAATCGCAAACGGTGAGACAGATGCCAAAACAGGAAAACACGTGTTTGATCATTTTAAAAGTACTACGTATCAAAGCAAAAAAAAAAAAAAAAAATGTTGTCCCGGGGCCACCCGCAGAGTCCCAGGTGGGGTCGGTTCATTCCCGTTGTGCCTACTTCCCGTTCTGCCTACAGACCCTCCAGCACTTTAAAGAAAATATTTTTAATTATCTTATCTCTAGGCAGAACGGTAATTCCCGTTGTGCCTACTCTTTCGAGACGGGGAATTATGTGCAGGGAGGAATTTTTGTAGGGAATATTTCTTTAGTATTTCTAAAAGCTTCTGTAAAAACAACCACCACCTCTATAAGTTTCATCATACATGGAAAATTGGTTGACTCAGTTGCAAGAATGTTAGACATTGTATGTGAAACAAACATTAAAAAAAAAAAAAAAAAAAAAAAAAGATCTAATATCAAGCAATTTCAGAACAAAATTTTATTTGGGTTTCCAGTAGTTTACCTCCAGCATGCTAAGACTTGCAGTACTAAAAAATGCCACAGTTCACATCCCCAAGACATGTCTGGCCAACTATTAAACAAACAACGCAAGAGGATGCATAAGGCGGCCTTTAAAAAGAGTGTTTGTCTCCATCATATCTCTTTCCTCGAATTGATTGATTCAGTTGCCAGTAACCCGTTTGACATTGTATCTGAAACGAACACGAAACAGACTTACTTCGGGCTAATATCAATTCATTTCACAACCGAATTTTAATCGGTTTTCCAGTAGTTTATCTCCAGCATACTAAGGCTTGCAGTACTAAAAAGTGCCACAATTCACATCCTCAAGACATGTTCGGCCATACATTAAACAAACAATGCAAGAGGATGCATAAGGCGGCCCTTTTGAAAAAAAAGAGCCTTTGTCTTTTACATCACTGCTCCTTCTTTGGCATTACCTTAACAGGTAATTTGTCTTCTAACACGATTCTATACTACATGCAATGTTACATATACTTATATTGTCAATGTAAATACTACATATCGTCAATGTTAATACCATATATCGTTAATATAGCCAATATATTTAAAACATCTCACCATCACTGTTCTAAATGCAAACAGTATGCAACTGCATCTGTGTAAGCCACCAAGTCTATTACATGTGATTCCAGACGTGCCTTCAATGATTTTATTTTTTGTTCAATTCGCTTATATTTCAGCTTTGGTTCCTTCGGCTTTTTTCCTACCTCCAACATCAGCATACAAGCTTCATTCTCACTCTGTTCTTGCTGCAACAGCTGTACAAATGTAAAAATATTTGGATGTTCTCTTGTCAGTTTTCTGTTTAATTTAGAGTGCCAGCCCTCTACAACATTATTTGTTCTTCCCTCAACAACGGTTCTGGTATTTAGTATTTACATTGACAGTATAAATGAAATGAAATGAAATTTTTAAGTTTTACGTCCTACGGTAATGCTGGCTAGGCTAAAGGAGACGGTGATGATGAGAAATGAATGAAATAGTGGAAAGTAGGAGAAAACGGTAGAACACCGAGAAAACCAACGCACACGGTGTTTGTCCACCACAAAGCTCACCTGGCTCGAGCTGGGATCGAACCATGGACCCCATGCACCAGAGGTGAACGCTCTACCCCTGAGCCATTGCGGTCCCATTTTTTTCTTTTTTTACAATATAAGTACGACATATTGCGTGTAATACAGAATCATGTATAGAGGACAAAGCACCTGATCATATATAGAGGTGATGCCGGAAAAAGATCTGTGATGTAGAAGACAAAGGCTTTTTTTAGAAAAAGAAAAGAGACCGAATTATGCATCTTCTTGCATTGTTTGTTTAATATATGGCCAAATATATTTTGAGGATGTGAACTGTAGCACCTATTACGTACTGCGAGCCTTAGAATGTTGGAGATGAACTACTGGAAAACTGAATAAAATTTTGTTGTGAAATGACTTGATATTAGACCGAAATAAGTTTATTTTCTTGTAACTGAATCAATTAATTTTCCATTTCTCTGTAAGTATTAAAAAAACACATCTCTACTAAAGTAGACGTGAATAACGCTGCTAATAACAAAACTGTACCTAGTCATTTTTTCTGAGAAGAGCAAGTAAGATAACATTTAAAATATATGATGAAATTTAAAGGAATAGTTATTCTTCTTACAGAATCTATTAGAATTACTAAAGAAAAAATCCCTAGAAAAGATCCCTCCCTGCACAGAATTCCCCGTCTCGAAAGAGTAGGCAGAACGGGAAGTAGGCACAACGGGAATTACCGTTCTGCCTACAGATAAGATCATTAAAAATATTTTCTACAAAGTGCTGGAGGGCCTGTAGGCATAACGGGAAGTAGGCACAACGGGAAGACACCGGTGGGGTCCAACTTACAAATTGCAAATTGTAAGGGGATCAATTAACATATCAGACATAACAGGGAATTGAAAAGCTGTTGGGAAATAAAAGAAGACGAAATAAGTCTCGACTCTCTAAAATGACCCTGTGCAAAAAGGCTGCCGGTCAAAATTTCTGCAAAAACATCATTGTAAAGTCTATGTCCCCCCCCCCCCCAAAAAAAAAAAACTGAATCGGTGAGACAGATGTCTAAACAGGAGAACACCTGTGTCATCATTTCAACAGTGCAATGATTGAAATTAAAAATATTTGTCCAAGTTCCTCCGCAGGATCCCAGACGGGGTCCTCCTCAAAATTTTCAAATGGCAAGAAAGATCATGTAGCATAACGTTTGAAAGCTGTTATTATATGAAAGCAGATGGGACATGTCTGCTCGCACTACGATAACACTGTGCAAATATCTTGCTTTTTAGTTCTTCTGTCTGTAGTCAGATTTTAGTTTGTTTTCACTTTAATTATTGTACTCAACTGAAAGAAAGGAAATGCCCCTAATGTGAAATTCTGCTCTTTGGGCCCAGTAATGTCTAAATAAATAAAAAATATAATAAATAAAAGAAATTAAGAAATAAAGAAAAAAAGAAATAACTGACATCTTTAAGTATGGAACTGAGTAGTTAATATATAATGTACTATAGTGATACTTATGCTCGTTGTCTGGATTATCAAGTATAAAATGATTCAAACAAAAATCTCCTTGCACCGGGAGCATCGAATACGTGCAAGTGTCTCACAATGAAAAGTGCCGATTGCAAAATGGAAAGCGAATGCGCTCGGAGAACCGAAATGAGGATGTACATTTTGAATGGCCGCCATTTTACACAGGGTAATTTTAGAGAGTCGAGACTTGTTCTGTCTTCTTTCATTTTCCAACAGCTTTCCAACGATATGCTCCTTGATCCCCCTTACCATTTGAAAATTTTGAGGATGACCGCGTCTGGGACCCTAGGGAGGACCCTGGGACAAATATTTTTACTTTAAATCATTGTACTTTTGAAATGATGACAAACGTGGTGTGCTGTTTTGACGTCTGTCTCACCGTTTCAGGGTTTTTGGAGTGACCTTAGACTTTACAATGACGTTTTTGCTGACATTTTGATCGGCCGCCATTTTGCACAGGGTAATTTTAGAGAGTTAAGACTTGTTCCGTCTTCTTTCATTTTCCAACAGCTTTCCAACGATATGCTACTTGATCCCCTTACCATTTGCAATTTTTGAGTTAGACCCCGCCTGGAACCCTGTGAGTGAACCTGGGAGAGCACTTTTTACTTTGATGCGTTGTACTTTTTGAAATGATGACAAACGTGTTTTCCTGTTTTGGCTTTTGTCTCACCGTTTGCGATTTCTAGGGGTGGCAACGGACTTTCTGGACACCCTGTATATTCATATAACTCGTACTGTATATGCATTCGGGCAATTCTTATTACAGTTTCATAATAGGTGTCATTAGTGCTTTCGATTGGTATATTTTTTAAATGTAATAATCCGTTAATTGATCCCCAATATACAGGGTGATCCAAAAGTAGGTATACATACATCGATCAAATATGACATTTTAATTTATTAAGATAATGAATTTGTTTTCTTGGGTCTGTTCCGAGCTTCAGGTATAAGTGGAAAAAATAAGAACAAATAATGAAGAAACTAAGTCAATACCTGTATGCATAACAATAAGTAAATGATATAAAATGCCTTGAGCCCGTCAGTACGGGACTGTATACCTACTTTTAGGCCACCCTGTATACGCGTAAAAGTGTCGCAGCTGTCGACAAAAAATCTTTTAGTATTTGATTTTTTTAAAATAAAAAATCTGAAATTAAAAATTGATTTTTAAGTGTGTTTGTAATGAATAAATCTTTCTGGGTGGCAATTCTATGTATGTACAGAATATTGTACCATCAATATCTTATATAAGTTTTATATCATGTGAATTGTTATGTTGTTTCATGTTTTCTGTTTTAAGTATTTGTAATACATTTTCAGTGTCGAATATAGCCCGGGGCCGGGGAAGCTAGGCCCCACTTTTTGAGCAAGAAGAGTACAGGGGAAAAACACGCCAAGTCACATTTCATTTTTCAGGAGAGCGGTTTTAAAGCATGGACAAAGTGGGTTCTTCCTTATATGGGGGTTTCTTTAGTCGTTTAGAAAATGAGATCAAGCTGTTACTTTCGCAGTGTTGTTATACTATTGGTAAAATGTCGCCTTTAACTGTCTGAAGGGACAAATATCTCAAAATAATGTAATTTGGACTTAGTGTGTTTTCCCCTTGTACCCTTCATATATTTTTGAAAGTTTAAAGTAAACTCATAATATACCCACCATAGTCTGGATTCTGGCTGCCTCCCCCAGGTTTCTACCTTCTAAACCCGCCACTGTATATTTTTACATGATCTGTCAATTCATGTGTGTTTTTATGTGACCAATTGATGGTTTTATCGCTGTAGTGTCACTTATATAAAAAAGATAATAAATTATTATTATTATTATTATTATTATTATTATTATTATTATTATTATTATTATTATTATTATTATTATTATTATTATTATTATTATTATTATTATTATTATTATTTCCCAAAGTTCTGATCGTTTTCTTAATTAAGCTATCTGTTTAAATATTACTTTAAAGGTCGTTCGCATTACCGTAAAGACCACCAGAGAAGTTTCAATAAGGAAATTCTTTTCTAAGCTTTCCAAAGTTGTCCCTTCCACAAAATTTATTTATATTTTCTCAGCTTCCTCCTGAATTACCTTCCACAGAATTTATGAATTCCGAAAAGTTTGCATATTTCTTCACAGTAATTCTTAATAGAAAAAAAAAAAAATGACAATGTTAAGAGAAAAATGGAAGTTCTTAAGAGAGATGAACTGGATTTTTTTTCTTGTTATAGGTAGGTAAGAAGTAATGGAAAATGGAGAGGGAAAATATTCATCTAATCTTTGACCCTGGTTGGTGCTTTTCGAAGCTGTATGCATTAGAACAAAGGTAAAGGTATGGTTGAGTTGGAAGAGGGCCCCCACAATCAAAGCATGCAACCCACGCAATCGACGTACTGTTTGTCACGACCTTGACATTCGTTGACCCAAAAAATAGGTTCTACATCATCAGGACTCTATAATTATGTTCAAAATGCGTGCCAAGCTTTTTTCCTTTTAAGAGGCTAAAACAAAACCGAAAAAAAAAAAAAATGTGTGTAGTAAGTAAGCAGTGTGGATATTGTATTTGAAAGAATCCACCGTGCAGGAGTTGTATTAATGGCGGAGATAGTCAGACCGGATTGGACATTACCTGATGGTTGTGAACAGCCCTCTTTCTATTTTTTTTTCTTTCTGTTCTTTCTTGGCCCATCACAAGTTCGTGCAATGGTTAACAGCGGTTGTAGTGGCCAAATTCTGTCTTGTGCATAGCTAATGTACTTGATAATACATTTTTATTTTTATTTTATTTTTGTATTTGGTAAAACGTTTTTTATTGCTTATTAGCAGAATGCCCTTCTTCACACGGGGAGATATACATTTCATTTTGGACATAAGCTGAATTTGGATTTAAACTGTATCGGAAGTGTCACTGTTTGTCTCAGCGACCCCGGAAACTATGGATTCGATACTAATATCGGTCGTTTTCGATCATTTTTAAATATCTTCTCCTCCTTTCCTAAGTTGCACCGTCAAAGTGAAATTATATACATATATATATATATATATATATATATATATATATATATATATATATATATATATATATATATATATATATATATTAAAAAAAATCCCAGGCCCGAATCTCATCTATGTGGCAAATTTGATCAAGATCGGTCGGGTGGTTTAAGAGTTATTAAGTTTTATTTATTTTTATATATTTCCCCCACTCCTACGTTATGCCGTCAAAGTAAAATGATAAAAAAAAAAAACATCCCAGGCTCGAACCTCATCCATGTTGAAAATTTGATTGAAATCGGTCGGGTGCTTCTAGAGTTTTTAAATCACAAATATAGTGACTCATTTTTATATAAGGTACTTGCGACAAATAAGGCCCGGATGGAAATAAAGCCCAGTGCAAAATTTCCTATGTTAGAAGCACTGTAGAAGAAATTTAGCAATGTTGCAAGTAGCGATTACTCACATAATGTGTCATTGAGAGAGTTCATTTTCATGTCTCTGGTCAGACGGAACGCTGGCAGAATTGAATCATCGAGAAGTCAGTTTCCATGTGTTGATATAGTTTACGGAGGCAAGATAAATTCATCTTTTGTGTGTAGAATAAAGCTAACGCTAAATATCTTGTATATTTGTGATGATCATAATGTTTACTATTTGAGATAGTAGTTACTTCGTTTTAGTCCGAAACGTGTTTATAAATAATGATTTATAAATTGACGAGTACATGGTCGGTAAATAAGGATCACCAAAAATCTACTGGCCCTCATTACCTACAAAACATGTATACGTTCTTAAATACTTAGAAACTGGCAACTTGAATGTGTGTTAGTTTGTTATTTTTTATTATTATTATTATTATTATTATTATTATTATTATTATTATTATTATTATTATTATTATTATTATTATTATTATTATTATTATTTTACCAATGCCAGCCTCTGTAGTAGGTCAGTCTATCATGTTCGAGCCTAGTTGTTGACTATGGGGGTTCGCAGGTTCGAGTTCTACATTGGTGTCTTTCATAATGTAAATCTCTAATTATAATGCATACGAATGGCTCATACCACTGTTTTGGGATATATTCTAAGCACATTTTCGTGCGGTTCTGAGCGTTCGAGGTATCGTGATATCGTTCATTATGCGCCAAAGAATGGATCGGTGACATGCGAAGCTGTAAACTTTGCGGTATATATGACGAATACACTGTCTTGATCAACGCCAATAATGAGGAATTCATTTGCTACAAGTGTTATCAAGTGCAAACATTGTAGTGTGAAATGTTTTCAATAGTGACTTGTTTATTATGTGTCGAAGCTTATTCTTTAAAATTCAGTTAGTTGCCACTAACGACTGCATAATACATGAAAGATTATTTATATCCTTATTATTTCATATCCATATTGTTACTAAATGTCCTTTTATTATTAATATTTAAAGTGCTGTAAAAATATTAGTTGTTAATTAAATTCCCGTGGTCTCTCAGGTCGTAAATTTTTACTTTTAAAATAGTGGGCCTTATTTACCTAACGTACTGGTAATAAGGCCATTTGTATATTTCTCTTTCAATACGTTTCCCATACAGTTAGCTCAATGTTTAAGTTAAAGTAAATATACCATAAGGTAGATAAAACGTTGACAAATAAAGTGTATATCAATTTATGTCTATTACATTATAAGTATTTACCAAATGAGGGAATTTTTCTTAGGTGGGCCTTATTTGCCGCAAGTACCTTATATAGATTTATAAAGTTCCAAATACCACAGCTAAAGACACTTCACAATCCAAATATTACAAATCAGCAACTTTTAAGAGAGAACTGGAGCAGAAAAAGTCCTTCAAGGTATCTCAAATTAGTGTATACACGGTTTAAACAGAATATCTCACTAATTAAAACAGATAGATATACAATTTTTTGAGGTGTTGTGTACTTTAAAGTCATGAATGTTCAAAATGACTACATTTCGCCAAAATACATCGTCGACAGCGACATGAAACTGTACCAATTGTATTGTGTCTAGTGATATAATACCACATGCCTGCTCAATTTGCTCCCGCAGATCTTCCAAATTTTGTAGTGTTTGTGGCTTCGTGGCTTACTCCGTTTTTTTTTTACAGTCCCCAAAGAAAAAAATATAGGGGGCTTAAATCCGGAAATCGAAGTGGGTACTCCGCATCATTTCCTCTTTATCTTAATCATCTCTCAGGGAATGCGCAATCGAGAAAATCCCTCACATCGACATGGAAAAAGGGTGGCGCCTCATCCTGTTGAAGACAGTACTCATCTTTATTGCCAAAGGGACATTTAGGTCTTAAGGTACATAAAGCCACGAAATCTGTGTACCTATCTGCTTGTCTTTGGAAGGGGAGTTATTAACAGAAATTGGATGGTTCCTAAAAACTTTCCTTTTCAAAATTATTCAACTGTGACCATTCAAATGTGCTATGTGTCAACTCTGTAGAATAACTACAGAGTCAGCAATAAATAATTTTATTCAACATAATTTACGAACATAACTTCAGAATCAGATACAGCGGAACGACAGTTTACATTGGAATATCTAACAAATCTAAGAGATGATGATATAAGGTAATAATAAGTAACAACATTTAAGTTACAGCAAGAAACATTGACAATATCTGACTAGAATTTATCCATTAAAATGACGTCATAGTGCAGAGTTGTATCCAACTTCAGAATTAAATAAATATATAGGTGTATGTGACATTATCTGTAGAACAGAGAGCGTTGGACTATTGGCAATCTAGGTCGTATTATACGAAAAAGATGTTTGTGTTACGTGTTTGTCTGAATGGAATTCGAAAATACAATTCTGGGAGTAGCATTTCGGACCTGAGTTGACCATGTGTGCGTTTGTACAGATATTTGAGATCACTGATTTTATGACGATTGTCAGGTAGTTGAATATTTAGTGTTCATAATAGTATGTGTTTTGCCATCGCACATGTGCGAGATACAGCCAGGAAGAAGTTAATAACCTAGTTTAGCTGGGATAGGTTTGTAGGAGCTAATATTGTCCAGATGGGTGAAAATTATTTCATTTTATGAGAAATTATTGCCTCTACAAGGGACGCACTTTCGTCCCCGATACTCTGTATAGTAGGGTGGAGTGAAATAGTGGTCAAAAATTTTTTTTGGGAATTAATTTTTCTAATAGGGCGGAAAAGTTGCCTTACCATTAGAGTACTGTGTCACAAAAATATTAGTCTCGTTAATTAATTCCTTTGGGTGCCACACGGGACTTGAAATTTGGCTGAAATCCAATATTTTTATCCGTATTGGTAAAAGAGACAAAATTATTTTTTCCTGTATTATTTTTTCTAATAGAGAAAAAAAGTTGCCTTACCATTAGAGTACTGTGACACAGAAATATTAGTCTCCTGAATCATTTCCTTTGGGTGCTATACGGACTTGAAATTTGGCTGACATATGTATTTTTAACAGTATTGTGAAATGAGGCAATTTTTTTTTCTGTTCGGAAAAGTCGTTATATAACAATATTGTATCACAGAAACCTCCCTCTCTGAGTCAGTTATTTTAGTGTTATAGATATAGAGGACTCGAAAAGTTAGTTATAACGTACTTATATTTTTTACATTATACTTGAATGGAAAAATGAAACTAAGTATCTTACATATATGCTATATTCGAATACATCTTTATAATTATTACAAATATTACGCAAGTTTCATAACATCAACTTTTTTGTTTCTTATCTTAGTTTGAAAATCAATTGGAAAATCTTTATAAACATATGTGAACAAACAAAAAAAGAACACTACCTTGTACGTAAAATTGGCCTAGATTTATGTGTAGTCTGTATTACCCTACGTATATACTCGACTACAGGCATCATTGATAAATACTGTATATTAATAATATTAGAGAAGTTAGTGAGGCGATTTTTCATTCTTGTCTGTTTGAATATAAGCTAAGAAAGCTTTATAATATGATATGTGAAAAAAAGATGACAAAAATACACCACTCAGTACAAACATAAGATTTAGGTTTTTGTGTGTAGTGTATGTTACAATAGACATCTTCACACAATTTTTAGATTATTGCAAATATAAGAAAAGTCATGTAATGACATGAAGATTTCTGATCTCAGTTTGGAAATAACCTAAGAAATCTTAATATACAAATAATATGTGAAAACATGACAAAATACATAACTTTCTATTCTTGAAAATGAGCTAGGAAAACTTCATATCAAAATAATATGTGGAGATACATGTCAACATACATTACACTGTAGAAAACTCTGACTATGTGTTGAAGACAGGCATACGTCTTCGGGACTCGAGTATTGCCCTTATGTATCCATCTCGTGCACTTACACCACAAACACAAGACGATGCTTCTGTCACCAATTTTACACATTGTTCTACAGCTTGGCTAAGGCATGGAATATTCGGAATTTCAATATTTGTGGTATCACCTTGAATGACTCTATGAATATTCGTAGCAGTGAGATCCATAATAAGTGTGTGGGGGGGAAGGGGGCAAGTTATAGCCAAATCTGTCCAGTTTATGAGTTCTCTGTAGTCTTCAGCTTCAAAATTCAGTAATAGAATGTCGTAATTTCTGATTCCAGGCATTTGCGAGGTTTTGCCTTAAGGACTCGTCTTAAGTCCAATTCTCTGGTATGTTTCTTCTCATCTGTCATCATAGAGAGGAGAATGTTTTCAGGATGTCCAAAGCATCCATTTCTTTGAAGTACAGGACCAATTACAGCCTTGTACTTTTCAGAAAGGAAGCGCGATAACTGAATTATTTTGAAGAAATGTCTTGATCCATCTCTGCAAAAACGTTTCTGTTTTATGCTGAACCAAACTGGCGCATACACTTTTACAACATACCAAGAGAGCACTTTTAAATCTTTTGAAGGGTTTGGTGTAGCTACATACAATCGAATAATTCTGTTTTTTGTAGGAACCCACCTGACGTTCGAAATGTTTCCTTCATAGCGCTTTGCCAAAGAATCAGGAAAATGTCCATTTGAAACAGCCCTGCGAATCTCATACAAATATTTCTGATCCGCACTGAGATCATTATAATTCTCGAAAGCTGAAAGACGGCTCTCAATTACATCTTATTCCACAACTTGTTGGTTTTCACAATTTAATAATGATCTTCCAATCTGTCCAGAAAATGCATAAGGATCTGTTATCTTACCATCAATTAATTCTAGCAAATGTGTTAAAGGGAGCTCATTTACGTGCAGCAGACAAACCAACCATTGCAAAAGTCTCTGAACAGACTCTTCTAAACGTCGTATTATTCCACCCTTTCTGCCAGTATTTGTAGCACGAAAATTTGAAATATTTTCGCTCTACGTATTGTAAAATGCTTTGGCAGAATAAAAACACATACTCTCCATTTCAGTTCTTTTTAGTTCAAGTTTCTAAGACAATTATGTGGCAGGATATCAACCCTCTCTCCTCTAGTCTCCTTGCTCGCCAACCTAACAGTTGGAAAATTTTGCAGAAGGAAAGGGTTAACCATGCACCCAAAGATAATAGATTTCAACGAAAATAAATATTGATTTTTAAAATACTTACTAAGGAGCAATAATCCCGCACTATTAGAATACCGATGTGCAAACTTCAATTTTTCACTCCACCCTACTGTATAGTCTATGCGTCTATAGTTCGATCATGTAATTATTTTATAGGCATGTTGAATATGTATATGGGAAGGAATTTTAGAAGAATTTGTCCAGGCTGATATAGTCCCTCCCTAACTCTACTCCATGAATATAACCGATTTTATGTTTGTTGGCCGATAATAGACCGTAAATTCGGAAAATAGTTGTTCATGAAACCCACAAATACCAAGTTTTATAAACTCCGTGAGGTGCACTGATCTTAATATTACGGCTGGTACTAATTATCATGGTTAAAAAAAAAGAAGGAGGAAGTAAATAGAATGGGGATATTTTACTAGTATGTGTATTGTATGATGCTTTAGATGTGTTAAAGGCATCTCGTTAAGACTTAATTTTGAGAAAACACATTTCAAGATATGTTTGGAATATTACAAAGTTAAATCAAGTGATTTGCAAGCCAGAACAATTGTCGTTGTTTTCATTTCCTATCAGTACAAATTAATACTTCTTGTTTTAGTATTATTAGTGATGGTATGAAATGTGAACGTGAAATAAAAACAAGGATAGAAATGGCGAGAAGAAGCCTTTAGGAGAAAGAAAAGTCTATTTTGATTAAAGAGTTGAAAAAACACTCATAAAAATGCTTCTTGTGGAGTATTGTACTGTATGGGTCAAACACATGAACATTACGCAAAAATAATTAGAAACAACTTGAAGGTTTCGAAATGTGGGTGTGGAGAAGAATAAAGAGAATTAACAGGGTCGAGCGGAAAACGAATGAAAGGGTGTAGAAATGGTAAGGGAGAAAAGAAGAATTTTAGATATTATTAAGTAGAGGAAGTGAAACTGTTTGGAACATTTGCTAAGAAGGAATTGTATCATGAGGGACGTGCTAGAGGGTATGGTGGCAGGAACGATATAAAAAAATATCATACATGAAGACGAAGAAATTAGTAGAAGACCGTGGAGCATGGAAGCTTCTCAGTTTCGGCAAGTGAGCTGTCAATAATGGCAGAATACTTATGATTATTATTATTATTATTATTATTATTATTATTATTATTATTATTATTATTATTATTATTATTATTATTATTATTATGTTTTTCGAAGCTTGAAGTTAAATGAACTGAAATTTGTAGTTAAACGCTATAGACTTTTATGCTAAAAGAGACAGATGACAAATGAAAGTTGTTGATTTAAAAGAAATTGAGGGACTCAGAATGTTGGACGTAACGGAAGAACCTCGAGAAAATCCCCAGACATGATGTTGAGTTGAGTTGATTTTGAGTTTAACGTCCCGTTCAGCAGCGAGGCTATATGAGACGTGGACCTACTGATTAACGTGGAATCCGAACCACATGAGGTACCGCCGGGAATCGAACCCGGGTCTCCCACGCCAAAGGCGCGTACGCGAACCGCTTAGCCACGGATGAGCTCCAGACATGATGTTTTCTATCACAAAATTAAGATGGCCTGGGATCAAACCAGGGACCCCTTGCACGAGAACTATTGAGCCTTCAAGTCTTACATCTTAAGAAGAATTTAATCTGCAAAGTCAGTTTATGATATACACTAAACTCTCGCCAATCCGGCCCTCAGCAGTCCGTTTTCTCAGTAATCCGGTCCCAACATCTGTCGTATAACGTTGCAGCAATGTATCAATGATTGTATTTATTTATGCTGTACCTGCGAATAAATAAGCACAATAGTTAGGAAATGGGAAGTAGATTTCTGGGCTTTTGGCATCCATGACCATCTTAGTCCGTCACGTACGAGAGATGGCGTCCTCGGCGATCATATTATCCGAGGAAAGGGAAGCAAGAAAAGACTGGTGAAGCAAGGAAGCGGCCTGGGACCTATATATCAGGTACCATCCAGGCATTTGCCTGGCGTGAATAAGGAGAATCCAGGAAAACCTCACTCAGCATGGCTGGTCTGAAAAAAGCTTTTACAATTTTTCGACCGTGTCGACACCGGGAATCGAACCCAATATACAGTAAGTTCTATTGTGACTTCCGTTTATTGTTGCTTGTAAAGCGGATGCCTGATAATGCATGCCCCCGTCGAGCATCCTCATTGACTCAACTGAACATTTGGAACATGTTTCGTAGTGAGTGGTAATCTACGTACATCTCAAGCACTAAGTTTTTCAAGTTTTTCTATTTTTTTTTTATATGTAACCTTATATTTCATAAAGTAGGCCTATAGTACTCTTATGCTAAATTCAATTTCAGACATTCTCAATAATCCGGCAATTTCACTAATCCAGTACCCCTCTTTGCCAGAAATAGCCGCATTAGCGAGAGTCTACTGCACTGGTTCTTAATCTAGTTCCTATCGCGACCCCCATTTTTATTACACCCTCTTGACAGCGACCCCCTTATAATTTCTGGTTTGTTAAGCTTGTGTAGGATTTTTAATACCTATTGCAGAGATCTCTAATACTAGAATCCATTTCTTGTATAGTATACTGGATGCAGTAACTTTCTTGAAAGCGAATGGATTAAAACCAAATTTGGTCAATTCATTCATATTGCAAATATCGAATCCTCTTTCAAAATGGAGGCCGTTTAAAAATTTTAAAACTTCATAACTCCCTTAATTTTGGGTCATATGATAAAAAAAATAAAGTGATTTCTAATTTTAGTTAATAAACTTTGATAGTTGTTAAAAAAAAGTTTGAGTATTTTAAATGACTTGATAATGTGCGTCACGAAGATTGAACCGGACATTGCCACACTAGTGAAATCACACCATGCTCAGGTATTTCATTAGCGTTCAATTTTAATTGTATTTCAATATACAGGTTTTGTTGCATTTGTACCTTTCTAGTATTTCAATATGCAATTCTCATTAATTTCATATCGTACCTCTTTCATTCAAATTGATTTGTAAACAACTCTGCACTTGTTGAAAATGTTTAATACACTTTTTTTTTTGTTCCTAACAGAGTATATAAAAATTAAAATATGCCTATCAGAACAAAATTCAAAATAATATTTAGAAATATTTTCCGGTATTAGATTCTAATTATATTTAACTCTTCTGCTTATATTCGCGACCCCAATGAAACCCTCTCGTGAATCCTAGGTTGAGAAACCCTGTTCTAGTGCATTATTTTCAAGTCAAGTGAGTTAAACGGTATTTTATACAAATCATTCAAGTATCGCAGTAGTTATTCAATATGCCATTTTGTACGACGGCAAACATATATCATAGATTGTTTTGCTGAAAAGTTTGGATAATTCCTAATTAATTCCCGTAAAGATGTTGGACTACTTGAAAGTTACTCCAAATTTGGCAAAAAATTACGTTCACTTAAAAGTTTCCCACAAATATATATATATTACCGTAGCCAAAATCCGGGTCCAAATTCTTATGTGAATTTTGAACTGTCTCATTTCAAACCACAAGAGAACATCAATCAGTACTGCTATTGGGAAAATTTGTGTGTAAGAACATCGCCTGATCATTGGTATATTTCCTGATATACATACCAAACCACGGAGTAACAGAAAAAAAAGATATGTGATTGGCGTGTGGGGTGCGGAGGGACAAGGGAATAACGTGTGGGAGTGGGAGTGCACTGACCATTTTATTCTCACGCATTTTTATAAGAAACAAGTATCCCTAAGGCTTTGTTAAGATGATGGATTCTTCCAGACAGGCCCTCTAAGTCTCAAGGAAACTCAAGAATTCCAACGAGTTATAGATTTTTTTCTCTTTCAATAAATCGTGTCAATTGAAGACTTTTTTTAATATATTATATTCGAAGCCGTCGTTTCATTTACTGAATAGTCTTAAACTTGTCGTATATGCGAATAGTTCAGAGATAAGTGAATACTTGGATTATCAATATATGGTTGTGAATAAATGCCATTTGGTTAACCATTAGTGTAATTAAAATTTGAATAGAACGGAATGAATAAGGGGGGTCAATGGGGACGTCATCACCGAGGCTATATGTCCCCTAATTAAAATTTGAATAATCTAACAGTAAAATAAAATAATCAATCTAATGGTCGTTCAAATATTTATTCGAAAAAAATGAATAATTAGACAGCTATAAAAAAATATAAGTTCTGTGCACCGGACTCTTGGGTTATAAATTCGATATATTTTGTTATACAGAATCCAAATTTCGAAGCCTCAGGACGATCGATCTTGTCATTTTTGTTAATGGGCGAAAAACCTGTGTCCTCCCTATCCAAAATCGCTCAAGTTTTTCGCCCATAAAATAAAATTGACCCAGTCAATCGTCCTGGGGTTTCGAAATTTGGATTCTGTGTAGCAAAATACATCCTATCCATACCTTGAGTATGCTGCACAGAACTTTTGTTTTCTCGTATATCCAAAATCGCTCAAGTTTTTCTCCCATAAAAAAAGTGACATGATCGACATGATATATATCCAGGGTGGGCCATTTTAATCAATCCACGGAAATATCTGAAAAATGATAAAACATAGAAGAAATGTTTGAAGTACACGTTATATATTGCTAAGGCGAAAAACCAATTCCGCCAAAAGTACCCCTCTCCGCCCCCCGTAAAAAGGGGTAACGGGGGGTAACTTTGAAATATCAAATGGGAACATGGGTCGAGTAATACCTCGTTCGAAAGGTCTTGTAAAACTAAGTAACGCTGTACCAAAAGATGTTCCATATGGAGCATCAGTTTCAAAATGGCCGCCATGACATGGCTCGGAAACTCCAGAACCCATAGTATGAAAACCATGGAAGGTAAATGAATGGAGCAAAATTTAAATACGTAAATATCATAGGGCATAGCTAATGGTGTGGTCTCTGTGATCCCAGTAGCCTCCTTGAAGGGGTCTTGGGGGCTAACTTCAAAATTTCAAATAGTAACATGAGTCGAGTGGTATCTCGTTCGATAAATCTTGCAAAATCAAACGTCTTGCAGGAGAAAACGATCGAGGTGAAACGACACTGTTCTCAAAAGGCCGCCGAAACATAGTATCTGTGTCAGAGAAAAGGTTTAGTACCCGTAGTATGAAAGCTATAGGAGATATCAACAGAAGAAAAACTGGAGTAGGTAACTGACGTAAGGCACATCGAGAGGTGTTGTCGGGGTGACTCCAAGGGCCAACTGAAGGATATCCGGGGCCAACTTGAAAATGGGTAGCAAAAATTATCGTGAAGATGCTGCTTTATATCAATCCCGTTATCCAGATCGACGGCTACCAAACCATACAGTGATCCGACATATTGAAGTAAGAGCCCGTGAAGGTCGCCTGATGTGTGTAAGGTCAGCTCGCAACTACGACGATGATACACGAATGATAACTATTTTAGCAGCAATTTACATCTATTAGTAGTAGGCAGATGGAGATGGAAATAGGGATACCTAGAGGAACTGCCCTTAGGCTCTTGAAAAAGGTAAAATATCGTGCCTATCACATAACTCGAACTCAAGCCCTTACTGCAAACGACAAGTTACACCGTATGGAGTTTTGTCAGTGGGCACGGGAAACGTGTAGAAATGTTCCTTTTATATATAGATATGTCATGTTTTCGGCCGAAACTACATTTTGCAGTACTGGTAAACTCATTAGGCATAACTGTCACTACTGGTCAGATGTCAATCCGCGTCGGCATGGGGCAGTAGATGCTCAACACCGTTGGAATATTAATGTCTGATGTGGCATTGTCAATGAATATCTAATTGATCCGCGCTCACTCGGACTTCGACTCTAGTTTGCTATCCAGTTAAAGGAAGCATGTTCACACGGGCTTGGACTCTGGTTTATTATTCGCTTACAGGACGCATGCTCACACAGGCATGGAGTCTGGTCTGGAATTCATTGCTGGACCCACGCTCTCACGGGCTTTGACTCTGGCAGGGCCGACCATGGTCAATTTGCCGTACAGTGCAATCGCAAATGGCATCATTTACCACTCCGCTTCCTCCAGGAAGAAAACAATCTTAAAAGCCTGATTTTAAGTATGCTACCTCATCATGAACAACGAAGGGGAGGGAAAGACACTCGCACTCAGAAAGGCCTAAACACTAAAATACAACCCCATTGTGTTTGTTTTTCTTTAAATAGTGAGAGAGAAAGGAAATCCACCTGCAGAATTCAATATTGAGCTTCAATCTCAATGTATCAGTTTGCAATTCCAGTGCAACTAGCTATTTTATCTTTATTTCTTGATTTTCCTTCCACATCTGTTAAAAAATTAAAAAAAGTTGTTTCCACCTTCAATAATAAGGAACTTGTTTGTGACAAAGACAAGACTAGTTTTCATATCAAAACTGTGATAACTAACTAAATGGAACATGTGTTCGATACTGTTTGAGAATTGAGTTATTGTATTTGACAACAATCAAGCAATTCATTCTGAGATTTGTTAGACCATTTGCTTTAGCACTGTCCATGTGACCTTAAACTAATGGGAGCTAAACATGATTTATGAATGCAGTATTGAAATAGGTAAGCTTAGTAAATTTAACTACCATCATCATGAAGTCTGTTTCCAACAAGAAATATTTATTTTAAATAATAGAGTTTGACAGATTTTGCCTCGAAACTTGACGCCTGAAGAGCCGGGCCTGGACTCTGGTTTGCTATTCACTTACAGGACGCATGCTCACACCGACTTGGACTGTGATTTGCTATTCACTTGCCGAACGCATACTCTCACGGGCTCATGTTTATTTCTTGAGCTCAAGACGAAGTGCCGGGTTCGCGAGTTTAGGAATGTCTGCCTCAAAATTCCTTAACATCCAATATATAAAAAAAGAAAAGTTTGAAAAAAATGTGTTGCATGCTAAACATTTTTCATCTCTTCAGATAAGCATACGGAAGAGAATATGAATGATGTATAAATATGAGAACGTCCTCCGAGGAATGGACATGGTTTTTCTCTCATGGGTTCTGAGAATGCTTCCTTGTTGTTGACGTGTGGATTCTTATTGCTTCTGCTTCGATCCAATACACGCAAAGCAGTGGTCTTAAAACAAAACAATAAAAGACAAAGTTCATGCAAAAGCTTCCCATAATATTCCAAGTAAAACAAACAAAGGAAAAAGCATTAAAACGTTATAACACGTGTACTCCACTTTTAAGTTCAATTCCAATGAAAAAAATAAGCTGAAAGTGTTGGAGTGTTTATTTAAATATAGCAGAAGTGCTTAGTATTTAAGTTCTCCGCGTGGTAATGATACATGTTCCTAGTAGGAAATATTTGAAATAAATCTTCTGGAATACGTGGAATCTAACTCATTTGGAGTACTAGAATTCTCTCTTCCCCAAAGTCACTCTTAAATGATTTTTCCACGGGTTAAGACCTAGCCCCAAAGGTGTACGTAGATTATTTCTACCGAACATTTGTAGACTAATAGTTCGGAGCCTCCGCGGATGTATAAGTAGAGATATACATAGCTTGCGACTACATGGATGCTCAGAGCCGCGGTAGCTCAATGGTAAAACGTTAATCTCTGGTGCATGGGGTCCTTAGTTCGATCTGAGGTAGCGTGACGTGAGTAGTGAACAAACACCGTGTGGGTGGGTTTTCTCGAGCTTCTCCTACTTTCTTCATTCCACCATTTCATTCATTTCTCATCATTACCGTCTCCTTTCGCCTAGCCGGCATAAACGTGGAACGTAAAACTTAAAAATTTAATTTCATTTTCACATGTATGCTTCGGGGCTCAAGCACTCATTAGAGACTTTTAATTTGGGTGTTCAGTACCGATTGCATTAGGGTATTACGTTGGAATTAATTTCGAAATGACTCATGCCGTGAAAAAGAAAAATTGTCATGCCATGTAAGCTTTTATCAATGAATGCATTATTTATTTATTTACAAGATGCAATCTTTGAAATTATGGTAACAGTCACTTGAAGAAGATCTTTTTCAGCTCTATGTGGTGTAATAATAATAATAATAATAATAATAATAATAATAATAATAATAATAATAATAATAATAATAATAATAATAATAATAATTATTATTATTATTATTATTATTATTATTATTATTATTATTATTATTATTATTATTATTATTATTATTATTATTATTATTATTATTATTATTATTATTATTATTATTATTATTATTATTATTATTATTATTATTATTATTATTATAACATAATCTTATTTACAAGCGTCTGTAATTTTGTAGAATTGTCTCTTTAAATAACTTGTGCAGTTTGACGCCATGATTTTGCGTTTTCAAGAAATTGATTATGCTTTCATTGAAATGAGTTTAGTAAATTTTAGTCGAATAATCACATAGATTCATAGCCTACATACACTATCCATTAGAAATGAAATTAATTTGTGTGTGTGTGTGTGTGTGTGTGTGTGTGTGTGTGTGTGTAATGCTCCACGGTTGCGCCCTTTAGGCTAAAGAAAACTGATGATCAATAAAAGTTAAATCATTGTGAAATAAAAGTGTTTGTGCTCCACTACTGAGAATCGAACCTGTGACCACTAGCTACTAGACCAGCTATTATCTATGAAAGATATATTTTGTAAATGTAGGTTATAATTTAATGGTTCCATAGCCTAAGTGGTTACTACGTATGCTTCTGAAGCACGTGATCCTGGGTTCGATTTCCAGTGGTGTAGGATTTTGATGTTGATGACTCAGTATCATGAGGCACTTGAGGAGCTACTTGAATTAAGAGATAGTGAACGCCAGTCTAGAAAGCTAGAAATAACGGTGATGTAGATTATGTGCTGACCACACATGATCCAACTGAAAGCCATCTGGTCGTTCATAACCCTTTGTGACGTACGTGCCACGGATCTCTCTTGTGTTTAAGTGATTACTGTACGCACCTTTGAAGTGGGATACTAGATTCGAATCCCGATGGGAGCTCATTAGCTTAAATCCTACGTTAAGAATCTTCATCCCGGCGAAATTAAAATACCGCTAATTTTACAGTAATTATGTGATATCTTCAAATAGATAAAAGATAATTGAAATATGGAACAAGAGCGCCCTAGACAATATTATTTTGCGTGAGGTGCCGTTATCACAAATCACCTAGTGGCTTTCCGTTTTCAGCTGTTTAGAAACGCGAAAATAAATGCCGATTTTCAAAATGGCTCGAAATCGAAAGCAGATAAGTGAGTCGTGATAACGGTTTCTCATGTAAAATAATATTGTCTAGGTCGCTCTTGTTCCACATTTCGATTATCTTTTATCTATTTGAAGATATCACATAATTACTGTAAAGTTAGCGGTATTTTAATTTCGCCGGAATGAAGACTCTTAAACTGTAGATCAACATCTCATATAATTTTGCTGCTGTCAAAAGGGACATTAAAATAATCCACACCTACCAATGAGTTAGGTTGATTGGTTCTTTTTTTTTTTTTAATGGATTAGGCATATTTTAATAATATGGGCAAAATCTTCCAAATGAGTTAGCTGTAGAATTTAACTTCCGGAAAGAGTTATTCTGATTAGATTTTCGTGTAATACAATGTTCTTCAATGCCACGCGGAGAATATTATGTTCAGAGGCCAGCATTTCATGTGGACATCACTGAATATCAATTTGAGCTTCATATGATCATATGACCGTACAATCATCTCAGCAACCTCAAACTCACTCGTAGCCAGACACATATGCATGAATTTATTTCGGGTGGCCTCCAAATTAAATATAAGGATAAATTGTATTAAAATTTGTAAAATTACTCTAAAATTAGACTAAATTTAGTGGGAAGTTGGGATTTCGGGGATAGGGATCTGGACACTCAGGACCCACCTCCTGTATACGTTCTTGCTTGTAGCTATATGGTTGACATGCGCGTCTTCGATGTGATAGAGACGGATTCGATTTTCGGAGGGAACAC
The DNA here is from genome assembly GCF_964235325.1 of Thermobia domestica. Taxonomy (NCBI): domain Eukaryota; kingdom Metazoa; phylum Arthropoda; class Insecta; order Zygentoma; family Lepismatidae; genus Thermobia; species Thermobia domestica. The sequence continues at coordinate 26,422,942 of NC_137462.1, forward strand.
ATGTGATTCGGTTAAGGTGCTAAAAAGGAAGTTAAGCTGCAGTCAAACCAACCAAAGAGGGGATCCAAAAGTCTGGCCACAGAGCTACTAATATTGTCATGCGCCAATTAATCATTGGCGATGTGGGAATAAGTCCCTTAATCAGTTAAAAGAAAATGGCGGCTTCACAGAAGACTGGTCATGTTTAGCAATGAAGATAGTTTTACGTCAATGGCAAAGTCAATCAGAAGAATGGTTGGCATCGGACACACAACAATTTACACTGGATGGATCTCTCCAAACATGAACAACGAGTGCAGATGATTATGATGTGTTATGATTTGTGGAAAGCACATGCTGAGGCTGTTTTTCTTGATATTAGCATATACAGATATTGTGAGACATTCCTCGCCATAGTTGATGATCTAATTACACCGAGAAAAATCTATTATCGAAAGCGGTATATTGTACAAATATATGGAATCCATATGTTTACTACGGAAATCTGTACGGAGCATGTATTATCCGCATACTACATCCGCATCCGTACTGCCCTTTTCCCGCTTGGATGCTATATCATGACAGTGCAGGAAGTCCTAACAATCTTCCGTATATTGCATACGTATACGTGTGTTCATATGTCAGATATAATTTACATACATATATCTGTATGTGAGATCCTTCCCGCCTATATTTATATATACAGAAAGTAGGTATAGATGGAACACTTACACGGAAAGTATTATAAAACATACGTTTTCAGTTATATGATACGTTTGCTTAAGAGTCTTCATCCCGGCGAAATTAAAATACCGCTAATTTTACAGTAATTATGTGGTATCTTCAAATAGATAACAGATAATTGAAATATGGAACAAGAGCGCCCTAGACAATATTATTTTGCGTGAGGTATCGTTATCACAAGTCACCTAGTGGCTTTCCGTTTTCAGCTGTTTAGAAACGCGAAAATAAATGCCGATATGAATTTCGAACAACTTGTTTAATTTCCTCTCGTTAATTAGTGGACACTTTGTTGAAGATATTCTGAATTAAAATTACTTTATTTTCGATTATGTGTTTATACCTGTGTGTCAACCTTGATAATAATCCGTTATTATAAACCGAATAAGGATATGAACCATTGAAATATGTTCATTTGACATACTTTGCTGTGTAAAACAAAGCAAAGCATGTCAATAAACGTACTTTTGGATCTTTTGAGGTTGACTTCGCTGTAAAATCAATTTGGATTTTTCTTTAAAAAAAAAATGACAAAGATGTATGTTGTGTATATGTGATATATGGAGTGCATTAATTAACCAAATGAAATACCTATTTCATAAAAAAAGGATGAACTGACAGAAGTCCAACATGAAACGTCTTTTGAAACATTTTCAACGAACTTAAAAAGTTCGTTACTGAATTCTTTATGTCTACGTGTTTATGCCTGTTTTTTTACGAATTCCTCAATGTTGAGCCCTCCATTCGATAGAACATCAAAAACTATCTAAGAAAGTGATAGAATTTTTCGCGTCACTCTTACCGTTCCCGAGATATTGGCCAAAAAGAGTTCCGATTTCGGGAGATTTAAGGAGCCGTGTCTCGGGAACCGTAAGTCATAGAGAGATGGCATTGGCGTTGATCAATACCTAAGAGGATGTTGAACATTTTGGTATCAAATAGTAACCGATGGCCACTGGTTATATCAGCATTTTCAACATATATACAATGATAAAAAGTGACAGCTCATAGCTAATTCAATAGATCCCCTAATACGTAAGTTCCAAATATGTAACTGTATTATCTATTGAATTTAATCAAAGAAAATTTAATATAGAATTTCATATAAATTTCGAAAAATCTTTTAAAGTTCGTTCTGACAATGCTCCTCGAGCAATCTCAACTGGTTAATTCTCCTGTCAAGCTCTCTTCTGATTGTTCGTATGTTTAACTTTCGGATCTTAGGCGAAGACCTGGCTTAGGTTCCCGGCAGGCTCGTATCCAAGGAGGGTCTAGGAGGGGCCGGGCCCACCCTAAATTTTTACCGGCCCCACCTAAAATTTTCACGGTAGGCTTGCAAATGAACTATAAAATATGGTGATGAACTATATTAAGGTTGGATCGGGCTCCAGTAACCTCTACCGGCCCTCCCCTAAATTTTTGGGCTGGCTACCGGCCAGGTTCCCGGTAAGAGATCGTGTAGTTCGGATTCTACGTAAAACTTTAAGCCATCATTTTATATAATTTCGGTGCCGAAGGAGACGTTAAACCCCAAAAGTGCCGAATATTCTATCGTGTTTCCATGAATAAAATAAAATGTAATCTTACATTCACGAAATAAAGGCAGTGTGATTACTATTTTGGCCTATGAAGTCAGTTTCTTTTAAAATTAAATTAAGCTGATGTTTTCCTTTCTTCACCTAATGTTAGTTATATTTTAAGTCACACTTCAAAAGACTTATGTTAAATATTTTTCTTGAGACTTGTGCTTTTAGTAATAAACAATTTTTGTGGTTATAAGTTTTCGCATTCATCTCTTGTTTGTTTTCTTTTTTCCCTGTTTTGCGATTAGCTTTTCTTGAAAATAATTTTTCTTCTTGGTTTCAAAATTCCTTTCGTAACACTTGCGTTCAAAGCAATTAATCGTAGACGAAACTTCCCGCCTCTTACTAAACATGAAAAATCCTTTGTATGGCCTTTCCTGTTACTCGCATAACCCACCATTATAGCAGGAAGGGAAGAATTATCAGCTAAAAATCTCTCGTATGCAGAAGAGGTATAATGTTTAACTCTGTTGTGAATCAGTAATTGGGCGGTGTGGTGATGGAGCCGGGCGTTATATATGTGTATGTTGTATACCTCCTATCCTATCCAAAATTCCTTGCAATATTGGTTGATTTTTTTTTTTTTTTAAAGAAAAAGAAACCCTTATATACGCCTCTGATTATACTATAGTCGCATACACGAATATGTCCTTGAGCGGTTGCAAATAAAATTATAATAATGTGTTTCCTTGATGGTTTGGTGCAAGAGTGTCGATGTCATGCACGGAAAATGAATTAACGTCTTAAGCTCTTTTGCCATTAACATTCAAAATACTTTTGGAGCTTATAAAGTTTAGGAAATTACATTCATTAATTTACTGCATTCAAGCAATATCTCTCTTTTTTTCTAAAGCCTATTGCCTATACAAAATAAGTGTTCAAATTAACGTGATTAACCATTAACAATTCCTAGAAGCTTTGAAATAAATACAATTAACTATTATCTTTCTTCGGAATCAATTTCTTGGAGCTAAACTGAGAGTGAACGCGTTTGAATACACGTTTCTTTCATTTTCAATTACTTGCTTACTTCTTATATATGATGGGTTGTGAGATATCACATATTTGGGTTATGAGAAGTATATATTTGAGGTATGAGAGGGTACATACCTCACATGAGAGAGTATATAAAGTCTAGAGTATTGTTGTTAGGCATTTTTTAATCTCAAATATAAGATTTTCCTGTTAAACTTCAAAAAATATTCGTGAAATTGAAACCTTACATACTTGAGGTATGAGAGGGTACATACCTCACATGAGAGAACATATAAAGTCTAGAGTATTGTTGTTAGGCATTTTTTAATCTCAAATATAAGATTTTCCTGTTAAACTTCAAAAAATATTCGTGAAATTAAAACCTTACATAGTTGAGGTATGAAAGGGTATATAATACTATATAAGAACTGCTTCAGCTACCAGCATAGATTCATTCAAAAGTGTGCTTCGCGGGATCCTTTTTACTGTCTTCACCAGAGTTTATTTATTTATGTATTTGTATTGTAAGAAATATGGTCTTAACAAGTAGACTATATTTATTGTTGGTTGTCTTCTCCTGACGGTAATAATATAAACACTCCTTACAGTGATGCATATATTTCTAATAGTGACATAATACTCCTGACAGTGACTCATGTACTTCTAACAATGACACAATACTCAAAACAATGACGCATATACTTCTAATAGTGACACAATTCTCCTAACAGTGACATTTACACTTCTAATAGTGACACAATTCTCCTAACAGTGACATAATACTCCTAATAGTGACATATATACTTCTAATAGTAACAATACTCCTGACAGTGACGCACGTACTTTTAATGACTGCCAAGGTGATTTGAGGGTACTGGTCCCAGGATGCCATAAATTTCATCTTACCTTTAGCTCGATTATGGATAGTTATATCACATTTTTGTCGCGATATTTTGTTTCTCCCGAAAATGTACCAATGGGAGCCGAGCACCTTATGTGATTCTCATTGTCTCACAGTAATTTGTGACAATGAGCATCATATATGATGCTCAGGAACCTAGATAAGTTAGTAATTTGTGATATCAAGCATGAGCATTATATATGGTGCTCATGGCCCTAGAGAAAAAATAAGGTGAGCACCACGTACGATGCTCATGGCAGTCAACCTGTTACTCCTACCTAACAGTGTCGCTTATTCTTCTAAGAGTGGCATAACACTCCTAATAGGGACGCATATACTTCTAACAGTGACTCAATATTCCTAACAGTGACATAATACTCCTAATAGGAACTGATATACTTCCAATAGGAACTGATATACTTCCAATAGTGAGACACATACTACTTACAAATAGTTGCTAAAGGAATCAGTAAAGAACGTTTCCCCCCGCAGTATGAACACTTACTAATTTTCTGGAAACAGTATATTAAATTGCATGTAATCTTTGTTGTATTAAATCAAATACGCAGAATAAAATAATTAAATTACCTGCCATTGTGGCTGATTTTCTAAAGGAAAATTTCCCACATAAATGAATAGGCTAAAAAATCAAAGATGGCGCTGCATTGGAAGTTTACATGGTTTAGTGGTTATTGTGGGTGTTTTGATCATGGGATCATTAACTATATACATATATACAGTATATTCTTCATGGGTTTCCTTTTTTTATATTCTTCTTCTCCATTTGGCTGCTACATTCCAACCATCGGACGTATTAGAAGGTAAGGTAAAGGCATCCGAATGTGGGAACAGAACATCATCTTTTGACCTGCACAATTTATGCAGACGCGTCGGTCGGGACTTACAGCCTTTAATTATGAACTGTGCAAGGAAGGAAAGATTCAGAAGTGTTTGTTTCTATCCACTATGATTGCGATCATATCACTTTGAGAGCACTGGAGTCCACTTTGACCGTATCTCTTGCTTCTTCATAACTTGCAGTGAATACCAAAGTACAAATTATATACACCAAAAGCTCCGTGTTTTCTTCGTCTATGTATAGCAGACGTTATCTGTAAAACGGCAAGGAATTCAGATCAAGAGTTTCATCTGATAGTTTTTCAATTTGGAAGTTACGGTCACCTTTGACCTTTAAGATTACTTACCTATATCACATACAGAAAACATGAAGTACATCATAAAGATTTAGAGCCAGTAATATGTGTCATATATGGTCCCCTTACGAACCAATCTCTTCATGTTATTTAAAGTGTTATAAGCTGGTCTGGTGGCCATCACGGACGTCTTTTCTTCACGAGGTCCCAGGCTGAAATCTCCATATGTGAAGTGCGTAGTTTTTAGTATTTTAAATGTGGGTTTTAATTAGTTTCCTCATTTAACCTTAACGTATGTAAATAATCTCTGTAACAATTAATATTGTAAAACTTTGTTTTATATAGGTATAGGTAGAGCGTTAATAAAAAGTGTTTGGAATTGAATTTTTATTATTAGTTTTATTATAAAATGTTTTTACTATAAAAGTATTTTTATAAAATATTATACTAATATATTTTTTTAATATATAGGGTTAGTTATAGGTTGTTTTTGACCGTAAGGTCGCAGACTGGATTTTTACAGAGCTCCGTAGCAGGTTAAGTAGAGGGGAATTAAGGAATTAATGCTTTGTAGCAAGCAGAGGTAGGTTAAGTGGTTAATAGAGCCCCGTAGCAGGTTAAGCGACTGAGGTTAGGATTTTTAGACAGAGCCCCGTAGCAGGCTAAGCCAGGAGATAGGATAGGCGTAGTCCCGTAGCAGACTAGAGGCCTGGGGTTAGGTTACTCCTAAAGTTTTGAAGCAGACTAGAGGAGGGTCACCAGAAAATTAGTACTGAATTCCCTTTGTTTATTTAATGTATAGTTTTTTTTTGGGGGGGGGTGGCGCTGCTGCTTTGATGTTGTTTTTGCTCCGTGTTGGTGTTGGTTAGTGCTACAAGCACAACGTTAATGCTTCTACATACGAAAAATTACTAACAAATTAAAGTGGCGATGCTGACTTGACGTCAAGCCAAAATCCACTTTTACAAATAGCTTTGGAATAAAACAGAAAAGGTTGTCATTCGCTAGTGCTGTGTTAGTGCTACAAGCACATCGTTAGTGCTTCTACGTACGGAAAGCTATTAACAAATTAATGTGCCACTCTGACTTGACGTCAAGCCAATCTCTATATTCAGTACTAATCTTTGGTGAAACTTAAAATAATGTCATTCGTTAGTGCTAAGTTAGAGTTGGTTAATGTTAGAATAACAACGTTAATGCTCCTACGTACGGAAAGTTATAAACAAATTAAACTGGTGATCCTGACTCAAACTAAAATCGCCATTTTTACAAATAACTTTTCCTGACAACAAGAAGGGTGTCAATTGTTAGCGCTGGTTAGTGCTCAAACACAACATTAGTGCTCCTATTCGTACGGAAATTATTAACAAGTTAAAGTGGCACTCTAGCTTGAAATCATGCCTAAATCGCCAATTTTATAAATAAGTTTTGCGGAAAACGAAAGGAGTGTGAATCGTTAGTGCTAAAAGCACAACATTAGTACTGCTATGTACGAAAAGGCGATTCTAGCTTAACGTCAAGCCAAAATCACCACTTTTACATTATAAATTTTGCCGGAAATGAAGTGTGTCTATCGTTTCAGCTATGTTAGTGCTGGTAGATGCTACAAGCACAACGTTGGTGTTTGTACGTCCAAAAAGTTATTAATAAATTAAAGTAGTGATTCTGTCTTAACGTCAAGTCAAAATTGCTACCGGGGAACATGGTATGGTGGCTCAGTGTTACAGTTATATCTCTAGGGCATGGGGTCCTTGGTTCGGTCCCTGTCCAAGTAAGTGTGTGGTGGACACATTGTGTCCGTGGTTTTTCCTCGAGGTATTTCCATTTCCTCTCACAATATCATTTCAATAATGCATCCATTATCATTCTCTTGCCTTAATCATACGTCTCCCTTAGCGTAAAGGACATAAACGTTGTTACTTTTACAAATAAGCTTTGCAAAAAACGAAAAGGGTGTCAACCATTAGAGGTACGTTACTGTTTCAAGCACAACATTAATACTCCTACGTACGGAAAGTTATAAACAAATTAAAGTGGCGATTCTGTCTTGAGGTGAAGCTACAATCGTTAGTGCTACGACGATGGAGTGGCGGCGCTAGACTCGTAATAGTACAGCCCTAACAGCACAAGATATGCTACGCATGTGCCATTTAGGTGCTCCAGCTACTTTTTAGGTACCCGCCACTTGGCACATATGATATTCATGTGCTAAGTATGGACTTCAACTACCTGTAGTTTTAGGTACTTGTTACACCTAATTAATATTTGCAACTATGTATCACAAATATAGCATTTTTTTTATACCTGGCTCAGTTTCGCACTATAACAGTCATTTGTTTTTATGTCGTCACTTGGGACATATATCTGTCATATTCTACGTACGTCCTTTAGGTACATTCTGTTTTAGATACCCTAACAGCAAAAGATATGATAGACATGCGCCATTTAGGTGTTCTAAATTCATCTCCCACATTTGATGCATTTGTTGCTTCTTTTTCTAAGCGACAACAAACGCATCAACTTTATTAGATGGCAACTGTCTCCGACCATTTGAAAGTGTATATGGAAGAACCATGAAATAAAGTAAATAGACACTCGTCATAAAATTACATGGCGAGCAGATTTTACCTGATCCCAAACGGTTATCGTCGAATATACGCGGTTAAAGGAGCACTCTGAGTAGTCAAATTCAAAAGACTTCAACAATTTATCCCTCTACAAGCGACGTTCTCTTCATCGCCTCCGTGACCAAGTCGGAAGCGCACGCGGCGAGTAATCTAAAGGTTGGTGGTTCGCGCCCACCGTGGGATACTTTTGTTTTACTTGTTTAAAGTGTTTTTAGACTCACCTTAATGTAAACACATTACGCATATAGGCGATTTAACATATTTTTGGGGGGGGAAATGAAAATGAAATGAAATCTTTAAGTTTAACGTCCCACGGTTATGCCGGTTAGGCTAAAGGAGACGGTGATAATGAGAAATGAGTGAAATGGTGGAATGAAGAAAGTAGGAGGAAACGGGAGAATCCCGAGAAAACCTACGAGCACGGTGTTTGTCCACCACAAAGTTCACACGGCGCGAGCTGGGATCGAACCAGGGACCCCAAGCACCGGAGGTGAACGCTCTACCACTGAGCCACCGCGCCCCTTTATTTTGGGGGGAGTAATTTTGTAATTCATTGACGATTACGGCATGGGGAACATACCTAGAACATACTAGACACGTTCCCCAGGTACATATCAGGCAATTGCCTAGGGGCGGACGTAGACTGTGACTTTCATGTGCCATCCATGTGATTTCTCTCTCAGAGGTACATAAGGCACATACTGGGCACATTCCCATGTACCTGAGGGAACATGATAGGTATATGCCTGCTATGTAATTGTGCTGTTAGGGTAAAGCGCCACGCTCCATACTAGGGTCTTAGTAAATCGTTTTCGAACGTCCAATGACACATTTCTTGATGTTAGCAATCCTCTTTTCCTACTGAATGCTTGTTTGGCCTGCGCTATTCTGAAACTTACGTCTTTTTCACTTCTTCCGTCCGAGAATATTAGACTTCCTAAGTAGGGGAATGTCTTAACATCTTCGATTTTCTCCCTCTAGCCATACGTTTTCCCCTTCCTGTCCTGATTTTGTACACTTTATAATTTTGTTTTTGTTCTGATTTATCTTCATTTTCCATGCTTTTTCCAGTTGTTCGTTCAAGTTTGAAAGTGCTTCTGCAAGTCCTCTTCGTTCTCCGCTATCAGTGCTATGTCATCAGCAAACTTTATTGTGCTGAGAAGCTAGCCATTTAGTTTTACATTTTCCTCGTTTCTATCAAAGAATTATTTCATAACCTCTTCTATATAGACGTTGAACAGAAGAGGTGAAAGTCCACATCCTTGCCTTACTCCTTTATTTATTCTTGCTTCCTTCTGATATCTTTCTATAACAATTGTCTGGTTCCTGTACAGTTGATATATTATTCTTCTGTCTTTGTAATGCACCTTCAGATTCTTCAAAGCTCTGAACATGATACGTTGTCAAAACCTTAAGTCCCCGCTCTACATGTCTCCTCCATCAGGCTACCTAACTTCGCTGATTTCCAAGATATCTACCTCCATGCGTTCCATTTCTATTTTCAGGTTTTCAAGTTTTCCACACTCTAACAGCGATCGCACATTCCAGGTTCCTATGCAGGGGTTTCATTTGATGACGACCGAGGAGGCCCTGCTTTGTTTCCCTCTACTGCCGGGGACGACCTCTGTGAAACAGTAGTGTCGTATTCTCTAATATTACAGTTTCTTATTTCTCTTTCCATGTTGTTTTCTAGGGACTGAGTAAAGTGGTGGTGCCTCAGGTGTTTCCACCTCGCAGTAAAACAGCCATAGAGGACATCCTGTCCCTGCCTGTTTTTGTCCACATCTGAGCCTTGCCGATGTCAATCATCTTCAGCCTCAGTGTGGTAATGGTAGAGTTGCTCCCCACTACTATAATATCTTTCTTCGTCTGGCTCCTATCCCTAATGACCTGTCCGGCATGGGAAGCCCTTTGATGGCGAAACTATCTCCGGCATAGCTCTTGAGACCATTAGAGCACACAATCCCCCCCCCCCCCCACACACACATTGTGGCAAGGTGGAGAAATCGCGGTCAGACACACTAATTTAATTTATGTACTTTGAGAAATATTAATTGGACATAAGCATTAAGTTCATTTATGAACAAGAACATACCAAAACTAATATCCCCCCATTAGGGATGTGCACGAGACGAGACGAGACGAGACAGAATTTTCCTGACAAAATTAGAGTCGAGACACAGCTCTTCCAATAGAGAAGTATACATTTTTCGAATCGAGACATCACTTGTATAGCACATTTTTCGAAACGAGACAGCCTCAAATTTTGTTTCGTGCACATCCCTACCCGCCACAAAACCAATTTAGAATCTAATAAAACAGTTCACTTGAGCTGACGAACTGAAATTAATACCATGTCTTTAATATAACATTGTAGTGTTAGAAATCTATAGCGTCTATATATAAAAACGAAAGTGACTATATGACTTAATAACTCTTGAACCATCCGACTGATCTCAATCAAATTTTTAACATGGATGAGGTTCGGGCCTAGGATTGTTTTTATCATTTCACTTTGACGGTGCAACTTAGAGGGGAGGGGGATATGTATATTAAAATGATCGAAATTGGCTGGTATTAGTGTCGAATCAACAGTTTTCGGGGTCGCTGAGACAGACAGTGACACTTCCGATGCCGTTTAAATCCAAATTCAGCCCCCATTAGTACCCTCATAAGTGGGATGAAGACATGTAAAAGTAACTGAAAATGACCGATATTAGTGTCGACTGCATAGTTTTTGGGATTCCTAAGTTGATTGGTGACAATTTTAATGTCCTTTAAGTCAAAATGAAACGTATTCTCCCCGTGCGAAGAACGAGCATTATGTGAGCAGCCTACTTTTTTTTATGTGAGCAGCCTGATAGGAAAACGAAATTAAAGAGTCAATGCTGATGAAACGCTTGCTCCAAACATCACCGTGCATCTCTGTATTACATCTACCAAAAGGATAATTAAAGAAACGTCTTTCTAATGTAGTAAAAAAAATAATTCGCATATAAAAAAAACAGTGTTCGAAATAAGTAAAGTATATGGTAATGAATGGTGAATAAAACAAAAGAGATGAGTGTCCGGAAAACAAACACAACAGATCAAACTTCCGTGTTCTCGTTAACTTAATTGTGATACTTCCCACGCTCCAAATAAAGCCTTTTGACAGTCAATATATGAATATACCCTCAGCTCAGAGGCTGGTTTTTCTACCTTCACCGTTTCTTATGTAAAAATCACACCTTTTCCCCCTTTCCTCTAAGTGATTAGCAGTGGGTCGGGAATAAATAAATGTAGGCACAGGAATGAATAAATAAATAAGTAAATAAATAAATAAATATAAGCTGAGTTAGTAAAAAGGAAAATGTATGGATATGAAACACCACGTTAAGACAAAAAAAAAAAAAAAAAAAAAAAAACTACTGAATGATAAGCAATTTTGAACCTTAAAGGCTTTCCCCATAGGCAGTTTGGTTTTCCAATGTGCCATGTCTTCCATATAGATATATGGGATACATGAAGTTGCCTTACGGGTTATTTTCTAGAATCGACATTTTTCCCTCCTTTTTAGAATAAAAACCTTGGAAGATCACGCACGTTATGTAGGAGGAGGCAAGAAGATGGCTATTGCAGAGGTAGGATTGATGAGTTAGAAAAAAAAAAAGTTTGAGGGGGAGGTACGAGGTATGGAGAGAAGGAACGAGGTAGAATTCGTGAGAATGATCAGAGAAGAGAGAGAGAGAGAGACTGTGGAAGTGAAAAAAATAGTTGCCTGCTGTTTTCCGTGTAAACCAGATGGTCTCGGAGTCAGTCTTCCATCCGAACTATCTCTCAGCCGTTTTTGATGTGCTTTTCAGAGAGAGACCCGAATTCTCCTCGCGAGCTCTTTCCTTACAAATGAGAGAAAGAGAGAGAGAGAGAGAACGAAAAGATAAAAGGAATTATTTATTTCCCACGCTGCCTGTCTCACGATTGTTTTAACACTTCCGAAGCAAGTTGATGATGTTGTTGATGTGTGCTAAACATATTTTTGTTTTTGATAATTGTTTCAAAATATTTTGTTTTCTGTAGTAAATGTGAGTGACTGAAGTGACAGAAAGTGTGTTTTGATCAAAATTTCAACAATAATTAAATTAACAATTAGTGAATTAAAAAAAAAAGTTTCTTTGCTTCTTTTACCGTCTGGTGAAAGACAGAGTTTTTGGTTAAACAGAAAGCATTTATAGTGCTCATAATATTTAGTTTGTTTCAAAACAACGATATTATATAATTTTAATACTACTTAGTGATGTGTCTGGAGTGAAGAAAAGGTCAGTATACTAAAATTTTATACATATTTTAAATAATATTCAAAAAGTACAGTTCAACACGCAATTAGTTTTGTTCTTATCTGTTAGTATTGTTTTGATACTTCTGATTGTACCCACATAGCACACAGACGTCCACGGGACGTCCCAGATTGATCCGCAATGGACAGCGGGACATTTCGGGATCATCTGAATTTGCTCCCAGAATATCCATAGGACCTCCGCGGGATATCCAGATATCCGCTTATATCCCGGAAAACGGGATCTCAAACGGGATTCAACGGGTTGTCTATTGGTAAATCGTGGGATAATGTGGTTCTATGTATGTCCAGCGTGGGCTTTCCCTGGGATCTCCCGTCCCATCCGGGACGTCCCGTGGACATCCTTTAGGATGTCCCGTGCAGGACGTCCATGGGTTGTTTACTCATTGTTCCAATAATCCCGGGAACTATATAGGATAATTGGGATCAAAATCGGACGTCCTAGGGACGACGTGTGCTATGTGGGTATAAACTTTCTCGTGGCATACGCACAGTTGGTGCGAGAGATTCGCGTTCGGTTCCCGATGGAATTATAGGTGATTTCAATTCCCAGTCTTATATATAGTCTTGTACTAAACTTGACTACGACCTAAGATTTAAGACTTTTCATTGTCTCGGAAAGGTGTCATGAACGTGATATCTCGTATCGAAAAGTATATATGTTTATATATATATATATATATATATATATATATATATATATATATATATATATATATATATATATATATATATATATCGGAAGAGATTTGTTTCATATCTCGTCACGAAGATTCTGTCCCGTCTTGCCTCATTGGCAGCCCTACTCGGTACTGACAGGAGCGTTAAACTCCAAGTTCTGACTTAGTTTCTTGGATTTTTTTTTGTCACGTTATTAGCTAAAATAACATCATGAACATGTAAGTTTGAACGTTCCATCTCCTGTATATGGTTATTTCACTGTTAAAATATTTCAGATATATTTCATGAAATTATTGACAACCAGGTTGTTAGCCTGGTGGAGTTAAATTACGATACCGCATAACACCTATGCAGGCCCGTATCCCCGGGGTCCGGACTCCCTAAATTTTTACTGCCCCCCCTTAAATTTTTACGGTAGGCTTGCAAATGAACTATAATAGGGTGATGAACTGTAATATGATTGGTTCGGCCCCCTAACTTTTACCGCCCCCTTACATTTTTAGGCTGGCTACAGGTCTGCACCTATGTTACGGTAACAGCATTTTTGGAGTTTACCATCGTTGTAATTGTCAGCGATTTAATGTCCACATCTTTTCGTAATAGCTGTAATTTTAAACTAAAAAAGGGGCAAGGTGGCTCAGTGGTAGAGCGCTTACCTCTGGTGCGTGGGGTCTCTGCTTCGATCCCCGGTCAATTAAGTTTATGGTGTACAACATCTGTCCGTGGGTTTTCTCGGGGTACTCCCGTTTTCTCCCACTTTCTCATTCTACCAATTCTCCACAATCATTCACTTGCCGTAATCATCCGTCTCCTTATGGGCATAATGGTCATACGGGCATAACCGTGGGACGTTAAACTGAAAGATTTCATTTCACTTGATTTACTGTAAAAGTTTATAGTGTATGGGCTAAATAGGTCGATAGTAAATTCAAATGAAAGATAGGGTCCGCGGTGGCTCAGTGGTAGAGCGTTCACCTCTGGTGCTTGGGGTCCCGGGTTCGATCCCAGCCCCCGCCAAGTGAACTTTGTGGTGTACAAACACCGTGTGCGTGGGTTTTCTCGGGGTTCTCCCGTTTCCTCCCACTTTCTTCATTCCACCATTCCATTCATTTCTCATTATCATCGTCTCCTTTAGCCTAACCGGCATAACCGTGGGACGTAAAACTCAAAGATTTCATTTCATTTTTCAAATGAAAGATAATGAGTTGGCATACAGGATATGCAGGAAAGCAAATTGGAGTAATTCAGAAATGCTATGTAATATGGAATTTGCTTTCCTAATAAACTCATATTGAATAATCAGTAGAGACTGGATGTTTAGGCATTAAAAATCTGGAAAATAGTAACTTATTTTTTTAAAAAAAATGATGTAAAATGTAACTCGAAATAATGAAGATAAATACTCAATACAATTTAAAAAATAAATTCAAGTCATAGCTAATGTGCAAAGAATAGAAAAACATATCTGTTTGTTAATATTTTCTTTTGCTGTATATATAAAAACAAAGCTTGACATGTATTCTATGTGTATTTGGTAAATACAATCTGTACAGTACTTTTATCATAACACATAACTGTCCAAATTTTATACACTCTATCAGTACACACAGCAGTCCAAAATTTTACAGCATTTTATCAGTACACAACACATAGCAGTTCAAAGTTTTACGGCAACTTTTCACTACAAACAGCACTTATATCTCTCGGGAGAGGTAGAATCCTTTCTTGAAATACTAAATTATTTGTTTTTCTCCATGAAGACTTAAGAAAATCCATAGAATAGGCAACGCTAGATACTAAAGGAATTATTTAGGCAAGAAGAGGAGAAATAAGCAAAATAGGCAAAATAAAATTGGCTTAAATTAAACTATAAACTCTCATATAAACTTTAAAACGTTATTTTTATCATATCTTTAATATTAAAGAATATGCATTTTACCTAACATCCGGTTTCTAATAATCAGGATTCGAACACGCAACTCTACATTTGGATTGGGAATGCTACAATTAGTTCGCCGTTGTGATTCTGCATTAGTTCATGGGTAAATAGTCAAAGTTTTCGCCTTTCGCATGGAAAATACGGATTCAATTTGCGGTGAATTGCATGTGGCTCGGATCTTACTTTAAATTCTGGGTTCATGACCCTCGTAGCTTCGTTGACGAAAAATGGTGTACATTCTGACCAATGAACTAGGTTAAGTTGTTGGTACACGGAAGCACGGAGACTCACTAGTAGATCTTTCATCTCTAGTGCGAGAAGTCCCTTATTCGATTCTAAGTTGAGGAACTTTGTGGTGGACAACATCGTGTCCGCGGGGTTTTCTCGTGGATTTCTTGTTCCTCTCTGCGTTATCATTTCACTAACTCTTATACAATCATTCGTGTGAACTGTCTTTTTAAAACATTCAATCTGAATAGGTTCTCCATGACATAGTAAGATACGATAAACATTGAAATTCATACAAAGAGCAATCTGTGCGTGTAGATAGAGTCCATGAAGTTTGAGCAAAACAATCGGTAATAGGGGCGCACCCACGAAGGAAGGGTCCAGGGGTCTGGACCCACGCAAAACTTTCTAACTCAACATATAGACTTATTTGTATACTTATTCAATAAAACTATACTTATTTAACAGGGAAATGATTAATGTAGCATGAAAATTTAATTTTACACATTATTTGTACTCTTTTTCTCATAGAAACAATCTAGTTCTATCATTTGTTTTCTAAAAATATAGTTGGTAATAGTTTACAATTACTTATCGTCTTTTCGGGTGCAGAATGATATTCGTTCACTACCACAGACGTAGTGGCTTGCGGTATTGGATTTCGCCCTCTCCGAAGGTTGGACCCCTCCCAATAAGGACGTCCATCGGGGAGAGGGTAAGGTGGGGCGCTCGCTCCTCTCTAGAGGAAATTGTACTTCGGAAGATTGAAAACCTAATAGAATTTTTAGAATAGTTGCCGCGTAATTTGAGACTACATTTGAAATGTCACTTATATTTGGTCCCCCAGGAAACCACAACATGGGCGCCCTTGCTTCCCAACAAAAATTTCTGGGGGTGTGCCTGATCGGAATGAAAGAGGTAATGAAGCACAAACCCGGTATCTTCCGATTACGATTAAAATACACTATTCCTATTGTATTTTATTGAATTATCAGTATTCCTACGGGATCGATTTTCTATCTTCGTTTTAATAACTTGAGATTATTATATCCTTTACTTTTTCCTGTGTATTGATGCAACGCTGCCCAAAGTAGGATAAATCATACTCTATTAATTAGATAACGATTCGTTGTATTTATTTATTTGGTTGACTAATATCTAGTACAGACATCTGAGTTTCAATTTGCTAGAAGATTGCCACAAAATTAAATGAAATAAAGCATTATTTTCTTTAGATTTGATCACCAATACAACATGAAAGATGAACAATTGGCTTAAAATGAGATCTAACTTGCTTTGCATTCATCTTTGTGACGAAATGACTAACGCGCATGCTTTCTAGGAGCATGGCCAATGGTTTGATTTTTGATTTGGGCACAAAGCCTCGAATCAAAAGTTACAACTGATGGTCTGCAATGCAGTCCAACTTTAAATCGTTAGATCTTGCCTCATAGAGCCTCAATGTTGAAAACTGACGTTACTCTTCAAAAGTGTGACACACAAGACGAGAAATATAACAAAAGTCAATCGAGACCAGACGAAAAAATTCACTAGTCTTGTAGGCAACACTAGTTCACCCGTATCTTAGATCTCAAACACTGTTTTAATGCTAGTTAATTCATAGTATACTGTAGTAATCGATTAGCTATATAAAATTGAACATGATTAAGATTGTGACTTAATAACTCTTGAATCACCCGACCGATCTCGATCAAATTTTCAACATAGATGAGGTTCGGGCATATATATGATCGAAAATGACCGACATTAATGTTAAATCCATAGTTTTCGTGGTCACTGAGATGAACAGTGACACTTTCGATGCCGTCTAAGTGCAAATTCAGTCCCGCAATTTGGGGGAAGGGGAGATATATATAAAAAATGACTGAAACTGACCGATATTAGTGTCGAATCAATAGTTTTCGAGGTCGCTGAGACGAACAGTGACACTTCCGATGGTGGTTTAACCTCTTTTACCCTTTATGTCCAAAATGAAACGTATTCTCCGCGTGCGAAGACCGAGCAATCTGCTAATTAATTGATAAAATGATTGTACGAAAATGATAAAGACCATTCATTAAAGTTTTAAGATACGCAAGTTTTTACTCAATATATTCCAATAATAAGTATAGTTTGAATATTATGTTACTCCCCTTCGTAGACATCTAGTGCGGAGGGATTCTGTAACTTCTAAATGAATTAAGATCAAAACGCAGCGAGGATAAATTTTGTGCATAAATTTACAAAACAAGACAACAACATTTTCGAAGAAAAACGAGAAAAACTTTTCGAGAATCGAGACAAGATGAGAAAGAATTCTCCGAGAATCGAGACACGACGAGAGTTCCACAAAGCTGACGAAAGTCTCATCTTGTCGGCATCACCCTCGTCAATTAGTCAATTAATTGTCCACTCGAGTTTTATCAGATGCTTATGTTCTTAACGGGTATCGAACTCGGGATGAGGTACCCTGAAAAGGTTAGCCACTTGGCCACGAAGAGTCGGTAGTAAGTTTTCTGTTGTTTTCTCTAGAGAAGGCGCTTCTTATCACTAGAATAGTTAGATACTTCCCTGTATTATTATTAGTACTAGGTTCGATTATCGTTCGGCCCCCGGAATTTTCAGTGCTAGCCCAAATCATAAGACAGTTGATTAGCTACTTGAATAAATTCGGTCGATTGAGCAAACTCCGTTCTAGAAAATAAGAAATAGCTACAGTAAGGGACGATGCACTAAATACATATCACACTCAAGACTATAATAGATTTTAAAATGTTCTCGATTTTTAATGTATTATATACATTAAAATAACGCCACTCTTCCCCAAAACAAAAGATACTGCACTAAACCTGTCTTTTCTCACAATAGCAGAACACTACTGAGATAAGGAACACAATGAAACCAAGTATTCATATAGTTTCTCCAGTGTTGCCGGATCAGTGTAACATTTTATCCCAAACGAAGCGAATATATTTATTTTTAAAGCGTTATTATTAGACATGCCTGTAAAACGAAAAGTAGAGCTAATATTCGAAAATAACTTTCAAATTCGTGATCAGCACCACAAAATCAATAAGAATTAGCTGATTTTGTTCAATTTATATTTTCGTTGTTGAACTGTGTAATCTTTACATACAATCTTCTTCTTCTTCTTTTTTTGCTTACCATTAAATTGACATTTTAGAGTTACGATATTTTTATTCTAGGGGTGATATCACCACAGGCGTCTCTGGCGAGGAGGACGAGGGGGACGCGTTCCCCCAATATTTTGAAGTACAAAATGTTCATATTTTATTATAATTTAATTCATTTACTGACGATAGACTAACATATAAATATTAATAATTATATTTATTGGAATGTAATATTCAGGCTATGAAACGATTATAACAGAGTTCTTGATATGTCTCAGGAGGCCCATGAACGTAAGCAGAAACGTAACAAATAGAATCGAAACAATCGAAGTTCATAAACAGGTAGGGCTAGGTAGCACCATTTAAATCACTTTCTTTGATGTCCCCCACAAATTTTACATGCCAGAGATGCCAGTGGATATCACCAAAGTAAAAGCCTCTTACAGAACCTCTTACCCTTTGTGATCTGTAGCGTTTGAGAATTTAGATATTAATTTCCTTCATCCTGCATACTTCACATAATACAGTATAATCCTGTTATTGGTTTTCAACTTTATAGCCTATTAGATGAAGATAAAAAAAAAAAGTCATTGGTTAAGAAGTAAAATATTCATTTAAAAATACAATACAGTAGGTGTAGCATGTGTTAGTGGTATTTTGGATAGCACAAACGTACAATTAATCTTCAAATAATACATTTACAGTGTTTTGAAATGTTTCTTCATTCATGAACATTTAATTTCTCTTCAGATATTTAAATCATCAACAAATACAAGACTTACACATAATCAAAATAAAAGTGGTCCTAGATTAGAACCCTGAGGCACTCCAGATTTGTGTTGCCCACGAGAATAGATTTGGGACTGTCTCGTCTCGAAAATATAAAGTAAAATTGCTTTGCTGTCTCGAAAAGTACTTGTATATTTTTTATTCGAAGAATGGAATGGAATTTTTGAGTTTTACGTCCCACAGTTATGCCGGCTAGGCTAAAGGGGACGGTGATGATGAGAAATGAATGAAATGGTGGAATAAAGAAAGTGGGAAGAAACGGGAGAACCCCGAGGAAACCCACGCTCACGGTGTTTGTCCAACACAAAGTTCACTTGGCGCGAGCTGAGATCGAACCAGGAACCTTATGCACCAAAAATGAACACCCTACCAGTGAGCCATCACGATCCTTTATTGGAAGAACTCTTGTCTCGTCTCGTGGACACCATATTAGACTCGTAATGTTATCGAATATTCCTCGACACAATATCTTCATATAAGAACTGGTCACGAAATGTGTCGCTAGAAGCTATGGAAATTTAGTTGTAAAAGTAGCTACAGTATTCCCGTGCAACTCATGTTTGTTTTCTGATGTTTATATTTTTTAAAAGAGTCTTCAGTTTTTTATATGTGCAATGTATTAAGATCATAATTTTTGCTTTTATGAAATTAATTTTCCGTTATTTACGCCACATCATGTCGATCTCAAACGTAAAAATAAGGTGATATCACATAAATAAAGAACTGGTTATCACAGGGCGATATCACAACAAAATCAACCATTGCCTCCTGTTTCTCGTTAACGTAATGCCTTTGTAACACTCGTGATCTATGCACCTTTTGTCGAATTTCAACACATTTAGTACGTAAAAAGATATGCTCGTTTTCCAATTCCGTTACTCTATCCAGGCTCATACCCTCTGCTTAGATGTCGAATTTAGAATCGAGAATCGGCTAATCGATTTCATAACCAAGCATTAGGTGCCCAGTTCTAGAACCGAGAATCAGGCACCCGATTCCAGAACCAAGAAGCTGGATACCCAGGTCTAGAACCGAAAATCGGTAGCCTGTACCAGAATCGACAATTTGGTACTTGACTTCGGAACCGAGAATCGCGTATCTAATTACTGAACTATAGTCAGGTACCCAATTTCAGAACCAAGAATCAAGTACCCGGTTCTAGAATCAAGAATCGATGTTCGGATCCAATATTACTGGGGATCCGAGTATTGTATGATCCAGTCATGGCCATCCCTAGAACTATAGGATATGACAATACATTTTTGAATTCCTCCTAATTTTCTTAAATTTACATGTTCCCCTGACTCATAAAACTTTCTTCTTGTTCCTGTAAAAGCCATATAACATTGTTTAATTTTCTTAGTTGTATACCTATTCTATCAAAACTGCAGAGAAAATATATCTAAATTATATTCAGATTCCATAAATAGTGAACACATTATACTAATAGGTAGCATGCTGAAGACATTTAACTCTCTTTCTGGATATATGATATAATTTACTTCGAAGATGAATTTGTCTGTTAGATGACCGGGATTTTATTTGATTAAGAATTTCAGGAGTTGGTTTTATCGTAAAACTAGCAAATATGCAGTCGTTTTACTGCGGGTAATATTTTCTCGTTCCTCCTTTCATATAGAGTTAATCTGAACTCAAAGTATCTGACAAATATCTCATATGAGTATCTTAGTAAATGTCCCCAATCCCGCTCTGAGTAGCGCACTGGAGTTCCTGATTCTATTTCTGGCCCAGTCGCACATTTTCATTTTTTAAATTTTCATTATACAGGGTAGGAAAATTCGCTTGAATCCCCCCCCCTCTTCTTGTATAAATCGATTTTATATATACTTAGCATTATATCATGATCTATTCTGTCGAATGCCTGAGAAAAGTCAGTGTATAAAGCATCTAAGGCAGGGCGCAAAATTTCAGTCAGATGCACTCGCCAATCCAAAAAAATGATGGTCGCCAGTATCTCTCAATGTACAAATTATAAAAGGTCCCCCCCTCCTAAGGTCTTTGTTTTCACAAAGAAAGAAATTACATCCAGCGGCGTCATTTAGGGAGGGCACGAATGGGGGCAATTGCCCTCCCCTAAGAGTTTGACGAATACATATACTTTAGTCGATTTTCTACTAATATACTAGTTCAATACGTGGAAATCTTATGTCAGTGGTGCTCTTGCCCCCGCTCAAGCGAAGTCTGACACGACGCCCCTGATTACATCAGGGCATAAAATTTCAAAACCAAACAACTAAATTCAGGACAATCAATTTTGAATTGGACAATTCATTGGAAATAAATTTGAAATACAGACAAATATACTGTATTAGACGTGCTTACTCACACATTATTGTATTTAATAGGCATATATATCTCTCTGTATAAAAGAAATCCTGACTGACTTTTGAACGCTCATTTATTTGTACATGCATACAATTTGTGACGTGAGGTACCACCAAGGAAAGATTTTTGGAAGTTCGAAGGGGAAGGCGAGAATAGGAATATTTTTTTCTTTTCGTCTTTTCCTTCCTTTCTAGAGGAAATATCAGAAACTGAGAAACACGTGTTGAATTATTTTAAATGGAAAATTCCTATATCAAATTTCACGTCTGTACCCTTCCGAAATTCGGATATATGGATAAGTTTGTACGTCCATAACCATATAAAAAAGAAGTCCTTACTGAATCACTAACTGATCAATGCCCTTGCTAAATAACTTAAACCAGAAACTTGAAATCTTAATAGCGCATAGTATTTGTGACATAAAGTACGGTTCAGCAAGGGTTTTTAGAAATTCGACGCGGAAAGGGGAGAAATGGGAATGTCAATTATTATAATAAAATGTTCATATCTTCGAATCTCTGAAGTGACGAGGGATGAAATTTGGTATATGGAGCTCCTACTTAAAATAATTAAACACATGTTCTATCGATTTAAAAAAAAATATTAGGGAAGAAAAAGGTAAAGTTACAATTGTTATAACAAGATAACCATATCTCGAAAACCTTTAGAGTCAGAAACATGAAATTCGTTAGACGTTTCGTTTAAATAATTAAATATGTCTTTCAGAGTTTTTTTTATATTTCCCGTAGAAATGAAGAAAAAAAGATGGGACAGGCAATTCTTATAATAAGATGACCATATCTCGAAATCCCTTAAGACTAGAGATATATTAATTAAAGAAGTATTTGAACGTTTTTTGATGTTTCCCTTCGAAGAGAAGAAAAAAGAGAGCGAGTTGCAATTGTTATAATAATATACACTAACTATATCTCGAAATCTTTAAGATTAGAGACATTAATTAAAGATGTGTTTCAACGTTTTTTGATGTTTCCTTTAGAAGGGAAGTAAAAAGGAATTATTATAATAAGATGGCCGACTGTCGAAATCTCTTAAGATTAAAGACATGTTCGGATATGTGAGGAGCGAGAACGTACGTTGATCTGAGGGCGAAGTTCCCAGTTAACCGAAGACTGTTTTAAGATATGCTATTAAACAAGTATTTTTACTGTAATTAAAGTTATTCAATGTGGATTTGTTGCTTTTCACGAAGTTATATATGTATGCGTGCATCAAAATGTGCGTATTCACAATTGTACTTGTGTGTCGACCTTTTGCGTGCGGCCCTGATTTTAACCACAAATTATTTGCTGAGCAAAACAATATATTCACATTAAAAAAAAAAAAACTACATACGTGTGACAGTTTCGCCAACTAACACTTTGGCTTCATCATCTACTATAGTGTCTGATGAAGCCAAAGTTTTAGTTGGCGGAACTGTAACGCGTATTAGTTTTTAAATGTGAATATATTGTTTTGCTCGGCAGATAGTTTGTTTGTGTTTAATTATATACAAAACATAGCTTCTACTTATGGAAATTAGTACACCTGATTTTAAGGCGCTTAAAATCAAAGTTTACTACATGCATGTAAGAGGGATTACCTCCTAGATGCGTACATTCCCAGATCCGTACATGTCAAAATCCTTCCCAGATCCGTAAAAGTGCCATGGGCGATG
Organism: Thermobia domestica; assembly: GCF_964235325.1. Classification (NCBI taxonomy): domain Eukaryota; kingdom Metazoa; phylum Arthropoda; class Insecta; order Zygentoma; family Lepismatidae; genus Thermobia; species Thermobia domestica. The sequence goes on from NC_137462.1 coordinate 26,446,030, forward strand.
ACATTTACATTTTTACATTGATACAAAAAAATCCCACTTACCGTTTAATAACTGACACTGTTTCTGTGTATTTTTTAATAAAGTTTGAGCAGAGGAGGATATGGAATTGCATGCTCAAGGAAGTACGAAAAGATGCATACATGCTTTCCATACTGTTGTAAGATTTTTTTTCCGACTCAACTCTTCGCGGTGGCTCAGTGGTAGAGCGTTCACCTCCGGTGCTTGGGGTCCCCGGTTGGATCCCAGCTCGCGCCGTGTGGACTTTGTGGTGGACAAACACGTGCTCGTGGGTTTTCTCGGGGTTCTCCCGTTTCCTCCCACTTTCTTCATTCCACCAGTTCATTCATTTCTCATAAACACCGTCTCCTTTAACCTAACCGGCATAAATGTGGGACGTAAAACTCAAAGATTTTATTTTCATTTCATTTACAAACTATAGACATGAAATCATTAATTTATTTGTGAATTTAAATCACCGAACAGAAAGCAGTGTTGCACAAAATTAAAAAAAAAACAATATTGCATCACAAAAAGAAAATTATCATAATTAAGTTTTTTTTTCTGTTCAAATATAGAGTTTTCTTGTATCTGTATGTCAATCCCAGAACTGAAACGTCGCATTCACGAAAAAGTTCCGAGAATTCCCTTAGATATGCTGCACAGAGTAATGAATGACCTTGGCAAAAGGGGTTACTGAATGTGTACAGCAGAATGGCGGTTATCTGCAAAATGTCATTTTTCGACAGTTACGTTCTCGGTGGAATATTATTTTCTTTATTCTGAGCTACACTGTATTCTGTTTGGTGACTTAAACTCACAAATAATTAAATGCTTTCATTTCTAGTGTGTATTCCAACTTGTTGCACTCAAATGAATTTCATTATTATCTCGTAATATCGTTTTTAACATCGCCCGATCCACTGCCACACCCTGTACATGTTTTACTTTTGAATACTTTTAATTTCGTTAAACCCTAAATATATAGGGTATTCTAAAAATGGCGCCCACGGACCACAGAGCACTATTGTACAGACCAAAATAAAGCGAAAATATTCTATGATATGCCCTCCGGGGCCTTCTTCAGCCGCTATGGAGAATCAAAATTTCACAATGTGACAACGTCGCAGATTAACTTGGAGCGATTAGCATTACTCTACGAATACAAGTGGTTGAATCGATTGCTACACTAGTAAGTGATGCTAACGTCAATCAACATAAACTTTAGCTACCATCTGTAAAAAATCGATATAACTATTTGATAGATTGGTAGATCTAATCTATAGTTCTTTTTTGGGGACGTTGCCACATAGTGCAATTTGTGTCTCCAGACCAGGGGTGGATCCAGGGGGGCGATGACCCCCCAGAAGAGGAAATTCTTATTTTATATATAAATAAACCCATCCATAAAAAGTTTGGAGCTCTTAAAAGTAGCTCTAAGTAGCAGTATTACTACTGACCGCCCCCCTCAGAAGTCCGTCCTGGATCCGGATCCGCCCCTGCTCCAGACGAGGACTCGAAAGGTATATATATATATATATATATATATATATATATATATATATATATATATATATATATATATATATATATAGTACGATTACGATTAGTGAATATTTCATCATTTCACAGTAATTTTTAATTACGTACTGGGATGGAATTTTATCGGATTTTGGAGCACTTCGTAGTATTAATTTGTTTATGACTTAACAAGAATGTTGTTTCAAATTTATACTTGGAATAAAGAAAATGGTAATTTACAAATAAAGAAATAATAATAGAATAAAAATAAAAATATGTTAAAGTAACTTTAAATTCAAAGGACGGTATTGGTCAATTACCCATCTTATGTGCCCCCGGGACGCGGAACTCTTCCTCAATGGGTGATTACACATACCTTTTCCCGTGAGGGCATTCAGAGTTTGCAAAGGTGCAATGCACATGCACGGAACAGATGTATGTGTCATAAAATTGTCTATATATGCAGAAAATAATGCATGTGATTTATTGGTTACCTCTTAGCATGGAAAGCAACCTCATAAAATCGTATAAATGAGGGCCTTGGCTGTTGTAAAATGTGCTAATGCCATAATTGAACAGGACAGTTTGCTGGAAGTATCATCATATAGATGTAAGTAGTTATCAATATTCATGATCTACTCCTGTGCAGAGCGAAATGCATTTTCTTCTTCCGCAATATTCACTTGTGATACATGGGCGCTATAGTGCATAATTCTTTACCAGTTTCTCCCATTAATGTTTGTTATGAAATATTCATTGTATTAGCACGTGTTGGTTTGAAACTACTTACAGTCCTGGGAACAAAATAAATCAAATCTAAGCTACACAAAGCTCATTGTGAAGGAAGAGTTGTAGTCGATACACCGTTATTCTTCGCACCAAAATCGCATGAAAACATACATAGTGGTTTAAATCAGAGCTGCCAGCAATTCAAATTTAGAGTATTTCAGATTTGGCTTTTGAGAGGAAGAGGGGAAGATCACAAGATATTTTCATAATTTTCATTGGTATATTATTACCACATTTGTTAAAATGTATATAAATCTCACTCAGGTAATATCCTTCTGGGACCCCAAATGTCGCCCTATCAAGTAAATTTCGCCACTGCCGGTGAAAACAGGATAGTTTTAAAAACTTACATTTAGGCCTGCTATACACTATTAGATAGATCCTATGAAATCTCTTACGACTTTTCCTAGTGTCAAAATCTCAATGTGTGTGGCATCAGATTGCATGATTTTTCTATATTTTGAACGATCCTATGAGATTTCTCTTGTTTGGAGCACGCTCTATTTCGGAAAGAAAATTCATAATATTTCGACTTAAGCAACATCAGGTGAGAGAAAGTGAAAACAAATAACGGATGTGTTTTGCTATAGCCTTCTATATGTTCCATATAGAAGGCTGTGGTTTTGCTTATCTTCAGATTTTTTTTTTTTTTTTTTTTTTTTTTTTTTTTTTTTACAGGTGTGCAATTTAACAATATAGTGCCTGGTATCAATATCAGTAGAATGTGCCGTGTAGCTAGCATAGGAATTAATCAATCTTGTATTTTTATTAAATAGAACTATCTCGTGATATTAAAAAAAAAGTCATTCGGCCAGACAGAAACACTCTTCACGTGTGTGGCACAAAAGGGTAGGATTTTCTACGAGATATGTCGTAACATTTTTCCGAGGATAAATCCTAAGATATTTCCTAGGATTTTCTTCATAGTGTATAGAAGGCCTTATAGTTTCAGATAACGTGGCTGCTAAGCAAAGAAAGCATACGTAAGTACATGCTTCAAATTTATTTCTATGGAGTGTAGTTATAGCCAACTTTTTATTTGAACCGGAAATTCAGTTTAGTAATAAATTGGCTCGTGACCCGTGTGCATTATAGTTGATCCGCTAAATATTTTTTCTCAACTGAATCACTGGACGTAGCTAGGGGTTGTGCCAGCACACACTATAGACCCTATTAAATTGTTTGATTTTTCAATTGTCATGCATTCTAATATTATCTGTATTTCTTGGAATTATTGAAACATTTTATCTGGTACACGTCAAAACCAATGAAAAGAGAACTTGACAATGTTATAGTGAGAGGTGGAAACACTGCCTTCTACAAATTTGATTCAGAAATTTTAAGAGTGATCACTAGAGATAGGATGCTTAGGCATTAAACACCTCGAAAATAGGCACTTAAAATTTAAAAAATAAGCAGGAAAATTGGCACTAAAATGTAACTCGAAATAATGAAGATAAATACTCAATACAATTAAAAAAATAAATTCAAGTCTTGAGTAATGTTAAAACGGTTCTTTTAAATTTATTGAGCCATTAAAATGCCAACTCCGTTGAATAAATCCATTTTTTTTTTATCTTGTTGTCCTGACAACGACATTCCAAAATCCTATTATTTAAAAACATATAAAACATATGAATATCTTCTTATATCGATATTATAATTAATATATTTCTTTTTCTTTTTCTTCTTCGAATTACATAATCAGCCTAGTACATATTTTAAAATATCTTACGCCCTAATAAAATAAGGATTTACAAGTAGTAAAATTATACAAATATACAACGTACTGTTGTATATTATGGTGCTCGAAGGACTTTTCTTTTTATTTATTTACTCAATAAAAAGAAAAAGAATTCTGGACCGTTTACCTTTACATATTAATCATTCGAGTTTTCGAATGCACCTCGTATACTTCAAAATTACAATTCATATAAATATACATATATATCATATTTAATTTTATAACAATATTATTATCATATTTATTTTAAATTTTATCATCGTCTTCATTTATTTATACGTTTCAACGACGATAAGGCACATTCGAAATTTGATTTACAAGTTATTTGATTTTAAGACCTTTTTTTCGAGTCCATTAAATGCTTGTTACAATTTAATAATTATTTACTTAGGCATCATGAAGAAGGTTTTGAAAAAGATGTATGCGATATTCATATAGTTGTTCTTTGAACATAAGATGATCGGATATAAGATATAGTTAAACAAGATATAGATTAAAATTGAAATATAATAATAATCAGAACATAACATAATAATTAACATCTTCTTAACATCATAAAAATATGAATAACAAACGAAATCATAATGATATTTCAAGTGAAATAAAGCAAAAATCAATTGAGTACGGTTTCCTCAGACGCCGTAACTTTAATTTAAGTTACATGACCAACGAATTCACTTAAGTTGCATTGAAAGTCATAAACAGAAATACAATATTGTGCGTTATTTACTTCTACAGTTCTTCGTTTCTTACTTTGAGAATTTTCGCCATCTATAAGATTTCTACGAAGTCCCCATCGAACGAAATTAGATCTAACGCTTACATGCTTCTTAGGTGTACGTAATCGTACTACACTAGGATTAGGTTGATTTACACAATCACTATTACTGTTACTACTAAGGTTAGGTTCGGTTGTCTTACCAGTAAAATTGGGTTCAGTTCTCATTCGTTTTACTGGTGGCGAGATGTCGTGTCTGTACCTATTCTTTCTACAATATTCACGGTAACCTGGTCTACCACAGTTTCTATTCCTATTGTAATTAGGTTCGGTTACATTACCGTTACTCGTGAATTTAACATCATCTTGTATATTGGGATCACACTTTAATCTCACATGAATGTATCGAATTTGGTTTCGATTAAGGTTCGTTTGGTTCAGGTTATTACTGTATTGCACGATCGATAGATTTTCAAAATTTTGCAATATCACACTTGGATGATGGAAAACAACGCACTGCATCACGTTCTGTGAAACCATCATCGGATTGTCTACGAACATCATTTTGATCTTTTCGTTGAATGTACAATTCGACAGATTCAACTCAATCGCCAATCACTACAAACATTGGTGGGAACACATGTTTCCTTTCTGAATTTCACGAATACTGGAATCAACTTTCTTTCTGCTACATGAACCAAAGTCGTGTACATATCATTAAATGATTCTATTACCATTACTTCATCTTCAGGATTAGTATCATGACATGACATATACTCAACATGATACTGTAAGTTCAAGTAATCAATAGCATTCACTAGACGAAAACGATCGTAACTTTTCGCACATTGATACATACCAAAATTATCATTACACGCAGCATCCATAAGACAATTAAAAATATTCGACTGAAAAGAAAAGTTCGGATAGTCTGTTCCAACCAATATGGCAGTATGCTTTTGTAAAAACTCAGTAAATTTCACTAATGTAAATTCAAAATTTGCTTTCTCCGTTGTTTCTATACTATCTACAGAGTCTTGAACCTCGTTGAATCTCTGTACTATCTTGCCCATTTCTTCATCATAACGCTCTAACCTAACTGTAATTTGATGATTCATTTGACTTAATTGTTGTTGTATTTGGTCCCATTTGCCATCGTTACATTGCTGTAATTGCTCTAACTTTTCATCAAAATGTTGAGCTTGTAGATTCATCTTTTTATCTAACTGTTCAAACTGTTGAGCTTGATCCCGAGTTCTCCACTGACTTCTATCCTTAGCTAACTGGACCCAGTTTTTACTTTGTATTCCAAACTCTGCGAGATCCATCTTAATATTGTCCTCCCATCTGCGCCTAGGTCTTCGTAATGGTCGTTTTCCGGTTGGTCTTCCAGTCAAGACTTTGAAAGTGTTTCTACTTTCTGCCATTCTAGCTACATGACCCGCCCACCTAAGCCTCCTAGACTTGACGATCCTAACAATTTTGGGTAAACCATATAAATTATGTAGTTCCTCGTTATGAAGTGTTCGCCATTCCCCATTCCCGTTCCTCTTGGGTCCGAATATTCGTCTCAGGATCTTGTTCTCAAATACTTTCAGTCTATGTTCTCCCTCAGAGTAAGTGACCATGTTCCGCAACCATACAGAACAACAGGCATGATTATCGTTTTGTATATTTTAAGCTTCAAATTCCTCGACAGTCAGTTTTGTCGCCTTTCTTGTGAATTGGAACAATGATTCATTCTTTCCACTCTTGTGGCAATTCTCCCTTGTTCCAGATAAGGAGAATGAGTTTGTGTATCTTGTTCCACAATTTTTCGTCTCCAGCTAAAATTAACTCAGCCGGAATTTCATCTACAGCCGGAGATTTGTGTTTCTTTATAGCGGTTTCTACTTCTGTTCGGTTGGGTTCTGGAATATACGGTTCTGCAGTGTGTATCTCCTTTTCTCCATGCACACTAGTTTTTGATTGCGTGTTAAGCAAATCGTCAAAGAAATCTTTCCATCTATGTAAGATGCTATCCGTATCAGTGAGAACTGTACCGTCAGATTTCTTTAATATATAAGCACGAGGTTGATAGCCTTTCTTAAATTCGCTGATTCCCTTATACATGTCCCAGATGTTTTTATTTTTACTATAATCTTCAAGTTCCTTAATTTTAGCTTTCAGAAAATCACGTTTCTTTGTCCTAAAAGTTTTGGAAGTTTCCCGCCTGATATCTGCGAAATTTTGTGTAGTTATTTCATTCGGATAGGTAGTTATTTCGGTAGTTATTTCATTCGGAAAAATATTCAGACATACAAAAAAGTAATATTTGCAAACTTATCTTGTAGACATTCTATGACAAAGGTGAAGAAATATGCATTACGATTGTATGGCAAATGCTAAAAAAGAATGCTCTTTGTAATTGCATTACTGCTCTTCTCTATTAAGAATTACCGAACCGTGCCGCCATTTCGTAAATACTGTCTACTTCAGTATTAAACATCTGTTAGCAGTCAACTATAATTAGCAAAAGCTGTACGAAAGGAAGTGTAGTCGTGAATCGAATGCAATCACCCAACGAAAAGAAGAAGAAGAAGAAGAAGAAGAAGAAGAAGAAGAAGAAGAAGAAGAAACTTGGAACTGGAGATGGAGAAAAGAGAAGTCCGAAAAGAATGAAGGAAAAATCATTTTTGTAGTCACCATCTGCTTTCTGTTCTGTAATATAACGATTTTAACATAGTTAATGAATCCACAACTACAGGATGTTTATTTATCTTTCTTTTCTCTTCTTTTAATGTAGATTAAAATGCGAAATATTCCAAACATATTTTCGTTGCCTTGACATCTAATGTGAGACCGGTTTAGTTTAAAAAAATAAATAAATGGCTGTGAAGAAATAATCTAAAAGTTATGATGTCATTTGGTCAAAAGAAATTGAAAAGGAAAACGTAGGGAAAAAAATGAACCAGTTGTGTACCTTTTTCCGCCCAAATTTTCTTCAAGTAAGGTCAGCGTCATTTGCTAGATATTTGATAATTATTGTTAAGGGCGCGTGCTAGTGCTTTAAATTTAAAATATGGACAGCAATATCTTGTATAGTGCTTTAAATTTAAAATATGGACAACAAATATCGTATATGTCACTTTGTTTCCCCTTGTTAATGAATAAAATTGCATGCAGGTTCTCTTAAAGAAAATTTTATTGAGAGGGGGAAGGGAAAGGGAAATCAAAATGTGAGGAGTCTGCACTAGGATGCTATATACTACCTAGGTATACGAACTTTAATACGGTTGGCCGATGGAAGGACATAGATAATCATTCGTACAATGTAATTGCAATATAATTTATCTTAGTTCAGCGGGGTTTAGGGTGGAAGCTGAATTGAAAATGTATTATGAGCAGCGGCGTCGTTACTTTTATATGTCGGGGAGACATCCTATATTTCACATACACAGCTTATTTCTTAACTGCACATTGTGGTTTAGTTTGGCTTAAGTTGTTATAAGGAATTTAATGATTTATAGTAACTCATATAATGCAAAAAAAGTCATTCATTCATAAGCATACAAGTATACACAACTAACCTAGAGAGAGGTATATATATATATATATATATATATATATATATATATATATATATATATATATATATATATATATATATATATATATATATATATATATATATATATATATAAAATATGGGAAAACACAACATTGTAAGAAAATGATATGTTCTGAAAAAATATCTTACGTCTGCCCTTGCAAGTATATACAAACTCGAAAGGCCTATCACAAGAGAAACAAAGATCATTCAACTTATCGAAAAATCAAATAGCAGTCATGTAATCGTTTTCATTTCTCAGTAGCAGTGGCGGATCTAGAAGGTTATAACTGGAGGGGAGCAGAACCCAGACTATGATAGGTATATCATGAGTTTACTATAAACTTCCAAAAATATATTGTAATATCCTATGTGATATAAACAAACAATTCCACGCATCAGTGTTTACAAACACCACCACGTGGTTCTGCAAGAGGATCTCCCACCAGATGGATCTACACTCACATGCAGACGACGGCTTCTGGCCCCTCCCACGAAGCAGAAGACGACTTCGGAGCAGCAGCGCCACCGCCACCCAAAGAACCCTATAAATTGGATGGACGAAGACAGCTTGACACCAGTTTTCTGGTGACCCTTCTCTAGTCGAACCACGTGGTGGTGTTTGTAAACACTGATGCGTGGAATTGTTTGTTTACAACATCACATAGGATATTACATCTAGCTTAAGTTATTTTACCACTCAAAAAACTGGGGGCCCTCCAGGCCCCGGGCAGCGATGAGAGCCCCTCACCCTGATAACCAAACCAAAACGCTCCCCGACTACACCTAATAATGACATTACACAGTAATTCTCCTATTCTAGTTTTTCTTCAAGTAGTAAAGCTTGATTTCAAAATTGCAGTACATAATTGAATTTTTAGTACAAGATGAAACACTAAACTAATTAAGTATTTGATTGCCAAATATTCTGAGAGTAACTACAAATCACAATGCTTTTGGAATTATATCGGAATGTGCATATGTGTAGAATGAATCAATAGTCTGTTGCTTTAGAATAGAATATTTAATATGACAAACAGTCAAGCTGTTGTCTCGAGTATTATACTGAATCATTTTACAAAGTTCTTAAATCGATGTAAGTTAAATGAAAACATTAGGGCCGCGGTGGCTCAGTGGTAGAGCGTTCACCTCTGGTACTTGGGGTCCCGGGTTCGATTCCAGCCCCACCAAGTGAACTTTGTGGTTGACAAACACCGTGTGTGTCGGTTTTCTGGGGTTCTCCCGTTTCCTCTCACTTTCTTCATCCCACCAGTTCTTTCATCACTCATCATCACCGTCTCCTTTAGCCAAACCGGCATAATCGTGGGACGTAAAACTCAAAGATTTCATTTCATTTTTAAAAATGAAAACACAAAAAGCTGGAACCAAAATTTAACTTTGCGGGCTCTTTTGGCTGAAAAGGTTTTTACAATGTCCTCAAAAGATAGCTTTGAAGTTAACTTATGCTCTATGGATGTGATCCTAAGGTTGGTGAGTCTTTGTTGTCCTGCTAAGTTTCTGAGGTAATTTTTTGATCTTAGTTTGCTAAAACTTCTTTCCTTACCTTATAGTGAAAATAAATATTTGCCTAGTTTTGCACCCCCTTAATCCGGCGCCCGGAACACAAGCCCTGTTTGCTCCCCACAAGTTACGTTACTGGACCGGGGCTAGATCTGCCACTGCCAGTGGTCAGTACCAAACTGTCTTCCTCCTGTCATTCTTCGAAACAAAAAATTGCAGCAACTTCCTTTTTGTCAATACTGTCTAAAATGTCTTGATGTGTATAGGAAATTGCCACATGATTTAGTCTCTTCAGGTTCATAGTAGAGCCCAAATATGTTTCCAAGCGGTGAAGAGCATTGAAACTTTTCTTCTGCTTCACAGCTTGGATTCGGTAAAATCAACAACAGTCGAAGCAGCATACCCCTGTTTGAAACTAAGCTTTTTTTTTCAAGGCTTATTTCACGGGAAATATCCAATGCGTCCTTATCATTCAGAAACAATCTCAACTCTAAATCATAAAGATGATGTGTTAATATCCGGATATAACTTGAGATTGCCGCAATTCCTTCCCTTTAGAACACATTTGGCACTATTAGAATTTGCTTAAATCCTGGCTGGTTAAATGTATTCTTTAATTCCAAAAGAGCTGAGTAAATCATCTCGTAGTATTCTCTTCTACAGCAGTCTTCTGTAGATTAATATCCAGGTTGAAATCCTGTAAGTCATTGTGGCAGTTTCTTCAGTCTTGGAAAAGTTTTTGGAAAAAGAAGAAGTTCAATTTTTTCTCGCAAATTCGCAAATATCACAGAAAACTTCTCTTCAGAGCACAAGTCATTAATGCCACTTTAGATCAATTTCACAGATTTCAGAAGTTCTGACGGCAACTGTATTTTAAAATGTTTTATTAAGTAATTCAAATTAGGATAGCAATTTGAGAGCTACAATTTTGAAATTCTGAAGCAAATCACTAACTTTCTCGTATTTATCATCAATCAAGTCCTTCAGAGTTTGCAGTAGTATCTCATATATATATATATATATATATATATATATATATATATATATATAATAGCTTCTTCAATCTAATAATTTCTGTACATCCAACGAGTTGGATACAGAGGACGTATCTTTGAAACGTTTATCAAAGAACCACATTCAACTAATTCCTGAATATGATGAAATTTAGATTTTGCTCCGAGAGACTAACTGAACACATTACTAAGCTCATTAATCTACTGTATTAAATATTTGATCAACACTATCCTTCATAATTACTTATAAATGTACACAGTGAAAATCACAGGGCAAGTAGCTGTTTTTCCATAAGGTTTAGACCTCCTGGTAGAATACCGACCAGTTGGCAACCATATACAGGGTTTTCATAAAGTATGGACGGATTTAATTCGCTTATAATTTACATAAAAATGCTCATATTGAAATCAAATAAAGTGCAAACGGTAGCGGAAGGATTAAGTTTTTACCTGTAATTTGCACCAGCTCAGTTCATTCACCGCCACACCTCCAACTGGGCGCCACTAGGAATCGACTTCTGTGGGCTGTTGATGATGCTTTCCCTTACCCTGCTCACTGTTGCAGACGATGTTGGCGGCCTCCCACTTCGAGGACGGTCCAGGACGCTTCCTGTCTCCAAGAACTTAGTATGCCACTTTCGGATTGCACTCTCAGTCGGTGCCGGCTTTTTGAACTCTTTGGTGAACTTTCGACACACCAGAATTGGTGATTTTAGCTCTGCGTACCACAGAACACATTGCGCTTTCTCTTTCACCGACGCCATCTTTGATACGGTAACAGTGTTGCCAACTAAAATTTTTAATCCTTCCGCTACCGTTTGCACTTTATTTGATTTTATTATGAGCATTTTTATGAAAATTATAAGCAAATTAAATCCGTCCAGACTTTATGAAAACCCTGTACATGACACAGAAAATTATGGCTACGTGGAGCACATTACAGGAATTTTATTATTGTGTGGATGTGTGTATCCTGTGATTAAAGAGTGCAGTTATTGAAAGACTGTGATTAGCCCATAGAGAAGCATCCATAGAGGATAGCGTTAAGCTAAGATATCGGCATAGGTGATAGCTCGAAGATTTGTTCATAACTAGATAGACCCAACACCTATGCTGATAGCTTAGCGCTTCTAACAATGCAATCCTAAATGCGGTTGCATACTGACCTTATTGATTTCCTAAAACCTCTCAGTTTTTCTAAATCACCAATAACCCCCGTTACCTTTGATGCCCTTTTTAACCAATTTCTTTGGCTTTAGGGTCAAAATAACAATACAGAAGACGAGGTTACTTTATATCATAATTAAGGAATTTTAAAGGAAATCGCATGTAGCTTACAAACGTAATGATTTAGAACGCTGTATTTTAAATATATAATAGCTAGATATATAAGGAAAACATTTGTGCAAGTGGTCATAGTAAACATTTAGTATGACCATAGTTATTGAAATATAAACTTTGGTGCAAAGTAATCCCATAGGTGGGGATACTTAGCACAACATACAATAAAGTATGTTCAACATACGAACATAATGTTTCTGTGCACTGTTTTCCCTTCAATATTTATACATTTCACTTCCTATACAAAACTGCATGCAGTCTACAAATATTGAAATTAGAATGATGGTTCTCGTACCAGTACTTACAAGGGAAGTATGAATGAGCTTATATCGAAACCTACCGTAAAATTTCACTCAGAGGAAGGAAGTCCCACAGAAAGACCACACACAAAAAAGCAGCTGCGTTTTCGAAGTGGAATTAACCAAAATGGCAGATTGAAATGTCACGTATCCATGTCGACAATTTCACAATACGTTCAGTACCATCCCTTGTAAACGGCCTGTTAATAATAAAAAGTCAAAAACAACAATGTGGGTACATACTATACCTAAGGGAAAGTCTTACGGTAAGGTGAACCTTGACAGCAGCCATCTTGAAATCCGCCATATTGAATTCAAGTCAAGTTATGTAAATAGGAATAGGGCAATATGATACATGATTTTGGGCTAGAATTTAAGCAGAAAAAACAATAGTAGCAATAGTTTTAAGATACGTACATTTGGTAAAAAGTTACAGGCATATTTATTGTGTATGTTTCCATGTGCACACGTACCGAATGAAGCAGCTGTCCTGAAAGTGAACTGTGAAAACAGTATTCCTAGTTCATGCACCCATTGCAAAGAGTTTCTCACTACTTCAGACGCACTACAGGGACCCTTAATCACAAGATTAGTACTGTGAGCTCCACAATGTACGTACAAGGCAACAAGTTTCTGTTTACATATAGATGGAACACTAATGTTTCCACCACTCGTATTTCCAGAGCCATCATAAACTTGTCCTCTGAGTTGAGCAATGGGAAGATGGAGTCTCACCATCTCATCCAGAACTACTGAAGCTATAAACTCACCAGTAGTTTTTTGATATATTGTAGAACACAAGAAAACTTTCATGAGAACAGAGATCTTCATCAACTCACCTGGCACAAATACTTAATTGTTCTTCACCATTCACATCAAGGGAACCATCATACACGATAGAGAACAGAGGATGATTTTGAGATTTGATTTTGTTACATATATGAAACTACATCTCTTCGTGTTTTCCTTTATCCAGCTCTTCAATTGTGGAAAATCTTCAGAGCGAAGGCCCATCAACTTAAAGAAACTCCTGAACCGGGAGTCATGTCCTCTAAATGCACGTCTTTGTCTTGCACGATAACGTATACTTGAGATTACATTTTTTTTTCAGGAATTTCCTGGCTTTCAACTGTTCATCTAAAATTTGTCTGTTTAGTTGGTTTTCTATTGGATTTTTCTCTGCATGTAGCGCAGTACAGCTAGTTTGTTGCATTCTGAAGTTTCGTGTATACGGAATTTCCCTTTAGCTTTCTTCCAGTCGCAAAATCCTACAGTAGAGAAAGCATCTTTCATGGTTTTAGTAAGAACTTTTTTAAAAAATTGTTTTTCAAGATGTCCATACAGTAGAAACAGAAAATGACGTTATTTTGTTTTGATCGACGTGAAACCAAGGAAGGAATCAAGTTGGCACAAATTTCAATGTTCGATCTTTCAGAGACTGTTATGGAAAATTTGTATGTAACACTAAAGTTTAATTGGGCTTTGAAAATTTAGAAGGGTGGGGAGAATCTGAACCACTTGCTAGACGTGGAGATTGAGAGGTTTTTTCAATAGACATTGATGGTGATGGTGACCGATACGAGATTTGAATTTCCATTGTCAATTTCAGGTTGTAATCCATCAGCAAAACTATCATTTGAATTAATTTTTATCTTCTTATCTTCAATAATGGCACTGCTTTGACCCACGTGCTGTCTTCTTTTCATTTTCTTATTACAGATTAATCCATTTCAAAAAATAAAACAACACTAAACAGAAACAACAGATGAAAAACTTCATATCAACGTTATATTCACAGTAGCACACATAAACACAGCTGTCTAAATAACGTTACTGTTGGTGAAAACACGCTGCAAAACATGTCCTTTCAAAAACAGTGGTGCACTTGCGCACAGCCCAGTTGACGAAGTTCAACAATACTTTAGAAAAAATACGCAAAGATACCTACGTTACCCGCACACGAAGTAAAAGGTCTTTCTAGGCAGGTTTTGAGTTATATTTCCGAAACTGAACACAGTGTTATACGTCTTCCATCGATTGTCAAGGTTGACACAATAATGATGGTATTTTTACACGAAGCCGATACAGCAAGAGTCGGTATATTAAATTTAAAAAAAAAAAAAAATCATTCCGTGTTTTCTCTTTTCTCTTTGTAATGCTATAAGTGTAGAGGGAAAGGAATCTTTTTAGATACTCAGAAAGCGACATTCTTTTCTTCCAACTACCCCTTTCATGGAAGACTAAAGATAAAACCTCAAGGAAGAAATATTTGAAACTGAGCACGAAACTTTTGATAAGTACTAATTCAAATTCGAAATATTTTTGCCTTGGAAGCAAGTTGTAAATCTTTCACAAAGCGGTAGCTGTTCAAAATAAAAAGAAACACTAAGAACTGTGTATTTTCAATTAGAATCTACTGTTTTCATAAAGATACTAGCTCAGCCTGCGCTCACTACACAGCGCATCATTCACATATGAGCATGAACCTCCTTGTCATTCCTCACAACATTTGTACATGTCTCTCTACAGACACAAGTGAAGGACATCTTGATAAAAATCGGCAAGGGGTATCATAAAGGGGAGATTTTTTCGATTATTTTTTCAATATCTTGCACCGTTTGCAAGATTTGAGCCTACTTCCGGTTGGAGTTTCTAACTCCTGTATGGTCAGTGTTTTGTTTGTTCTTGTATGTAATAAGCAAATACATTACACACACAATTAATTATAATGTCAGTGATAACCTATATGGTGTTCACTGGGCCAAACACTCTAAACAATAAAGATTCATCTTACACTGGAGAAATAGTTATGCTTCGTTTTTCATTATCATTTGACCATGAAACAAATGCCGGAGATATATACTAACCTCGTATACAAATGTGCGGTGTTGGGATGTATAACTCGTAGGATATGATGTTTTACTTTTTAAATTTTCAATACTTCCGTGTACTCCTAAAAATATAATAAAGAAATAACGTCCATTTAAAAAGAATATTAAATAAGAACTCAATCTTCACAAAATTTGCAATCGATCGGTGAAAACGACATCTTTCCAGAGTTTGTAGCTTCCGAGATATCATTGTTAAAAGAATTTGCCACAAACATATAAACTTTTCTTGACCACAAACATGTAAACGTAGCATTTCAATATATAGGTATTTCAAAATTTTATTTTTGCTGCAAATGAATGTGTGCACGCTTTGTGGTAGTTTTCGACGTAGCTAATACAGTGTCCGTATGTTCTGTACTTCATTTGTTCCCTGATAAGTGTTACAGAGTTTTCTTCAATGAAACTGAAATTCCTTTCAATTCCAGGAATTATTAATTGACAATCGACGTTCCCATTCTAGTATTTCGTCATTTTTGCCGAGACATTTGGGGAAGAATTCCTGCTATACAATTTTCTGGGGGAGACAATCCCCTCCTAGAAAATTTCTGGGGGTACGCGTCCCCTCATCTCCCCCGGCTGGCACGCCCATGTATACGCGTATGTTTAGTAGATTTCCCAGAATAAATTTTTGAAATTGGGTCCATCATAGTGACTTGCCCTGTACAGTAGATTGCCGACTACCCGGCCTAATATGGGTAACTCAGCCCCAATAACAAAAAAAAAAAAAAAAAAAAAGGTGGATAGGCCGAAGTTCTATATTTTCCACTTCCTGCCCCACCTATACCATTAAAAGAGACGCTATTGGCCGAATACGGCGGTAGCGCGGGCCCAATAGCAAAAAAAGGCGGTAAGACCGGTGTATAAAAATCTGCTGTTATTTATATTGTAATATCTCGCACATGGCTTTGTTGATAAACAACCTACACGTGCTTATGTTTACAAGTATTAGCCACGAGCTCCTTCGTGGCTAAGCTGTTAGCGTACGCGCCTTTGGCGCGGGAGACCCGGGTTCGATTCCCGGCGGGAGTTCAAGTGGTTCGGAGTCCACGTTAATCAGTAGGTCCACGTCTCATATAGCCTCGCTGCTGAACGGAACATTAAACTCAAAATCAACTCAACAAGTATTAGCCATGTACGTCTTACTACGACTTACTACGTTGCCAGACGACAGGAACACTAGCGCCACCGTCACACTCACCGTCACACCTATAAAACCAGGAAGATCACAGCGACTACTATCAGTCTTTGACTGGTCATCTCCACTCTCTCAGGTAGCCTGGAGCTTTAAGAGGAACGTAACTCAAAGCCTTTAGTTTGCTCGGAGCTCTGTGGAGATCTTTCCTTAGGCTGCTAGGGACTTGAGATACCGTATTTTACCCAAGTATTAGAGGATTTTACATTATAATGATTTTTTGGAACACACTGTTCATAGAAGAAAGGATGTCTGTAATAAAACTTGGTAGTCGGAGAAAACGTTTCCGGTTGCTCTACCTGTATCTGCATAAGCATAACTTTACAATATTTGCTGACCTTTTAAGTGAGTACTTTATAAATATTATCCACTGTACTACACCGTATGAATTTTAAAACTTTATCATAGAAGGAAGTCCAAGAATAAAAAAATATTGTTCACATTTTAAGATAAACTTTATAATGTCTAACTTACTTGTGGGAAACATAACAATTCTAAAATAAACAAAACATTAACGCAAAATGCAGGCCTAATTCTCAAAGAAAATCAATTTATTTTACTGTTCATTCATAAACGATTACACAGATGTCAGAAGGCAGGAATAATAATAATAATAATAATAATAATAATAATAATAATAATAATAATAATAATAATAATAATAATAATAATAATAATAATAATAATAATGATGATGATGAAATAGTCAAAATGTACAGTTTTTAGTCTTTGAAAAAAGTCCTTGGTAAATGACTGTTTCTCCTTGGCAAAGTAGATTTCTTTTTTTTTTAATGAAGGCATTAAAACTAGAGTAGATCGTTAAAGAAAGAATTCCTATTTTATTACAGAGAATTGGAATTAGGCCGGTTAATTGTGAGCCGGGTAGTTGAGTATCTACTGTATTCTCACCGGGAATTAAATCCTAAGTTTTCCACAAGGAAGGCGAGAAGCTAACCGTTTAGCTGAATGATTCTGGATGCTTGAAAAATATAAGTTGATGCAAGATATAATTTTTCTTATTATGAAATATCATAAATAAATAAATCAATTATCGAGCACTTGTCTTAACAATATTTTAGACAAGTAATTAATATTTTAATTAATATTTTTCTGACCAGAGTATGTACTTCTTTATTAAAATTAATATACCAATTAACGTCTAGGAAGATAACGTTACGTTATGGATGCTGTTACGAATTATTTTAATTTTCGAATTATTTTAACTAATAAATTATTTTAATTTATTAATTATTTAAGTAATAATTCATTTTTATGCATCGATCCATCTTAATATGTACAGCCAAGCACAAAAATAGCACCATTGAGAACAATTGTAGGTGTTTCCTGATGTGCATTGCATTGAATTTGTGGATTGTAAGGTCATTTAATATATAAAACATAAGAGTTTTCGTTCAATGTTCATATATGTATTACAATAGCAACTCATAAATAAGGAATAGCAGGAGCGTAAATAAGGGCCCGCAGACCCCGCCTTGCGGGGGAGCCTCAAGCCATCAGGGGCCCTAAATCGTGAAGTTGGACATAGAGAAGGGGCCCCACTCCGCGCTGTCTGCAGGGAGGTCCCCAAACCTTTAGTTATGCCACTGAGGAATAGGGTACTATTAGAACAAGAATACCGTTAATATTAAAAATATATAAGTTTTCTCAAAGTGGTGCTTTTTTGTGTGTGACGGAATGTACAATTTTCAACCAGAAATCTCTTTAAGGCTGTTGATTATAGTTTGCTCCAGCGCATCTTCTTTCCAGCTAATTAGTATTCTAAGGACGAAAGCGTTTCGTTTCCTGGTCCTGCACATTATCAGAACAAAAACCAATTCGTGGGAGAAATATGGTCCAATGTTCTCAGCTAGTACAAAGGACAAGAGAACCCGCGAAAGAAAAGAAAAAAAAAAAGAAAAAGCCGGTATCTACGATATTTTTTTTTAGACAAATATTTTTTTCTGATCTTAAAGCAAGCAAGCAATCGGTAAAGGTACGTTATAGGCAGGAAGGATGTTATGGTACTGTATAATAGCGATGGGATTGCCGCGATGCGACGCAGAGAAAGGGACGAGGTGAGCGAATCATTTTTTGGAGAGTTGTCTACGTAATTACGAAGGTCAGGTGAGGCCACGTTCCTTCACGAGCTGGGTCCTCCGTAATAGACGACCGGGAGAGGGGTTGGAGGGGTACATAATAAAGGGGCAAACTGAGGGCTCGAGCTCCACCCACTTGCAAACAACGCACGCTTTGGCACGAGGGAGAGCATAATACACATATATACATTTTTAAAAAAAATATGAAAACAAAGGTTCGTTGCTCGAAATTACTAACAAAAATCCATTGTAGGTATTTTTTTCAAGATCATGATTACTCAAGCAAGAAATATATATATATATATATATATATATATATATATATATATATATATATATATATATATATATATATATATATATATATATATATTTTAAGAAAGTAGATTTTATCTTCTGTGTCTAATACAGGATTGTTCTAATTTTTAAGTTCCTTTCATTCCTCACATACCGTAGATCCAGAGGCACATTAGATCAGTGGCAGAGTGCTTAGCTTTAGTGCTATGCTCAGTGGCGTCGATAAATCCTCTCCCTGAAAGAACAGTCTATGTATATTATTTAAGTGAAAACTTCCTGTTAGCTATTTGATTAACATACATGCCTAGGCGCAGGAGACCTTGGTTCTTTTCCTTATGGGCGCTCATGTGGTTTGGATTCCACTTAAGCTGTAGATCCACGTCTTGTATAGCCTTATGACAGTGTTTCTTCCAATCATACTTTCGGGGGGGGGGGGATTGGAAGCACGTCAATTGTCTGGGTTGGCAACGATCAGGAGGTGATCGTAGCGCTGGGTTCTTCTTATTGGTGTATTAGAACAGACTCTGTACGTAAGAAGCAGTAGAACGACAGTGTACGGTAAACTGAGCAGCGTGATAGTGCAAAATGGGCGACCTCTCTGGTTTCCAAAGAGGGCAAATTGTTGGCACTCGGTTATGTGGTGCAAGCGTGACACAAGTGGCAAGTATGTAGGGTGTGTCGCAAGAGACAATGTCCAAGCTGATGATGGCCTACAAAACTAAAGACAAATCCACGTCGGTTAAGAGGAACAGTAATAGGAAGAAAACCATCAGTGACATGTACCGCTGAATATTAACACGGATAGTCACTTAACCGCCGCTCAACTACGATTTAAGTGTCGGAGGAACTCAAGCAAGACCCCCCTCAGCCTGTGTTGCCAATGGCAATCCACTGCGATTTACATGGCATGGACCTAAGGGCACTGGCGCAAATCCCGGGGAAGTGAGGGGGACATGTCCCCTCCAATAATCTGATTTGAAGTGTTTTTTCGGGGAGAAATGTGATTATTTGTGTCCGATTGTCACAAAGAAAAGTAAGATGAAGTTGATGTCCCTCCAGAATAAGCCTCAAATCTGCCCACCTCCCAGTGTTGAAGACAACTGTGCTTCCCCGATCCACCACAGCATTGTTTTCAACTTCATAAATATTTTGAACATCGCTTAAAAAAAAAAAAAAAAAGGAAGAGATTATGGGAACGGTTTTACCCGTCCCTCCCAATGTTGAAGGCAGGCGCCACTGCATAAGGGTCCGATTGCACGGGCGAAGACGCTGATAAAAGAATCATCACGCTTTAGCAGGATGCCAATGTTTCCGTAAACATGCAGCATGCGCAGCTAAGAACTGAAACGTGTGATATGGTCCGATGAGTCATCATTCACCTTAGGCCCTACTCAGGCCGGTAGCCAGCCCAAAAATGTAGGGAGACCCGGCTGAAGTTAGAGGGGGCCGATCCAACCATATTATAGTTCATTTGCAAGCCTACCGTGAAAATTTTAGGGGAAAGCAACAATTTAGGGGGGACCCGGCCCCCTAGACCTCCCTGGATACGGGCCTGGCCCTACTTAAGTGCACGGGCTATGTTTATGTATGGTGAACACCCAAAAGAATACTAAGATCTTGAGCTGTAGTGTCTCCACCCAATCGTGAAACACGGCGGTGGCTCTGTGATGCTGTGGGCTTCAATATCCTGGTATTCAGTGGATAATCTGGTGATGCTGACCGGTCAAATCACTGCCCCTGCTCATATTGCCATTAGGGGATTATGTACATCCTATGTCCAGATATTTTTTTCGGGGGAATGATGCTACATTCCAGGATGATGATGCGACAACTCATATAGCTGGGGTTGTTCGGTGTGGTTTGAGGAGCATCAGGATGAAGTTAAGCACCTTTCCTGATTTGCTAAATCACCAGGTCTGAACATAACTAAACACTTGTGACCAGGGTCGGCTCTAGGCAATTAGCCGCCCGCTGCAATGGCATTACTTGCTGCCCGTTTTCTCCAGAAATAACACATCTTAAAAGCCACGTTTCAAGTATGCTACCTCATCATGAGCAACGAAGAGGATCGAAAGGGCATTAGCACTCAGAAAGACCTAAACACTACAAATACAATCTCGTTGTGCCTATTTTCTTTTCTTTAAGTAATAAATATTAAGTTAGTGAAAGATAAACCAAACACACCTGCAGAGGAAAAGTGGTAATCGTTTTTATAGAATTCAATATCGAGCTTCAATCTCAGTTTGCAATTCCAGTGCAACTAGTTCTTTCATCTTTATTTCTTGTTTTTCCTTCTACACGTTATTTTTTTAAAACTTGTTTCCACTTTCAATGATAAGGAAATTGTTCGTGACAAAGACAAGACTAATTTTCATATCAAAACTGTGATAACTAACTAAATGGAACGTGTTCGGTACTGTTCGAGAATTGATTTTTTTTTTATTTGACAACAATCAAACAATTCATGTTGGGATTTGTTTGATCATTTGCTTTAGCACTGTCTATGTGACATTCAACTAATGCGACCTAAATATGATTTATCAGTGTAGTATTCAAATAGTAGTAAATTTAACTACCATCATCATGAACAAGAAATGTTTATTTTAAATAATATAGGTGTGACAGATTTTGTCGTCCCTCGAAACTTGCAGTCCCGTTCAAATGCACGTGTTGCACGTACGGTAGGGCCGGCCATGCTTGCGATCTACTTTGGAGCCACGAATTCAGCACAAATTTCCTTCTCTATCCTCTCTCATGAAATAGATCGATACACTGGACGTGGAATAGTGTTTCGCACTCATTATCACTCATGATCTCTATTACTCCATTCCATGTTGCATAAGGTCTGTTCTGAGTGCGAAAGGGTATTATTGTGATTAGTTTGCAAAACAACATGCATGATGGTAAATTTCATGCATATTTTTCTAGAAAATCGAAAACAAAAAGATCTTTTGTGTCGTTCGTTGTTTGCTGCAGTAGATTATTTATTTATTTATTTATATACTAGCTGTAGGCACTCATTGTTGTCAGGTCTTAATTCAGAATCTTGATAAAATGAGTGAACACCTATTATTCCAAACCCGTAATTCAGAACGCCGATTAAAAGAGAGGAAAATATCCTTACTCAATTCCCCTGTATTTATCCTCTGCTGTTATTTAAACCCGCCAACCCGTGATGTAATGGGGGTTGCATATGCACAAGGCGTTTATTAGAAACTGCGATAAATGTGCATACACTTTTGCATACCGTTCACCTCCCCCCGAATCTGATTCCCCGATTCAAAAATTGAAAAGAGGGTTTCGTACACGATTAGATCTGGTGAAAAAGGTATCCGTGTACCAAATTTGGTAGCTCTACGTCACTTCTTTATTCTATGCAAAAATATGATGACAAACACACAGACATTGTTTTCATTATTCTTCTTCTTATTATTATTAAAGAAAAAATATCCACTATTGAGTAGCAGATTGTATCTATTCTTCTTTGATTTCTTGTAACAGTGGCACTAGGGGGGTTAGAAGGTACAGTTGTCCCCCACTTTTTTGAAGTGACCCCTTAATGTACATTGTTTCAATTGGAAATGTAAGTCTTTGTATATGTTACTGGTTCATAGAAAAAAAATGGTGGCATATAATATTTGCCGTTGCGTCAATATGTATTGGTTATTTGTCTTTCCATGGAGTTAAGAAAGCTACAGGAATTGCATTTTAATTGCAATTCAAAACAATTAATATTGCAACTACGTATTTCTTTAAACGTCGTAGCATATGCTTGTAATATTTACTGTCTTTCAGTTTCTAAGAGTAATAACATACATTTAGTGGCATGTGTGGAATTAAAAATATAAGTTGTTCATTAATCCCCAGTTTCAATGTAACTTCTACAAAACAAGGCTCGTTATTCATTACTATGATTAATATTATCCTATCTATTTATTCGTTTTACAAATTTGTTACTAAATAATAATTTGATCACACAATTTTCCAAACAGAATTTTAAGATGTTCATATGCAAGGAATTAAATCTCTTCTTACACTTTCATTGTTTAAGAGTACAAAGAGCTAGTACCTACTTGCGGTGCTCTTAATAAAATATGAAATACGATATACGGTAATTTAACTGAAAAAAGTAGTATCCTATTAGTTATACAACCTTTTGTCAAACTAAGTGTTAGAAACAACCAGGAAAACTAACATTGATATACAAATATTCAGATCATGTTTCCCCCTCCTTACTTTTAACTTCCAATCGAAGCCACTGATTGGCACATTTACTCTTTAGAATGTCACCCGAACATTATATACTCTATGTTCTTGTTAAATACAGTTGGAAGTGTCTCTTGCGTAAATAAATTCCTTATACATTAATCTTTTCTCGGTGAAGTAATAGATGTTACCCATAGATTTTCCAAATCTTGGCTCCCGTATAGTTTAAGTACACTGAAGCTGTATCCAGGCCCGTATCCAGGGGAATCTAGGGGGTCGGGCCCCCCTAAATTTTTGCTGGCCCCCTCTAAAATTTTCACGGTAGGCTTGCAAATGAACTATAATATGGTGATGAACTATAATATTGTTGGATCGGCCCCCCTAACTTCAGCCGTCCCCCCCTAAATTTTTGGGCTGGCTACCGGCCTGGCTGTATCTAACTCTAGCATAAGTTTATTGATGGAACTTCATTGCTTTGTATTTAACAAGTACGCTGATCTGAACTCTGTTCAATCTTCTTATTTCGTTTATTTTCTGATTATGTTGGATGATTATACCTATTATAGTTTTATTTCATTTCATTAAAAAAAAAACTTATTACACAGTAGAAGTAATGCAAGCTATTTTTACAAGGCTAAACAACATGTTTGTCGGTCACGGTTTTTATTTGCTGTAGAACGAGAATCGTGTTCCATTTCAAATTCCACAACTGCGACTTTTAGAGGTCGCAGAAAGAATCGGCAGCGGAGAAGGTGATTCTGTGGAGCTTATTGACTCATTAACCAACGAAGAAAACCAAAACCCGCTAGCTACATGGTTATTCGCTTCTAGTTTCTCGTTCTGCGTGATTTCAGTACTTCTGGTCTGGTCTGGGAAAATGGAGACAAGTTACTCTTTTTTTGTTATCATTACTGTTTACTTTTCGTCTTGTGTTCGTCAGAACGCCGAAGGAACAGGTATACCAAATAAAACATTAGAAAAGAAGAGAGACGTGTCTACTACAGCATCATTACCAGTCAGAATTGTGTCGTGACTTCTGACAATTGCAGGTACGAGAATGAGGAGTCGTGAGTACATGAATGTACGTAAGACCAATGGTTAGGTCTTTGAATCATAGTAGCCAGTTCATAATATAAGTCACTCATCCAAATTCAAATTTAAGAACCAATACTTTATACAGTATTAGAGTAGACGAGGATCAAATTTAACCTACAACTGAACTTTTTATAAAATATTGACAATATTAAAGTACAGGACTTCGTGGTTATTCCCCGCTGTGGCGATTATTTCCTGTTGGTGGATTTTGAAGTTTCCTCCGTGGCTTTTCCCCTAAGAAACTGATCGTGCTCAAGGACACATAATCAACTACGGAAAAATGAAATATATATATATATACACACTTTCTAATTCAAAATATCAATCATTACTGCATTTAAATCTTCTACTGTTAGTAGGAACCTAGAGTTATAGTTTGAAGTTAAACTACTCCACTAACGTATAAATAAGTAAATTGTGAATATGTTGCATTGAAATCACCCGCTGAAGAAAATAAATATAGCCTTCCTGTGGGAGAACTGGACATGGTTTCCTCTTTTGGAGACGACACAGCTGAAATACGCTAAAAAAAAATGTTTGTTTTTTTACTTTCCCAAGCTGGAAAATGTCAACAAATGCTTAAATACAGCTGCTCAGAGTATTTAGAAAACACTTTTACGAACGACTTTTTATTTGAATTCCGTAACAGTTTTCCAATAATTACTGGTAGTTTCCAATTCTTATTTAAAGTTGAAATACAAAATGCCTCTATCTTTGCTAGTACTACATTGACTTGAATTAGCCAAATTAGAAACAGCTTGCCAGTGTGAGCGATTTAACACGAGATCACCACCTTTGGTCAAAGTTGTTCATGGATAGAGCAAATTTAGGAAGTTTTTGTGTTAGATCTTGCTCGCAATGTTCACAAATTTCACAAGAGTTAAAATTATATAGAATTGCCAACAGAAGCACTTTTCATGCATAAATAGTACAAAGAAAAGTTATTGAATTTGAAGTGAAACACGCTAAAAGATTAGTAAAAACCATATACCTAATGGATGAATTTATGCAATTATGGAAGAAATAAACATGAATATAAAGGCAAAAAGAAAAAAAAATAGACATTTCCGTCCATACTCTACATAGGCCTATATTTCCTTTAACATTCTTACTAGCAATATCATTTGACGATTTTCAGATATTAGGAATATATATATATATATATATATATATATATATATAAATTACGTGGATTCAAACCCATAGTTCTTTATCTGTAATCGCACTGTTATACAACCAACAATGAGTTAATAAGGTATTATCAACAGGCAGGGACGTACGCAGGAGGTTGATCCTGAGGGTCTGGACCCTCTTCTGAAATCCTTGCTTTCTCTTAAATTTAGTCTGATTTTAGGACGATTTTACAGAATGGCATACCTAGATCGCTCTTGTATACTTCCTTGTTACGATATACGTTGTTTTGTCGCTTTTTATGCAATTATAAAATATATAATAATTTATGTTACACCATTATACAAAAAAATCACGTCGTAGTTGGTCCCATACTCGGGCAAAGAGATAGGGGCGTTTTTTAAAGTTGTTTTATCGCTTAGTTTCTTCGTTTTCAATGAAAAAATTCGTGACAATACATATAACGCCGTCAACTGAACATTGTTTTTGCCGCTGTGCTGGTGGATTTGACTAGTACAGTATGTCTCAAAATTGATTTTAACGAAATATTATATGGTTCATGATTTTTAAATCCTAAAATTTCCTATGGGAAAACAACCGCGACATACCTTTGGAGAACCACTGACTTAGTATAATACATCCATCTTTCTCGATTGAGCTACTCCCCACATAACACAAGTACGTCCACGGGATGTCCGAGACTGAGCCCGCAACGGACGACGGGACATCCCGGGATATCCGAATGTGCTCCCGGGACATCCACAGGATTTCCGCGGGAGGTCCAGATGTCCGCTAATACCCCGGGATACGGGATATTCAACGGGACCACGAAGGGATGTCTATTGGTTTTCCCTCGAACCTCCTGTCCCATCTGAGACTTCCTGTGGACATCCTACATGGGAATCCTTCAGGACGTCCATGGGATGTCTTCTCATTGTCCCGATAATCCCGGGAACCGAATGGGATGATTGGGATCAAAATGGGACATCCCAGGGACGTAGTGTGCTATGTGGGTCTATGCATAGACAATGCATATTTCAAGGGGCATGGTGGCTCAGTGGTAGAGTGCTTACGTCTTGTGCGTGGGGTTCCTGGTTCGATTCCGGTCAAGTAAGTTTGTGGCGGACAACATCGTGTCCTTGGTTTTCTCGGAGTATTCTCGTTTCCTCCCACATTATCATTCCACCGATTTTTCCATTATCATTCACTTCCCTTAATCATCCGTCTCCCTTAGCCTAAACGGCATAATCGTGGGACGTTAAACTGAAATATTTCATTTTTTCTACAATTCACATTACAAGTAGTAAGGGAGTCATTATTGTGTTCGGACTATTATGTGATTGTTAGTAGTATGAGTGTCACCGTTAGAAGAAGACAAATAACAGTACAGTTACAACTTGCTGCCGAACAGTGTATTTGTTTCACATAAACTGTAGACAAATTAATTTTAAAAAAATATTCTAGCAGGAAAACTATAAGTTATTTTTTGGGCGACGAACGACATACTTGTTAGCGCCACGTAAATATTTTTTTCTTGATTTTCTCGAAAACTACATATGAGAATAGATCTATCAATTGATATATGTTTTATCTTCGTACAATACTATCATGGTTAAACGACAATTAAAATTTGAAAGTTAATCGTAATTTTGTACTGTATACAGTATGTATATATATCCATATGGCTAGTATCATAATGAAAACCTTGGTGAAGATATACTCTAGTATGTTTCATCCTAATAAATAGCGTGGTTATCGTATAGTATCAATACCTAGGTTTAAAAAAATACAGTGTGTGTCCAGGCCGGTAGCCAGCCCAAAAATTTAGGGGGGGCTCGGCTGAAGTTAGGGGGGGCCGATCCAACCATAGTATAGTTCTTCACTATATTATAGTTCATTTCCGAGCCTATCGTGAAAATTTCAGGGGGCCAGCAAAATTTTAGGGGGGCCCGGCCCCCCTAGACCCCCTGGATACGGGCCTGGGTGTGTCATAAGACCCTTACCGCCCCTTATGAAATGAAAACGTGTGTAGATAGACGGAATTGGTAATTGTAGGGACACTTTAAGCCGAGGGGGAACCTTTTGTGATGCGTGTCCATCTTACTGCCCACCATTTTGAATCTCAGCCAAAAAGTTTGAATAGGAAATATATCTTTTATTTCCAGGGGCTGAACCATGCCATTAGTCAAAGTCGATCGCATCAAGATCCTCAAGTGAAGATGTGTGGTGGTAGGAGCGCTCGTGATTTCAAAGAAAGGCATCATCGATATGCTTCAGTTTAGCACGTTGCAATGGCACAGTTACAGTTTGAAGCGATAATACAAACGAGGACAGGCCACGATCAGATAGATTCAAAACTACCACTGACGAAGACAGCTACAGCAATGCTCACATCGTGTGTTAAGTTTCCCCAGCACGGCATACGCCGATTATCAATGGAATGCCATGTCAACCAGACTCCCATTGGCCCAGGGAAAATTATGGTGTGGACAGGGATATGGGAAAGACGTATCATTGGCCCATTTATTATATCTGCTACCTTAACTGCAGAACGTTACGTGGACATTTTAGAACAACTCATTCTATCCTCAGTATCAGTCCAGGATGGCTCTTATTTTACCAACATGATGAGGCACCTCCTCATTATGGACTTCATCGTCAGTATCTGGATGAAAATTTCCTGGTCGATGGATTGGTCGACGTAGGTCAGTGGAATGGCATGCCAGGTCACCTGATTTATCACCATTGGAGTTTTACCTTTGGGATCACCTAAAGGGAATGGTATATGGCGAAAAGATGAGGGACCTGGATCATTTAGAGCAATGGATATAGGATAAATGTTCAGAAATAACATCTGAGACATTGCTCTGTGTTCATACAGCTTTGAAGACACATATGCAAATATGTATAACGCAACACGGCTATAGGTCGCGGGGGCTCAATGGTACGGCGTTCGCCTCTGGTGCATGGGGTCCCTGGTTCGATCTCAGCTCGCGCCAAGTGAACTTTGTGGTGGACGAACACCGTGTGCGTGGGATCTCTCGGGGTTCTCCTGTTTTCTCCCACTTTATTCATTCCATTCATTTCTCATCATCACCGTCTCATTTAGCCTACACGGCATAATCGTAGGACGTAAAACTAAAAAATTTCATTTTGCAACATGGCTAGAACATTAAACACATTTTATAAAAGGTAATGAGTGTTTTATGTGCTTATACTTTAAAGTTGCTGAAGTTATGTTAAATCTGATTACACCGTTGAGCTTCTCATAAAATTCTAGCCCTGTTTTATATATTACAGACCCTCTTCCCATTTATTATTATTATTATTATTATTATTATTATTATTATTATTATTATTATTATTATTATTATTATTATTATTAGTCTAGCGAGACTCGAAATGGCGGACAACAAGATGGCAACCGTTTATCTTACCCGTTTTTCGACTTTCTCAAATACTACGCATGAGGTTTTACATTTATCCATTTCATTTTTATTAGGCTCAATGAGATCTGTCGGTTGGTATATGTCTCTCTTTGGGCATTTTTTTCGTTAAACGCTCAGGGATTTTCAACACACGGCCCACGGGCCAGATATCTTTCTTAGTACCATTTGCCCTTTTCAAAAAATTAGGTTCTTAACATGAAGACCCGATCACAAATAGACCTAGACACTGAGTTAAGAGTCTTCATCCCGGCGAAATTAAAATACCGCTAATTTTACAGTAATTACGTGATATCTTCAAATAAATAAAAGATAATCGAAATGTGGAACAAGTACGCCCTAGACAATAATATTTTACATGAGAAACCGCTATCACGACTCACTTATCTGCTTTCGATTTCGAGCCATTTTGAAAATCGGCATTTATTTTCGCGTTTCTCAACAGCTGAAAACGGAAAGCCACTAGGTGACTTGTGATAACGGTACCTCACGCAAAATAATATTGTCTAGGACGCTCTTGTTCCATATTTCAATTATCTTTTATCTATTTGAAGATATCACATAATTACTGTAAAATTAGCGGTATTTTAATTTCGCCGGGTTGAAGACTCTTTAAGGTTTTTCGTGTCGACAAGGTGTTGTAAAGTGATGTATCGCATGGTAAAATGTATATGTTTCTATTGGAAACTCTGTCTCGCCTCGTAAGTGCAGATATATCTTAGTGGCTCACCTGATTATTGAAATCGTTAATATGGTCCGCACTGTCTGATACGCTGAATACTCCTATAGAACATGGGTTTGTAACGAGTGTTCGGTATTGTTAGAGTGAGAGTTCTGTATTCAGCGTTTTTCTGTATGCAAAACAAATTCAATTTTGAATCAATAGCGGAGATATGTAAGTAGACAGGAAGTCTTGCATTGAGGGGGCGCTGGAATCTGAGGACGCAAGCGGGACTTTGGAGATATTGGAAGTTAGGCTACGGCTTTTCGATGCGTTCGCAACGCGTTTTTTTATGGCTCATGCGTATGCTTGGAATACGATGACTATGTATTTAAATGTGAATGGCTAATCACAATGTGCCGCAAGTGCGAAAGCAATAAAAAATGTGCAGAATACGGCTCGGCTCGAGCGTATTTGGTGTGTTTCGGAACAATAGACCTCCTGTTGTTTCAGAATCAGTAAGAGATGTCTAAAGGAAGGGAAAAGGAAAGACCCGTTGCCAGGCCAGGGGATTTTTTTTTTTAAGCAAGATTTTCATGTTTTCTCACAAGAAACCAACTGAAACAGGTCATTCTGATTCTACCCTTCTGGCGCGGGAAAGACCTAGAAACCCTGACTGGATCACAGTATGATTTATAACTCGGGCAAAAGAAAATTACCGAACAGCCACCTAGGTCGCGTTCGTTACGGGGGTAATGCATCGGAAAAACATCCTTGTATAGCCATAGACTTATGGGTGATTGAGGTCGCAAGAATACCCATTTCCATCACTTAGGCTCCTTTCAGCAGTGCCGTGCCATGGACCACCGCCCGAGATGAGAGTGTACGAGGGCGTCCCCGTATATATGAGTGAGGTCGACGGACCAGCCACGAAGCGCTACCATGGTTGGCGCGAAGCGTAACAAAGTTTTCAAAACATTCCGTGCTTTTCCTTGATTTTTAGCACTTTTTATTACTTTTTCCTTCCATTTTATATATGTGCACATGCATTTTCCTCACATGAGTAACATTTTTCTTCTCTCTTGTTTCTTTTCTTTTTTTCCTCCCAAATTTTGCGTCCCCTTACTTCGGTGCTGGGACCGTCGCCTCGCTCCCCCTCCCCCCCCTGGGCATGGCACTGCTCCTCAGTAACGTTTAAACTTTATGAATATACTAGTTATCTTTTCATTCAATCGAATGGGTATCCAGTTAGTGTTTAGTATGTACCATTTATCGAGCTATAATGCTGACAATCTGTTTACACGCATGAACCTGCCAGTGAGTGAGTTCGACGTCTGATGAATTCGAATGGTAAGCTCAATACAGCTGAAGAACTTGTTTACTCTGCAAATGAATCAAAGGCGGGCTTTGTATGTCTGGAATCGCGATGTACGCAACATTATTCATTCTTTTCTTCTTTTAATTTTCCGTCTGTTGTTTTTCGTGTGGAACCAAGGAATTAGGGCGGCGCTTACTGAGAGGGTTTAATGATTAAAAAATGATAGTAAAAGAAAATAAAAAAAATATCCACCTACTATTTTCCGCCCCCTTTGTTTTGTTCAAACTCATTGGAAGATATTTTTCTCTCTCCCCTTTTTGTTATTTCTTTTTGCTTTGACTGATACGCGGGAGGGAGAGAGAAGAATCTCCTTGGGTTCCCACGCCTGTCGAAGTTCATTCGTGACGTTCGTTTTTCCTTTGTTGGGTGCGTGAAACGTTTCAAAATTCGTACGTGGGAGAAAGTAATCATATTTCTTCCTTACTAGTTTACGTTTTTTCTTTGGAAAGGGAGGGGAGTATATTTTGTTTGTAAAACATTAAATTAGTAAGTTTTTTTTCTTTCTTAAATATGTATGTTTCGTAATATCTACTAGATAGCTATTCAATTAACATTTATTTAAAAAAAAAATCTTTGTTAAAAATATTTAAGTCAGTTTTATTTATTTATTTTGGCGTAAATTTCTTTCTGTCTTTTGAGATGATGATGATGATGATAAATAAAATTCTTATGACCACTGTTAGTACACGGCTTTTTAATGCGTTCGCAACGCGTTTTTATGGCTCATGCGTACGCTTGGAATACGCTGACCATGTATTTAAATGTGGATAGCTAATCACAAACGCGAAAGCAATAAAAACACGGAGAAAACGTCAGCTCGAGCGTATTTGGTGTGTTTCGGAACAATAGACCGCCTGCTGCTTAAAAGATGTCAAGAGGAAGGGGGGAAAAAGGGAAGACATGTTGCCAGGCAAGGGGATTTTAGCAAGAAACAGCTGCTTTGAAGATGCTTTGTGCAAAGTACTGGAACTCTGCTATTATAGAACTGGACTTGGCAAAAAAGACCTGGAAACCCTGACTGACTCATAGTATGATTTATAACTCTGGCGAAAGTAAAGTTACCAAATAACCACCTTGATCGTGTTCGCTCTACGGGGTAACGCTTCGAAAACGCATTCTCAAATAGCCACTGACTAAATGTGGATGGCTAATCACAATG
Organism: Thermobia domestica; assembly: GCF_964235325.1. NCBI lineage: Eukaryota > Metazoa > Arthropoda > Insecta > Zygentoma > Lepismatidae > Thermobia > Thermobia domestica. Next base: position 26,478,114 of record NC_137462.1, read on the forward strand.
CACTGCAAAGGCGAAGGCAATAAAAACGTGCAAAATACGTCGGCTCGAGCGTATTTGGTGTGTTTCGGAACAACAGACTGCCTGCTGTTTCGGAATCAGTAAAAGCAGGGGCATCATTTAGGGGGGCAGGAAGGGGCATTTGCCCTCCCCCCTGAGTTTAAGATGTATATAGATTTTATCAATAGAATAATAGTAAATCAGTGAAAAACGCGAAATTTTACTTATATCAAGGGGTCTTGCCCCCCCCCAAGCAAAATCTGAAATGACGTCCCTGAGTAAAAGATGTCTAAATGAAGGTAAAACAAGGAAAGACGTATTGCCAGGCAAGGAGATTTCAACAAGAAACAGCTTTCTGCTTAGAAGATGCTTTGTGCAAAATATTGGAACTCTACTATTATAAAGTATGTGCGTGTATAACAAAAGAAAATTCACAAAAAATACAAGGAGATTCCGAAAAATTAGCTAATTACATAAAAATTTAGGCCTATGTGACACTATAGGTTTATTTTTCGTCATTCGCATGAATGAGAATAAAGGTGTGGCAATAAAGCCTGGATACCCTGACTGGCTCAGAATATGATTTACAATTCTGGCGAAAGTAAAATTACCGAGTAGCCACCTAGGTCGCGTTTGCTGCGAGAGTAACGCATTGGAAACGCATCCTCGTATAGCCACACGCTTACACTGCGTTTACTAGTATCTGCAAGATGATTTTTTGTGACGTTCGTAGGACATGGAGTAGGTTTTTACTTTTTCTTTCTACTGAAAAAAAAAATCTTTCGAAAATTTTAACTTATTTCATTTTAACAAAATTGATTTATATATAAAATCGAAAAAAATGAGCATCACTTAACTTAGATAATGCTGTAAACCTAACTGTACTTTTCAAATAGTATTGTTCAGAGAAACTGTTATACGAGGGATATTATTTAAGTAAAGTCGGATTGTGAACAGAAACAAAACAACTAAAGATAGTACCATACATTTTTGGTTATTTCCTTTGTTCACATTAAACTATTTTTCTACATAGCATGTTTGCTTAAACATTTATCACAACGTTCGAGAAATATCTGTATCAGAGGCGTCATTTAGAGGGGCAGGAGGGGGCAATTCCCCCCAAAGTTTGAGGAATACATATACTTTATCGATTTTCTACTAATATACTAGTACAAACCGTGAAAGTTTTATGTTTGTGGTGCTCTTGTCCCCTCCCCCCCTCAAGCGAAGCCTGAAATGACGCCCCTGATCTGTATGCCCACATCGTAGAAATAACCCACCTGTGATTGAAGCCATTCTTCAACCGTTGTTTGATTATGCCATATAAGTGAAGATTAATGTGTTTTTTGTCGGGTGTTTCCATATTTTTGTCCACCAACTGTAGGTCAATTCCATTATTTTAATACTATCGAAGTTAAAAACAATTAATCAAGTTATTGACAATAGGCTTTGTAAGAGTGGGTAATCGATTTTTCGCAGTGTCTGTACAAGTTAAATTGTTGGTAACGCTACTTTTTGTTGAATATACATTCGAAAAAAAAAACTAACTAAAATCTGGCAAGACTTCTTTTGTAAACAACCTTTCTTGTTTGTGTATGTATGTACAGTACAACTGAGAAGGCTAAAACACTTTTTTTCTTTTTTATTTGAAACATCAATGAATGTTTCTTTCCTCTCTTTCTTGAAATAATTATTAAAACTTACTTGTTAATTAACTTTACACATCTTCTTCTATAATTACCACCAACTAAGTAACATCATCATTCGAAACTACGGCAAGATAAAAGAAAATTGCTCTTTTCAACAGAATCGTTTTGGTTATTCTCTCTGTTCATCCTCGTTTCCGATTCATATGTCAAAAGAAGCACAATGTATTCATTGAATATGTATGTAGATTGACAATGGTTGATATATTATGTATCACTAGCACAGCGTTTCCCAACCGGTGTGCCGTGAATGGGCCGCTGGTGTGCCGCGAGTAAATCGAAACAAAATTATTAATTCTATAGCAATTAAATTGCAAGACATAGGGAAAATGTCTATTTGTATTTCACATTACTATGAACCTCTAATATGAATCTACAAGTTTAAGTTTCATAATGCGTTACTTTTCTGTACATTTTTAATATTGAAAAAAGTATTTGTTATTATTGATATGACCATTATTCCTTCTTTATTGATGCAGACTATTCCGTAACTTGAAATTTTAAAATATTCAATCCTTTTGACAAAATAAACATGCATACGAATTACCTACATTTGTGTTTTAAAAGTAAAAGAGATTTGTTTGTTCGTTCGTTATTTAGTGATTTTCCTTTTTAGTGAAAGGTTGGATACAGTTTTCGAAAAAGAAAGCGTATTTTCAAAAACCTAAGTCCAATATTTCATTTCAATTGTTTTCTATTTTTAAATTAGAATGAAAAATAAACATAATGATTTACCACGGTGGAAAACCAGTGATCGAACTTTCTACTCTGTGAGAAGATCAGTAATCACAGAAAAAGACCACGGTATTTTATATTTACATATAATAAAATCAATTAGTGTGCCGCGAGAATTCAAGTTACACCCGTAGTGTGCCGCAAGTTGAAAAAGGTTGGAAAACGCTGCACTAGCAAAAGGCCTCTCGTATTACCATGGGCAATATTTTGCTATCTTTCGTCTGTACTTTTCGTATCGAATTCGTCTGAACTCAAGATCAAAACAAACAAACAAACAAACGAAGTCTCGTATACAGTAAAACCAAACCACATGGCGTAACTGCCATTTGTGAACCTAAACCTCTTCCAGCGCCATCCACTAGCGACCAGCTGAACTCAGTGTACGTAGCTAGAAAATTTACCTCTACTGACACAAAAATTTTCCTTTTTTTTTTTTTCAAATTTTCCCTGGTTTGTTGAGTGCCAAATTCCTATGACAAAATTTAGCTGAATTAAAGGAAGTGCCTACCACATTTATTTCATTCATTTGCTTTTTGCTTCTATTTTTTAAAAATACTTTTTCATTAATTTTATTTTTGCAAAAATAAAAATACACCCAGGCAACAATGAGTGTAAATTATGCTACTTTGAACACACACAAACTATTGTTATTGTATTGATTTGTTTCAGGGCCGGCGCTAGAAGTTTTGCCGCCCTGGGCGGTACTTTCACATGCCGCCCCTTAATTATTTTTCTTTCTCAAATTTTTCCGCCCCTGTATTCTTTTCTTTTTTTAAATTTTGCCACCCATCAGATTTGCCGCCCTGGGCGGTGGCACGGCTCGACCCCCCCTCGCGCCGGCCCTGATTTGTTTCTGAAGAACAAAGAAAAATTTAGGCATTTATATTGGTCAATCAGTCATCGCGAAAATTTCCCTGAAATTTCCACGTTTTATCGAAAAATTCCCTTTTACTAAATTTACCTACGAAACTTCCCTAGATTAGGGAAATTTCCCTCGAACTACGAACACTGGCTGAAGTACAGTACGTCCAGCCTAGCGGCGAGCAGGTGGTCAGAGCGCTGCGACACCTTGGGCTTATGCAGAGTCGTTTTGAAGCGCGATTAGTGCCATACTAAAGAGTGTGACTAACATAAGGCTCCTGCAGTAGTCAGTGTTTAGTACGGCACTAATCATAACGTCGTAACGACTCTGCATAAGGCGCCTTGTCCCTAACAGGCGCATCAGGAGCCTTCTAGGCCTAGTGACCGTCATCTTTGTGTTCAGAAAACCAGTCCTAGATGATGTCAGCTGTGTGAACTGGGCTTTGTCGTGTTGTTTTCACGTGACTCCCCAGTTAGCCTCACAACGCTGGGTGGACGCCCTCGTATACAGTAGTATTTCAGATTTTACCAGGGAGGAAGCAAGATTTCCCATCGACGTAAGAGTTTCACGTTTTTTATTAGATATAATATATATATATATATATATATATATATATATATATATATATATATATATATATATATATATATATAGGGTCTATATAAACACGTGTTTCTCTAACTTACTTATCCTTTAAATCTTTTTTTTTTCAAAAAAATCAAAATTTCAATTCATGGTAACTTTGTTTCTATACGTCATATGATGACCATAGTATTCGACATTAAAGTACGTCCTTTACATGTACACTCATGTCCAAAATTGTTGTCGCATGTCTATGTAGGAATATAATTTGATAACGAATTCCCCCCAGTATTTCTTATAATGTTAGTGTGTGTATAATCGACAAAGACATGTATGTGACAAATTTCATGTCAAAAGAGCAGTAAATAAGAACAATAAAACAAAAATAAAACTTTCTTGTCCAGTTAGCAACATTTTGTTTTACTCATTCTAATTTTTGTGTTAGTAATTTTTTTCCCTATGAAATTTACCACAAATATACATTTCCTGATTATACAAATAGTATCACTATTAAAAGTACCCTAAAAAATCATTATCAAATTATATTCTTACAAGAAGATAGTTATAGATATGAAACAATTATTTTGGACATGAGTGTACAATGTCTTGTCCGTCTCAATTGCGTTATTACTGTTATAGAACCCTCCAAAAATTTGTTTTTCGATGTTTGTAATACTATATCGTCCTTGTATACACGGAGATTTGAAATATGTAATAATGTGACGTAGTACCATTTGAAAAAAAAAAAAACTTCGTTAGGTTCGCAACACTGTCAAACCTTGTGGTATCATGGAGTATGCCAAATAATGTTCACCAGCTAATATTTGCATTGTACAAAATTCCAGCGTGTTTTGTGTATTTCTTTAAAAGTTAAAAGGGCATATCAAAGTAAATGATCCACCCTGTATATATATTGTGGTATTGATATTCTCTTTCAAAAGTAAAAAAATGAAATCTCTAAATTTTACGTCTTACAGTTATGCCGGCTAGGTTAAAGGAGACAGTGATGATGAGATATGAATAAAATGGTGAATTGAACAAAGTGGGAGGAAACGGGAGAACCCTGAGAAAACCCATGCACACAGTGTTTGTCCACCACATACTTCACTTGGCGCGAGGTGGTATCGAACCAAGGACCCCAGAAAGTGAATGCTCTACCACTGAGCCATCGCGGCCTTTTTTTTTTTTTTTTTTTTTTTTTTTACTGCAACATAATTCTCGTCGCCGCATCACTACATCCTTAAACGTTCTCACTGTTACGTGTCTCATTGTGGAATGAACAGCTCAGGGACCACTTGGTCCATGATACCCAGATGGCAGCACACTCACAAACTGCGGTCAAAATCTCTACTATGAAATGTTTATGAATATTTATGAAATAATTTGATATATATAAAATTTATGCTAGCAGAATAAAAGCTACCACCAATTGACAACGAACAACACACTTTTTAGTGCCATAAAGTTGGTTTTCGTCGAAAACTGCGCATCAGAATTCACCTTCAAGCGTGCCTTTGTCTTCAGACGATGTTATCTGTCAATTAGTATGTTCCTTATTTTCTGATAGTATTGTAGTTAAACAAAACAAACAAACAAACAAACAAACAAATAGAGTTTAAGTGTTAATGAAAAGGTTACTAATGGTCATACTTGACTACTAGTTTCACCTTAATAGTTGTGGTTATCGTACAGTGTAAATTTTTAGATTAACAAAAAAAAAAGTTCGTTTTTCTTGATTTTTCTCGTAGACTACGCATGAGAATTTACACTCACTCATCTCACTTTGTTCAGCTAAATAAGATCTATCAATGGATATGTATATTCTTTGCACATCTGCCCCTGTTCAATGCTCATAATAATGTATAATTTCAATCAACAAGAATAACCTTTTAACAGACATTTTTATTTTATTTTCAGGTGATGACAGAGCAGATTGTTCCTGTTCCACAGATGCTGACTCATCTCTCATTCACCAACGTCAAGATGAAGCACCCGATCACACGGACGCCACTGAAAATTCACAACCCGTGCTCTCATACCCAAAGGAGTATGATGTCATAAAGGTAATCAATATTAGGTATAGAGCAGAGATACCCAAACTTGTTTACCTAGTGCTACTCTCGTAAACCCTAAATACTTCACGTCCCTTGTATCTCGCCTGTGGGTCAAATGTACTTTTTATCGGTCCCTAGTGTGATTTCAGATGCAAAATTTAATTCTTAAAATCTTCAATACACTAGACTTTTGCTAAACTGGCCCTCATTAGTCCGGCCTCCAGTGTTGCCACAGTCCTAGCTCTGAAGTGGGCTGAAAAATAGTACCAAATTGAAACAAAAAGGGCTGAATTTTATACCAGTGTAATACACGGCTCTATAACACGAAACTGAAAGAGGTAATGTTCTAGAACAAATCCCCTCTTCCAAGATCACAAATCAACGTGTCGATATAGATCTATAAAACGCAGAAATGTTCGCATATCTTTATATTCGTCAATATGACGTTACTAATAAACAACTTAGCCCTCTAAGCCAGCAATTATGTCAATGTATTTTTCGTGCTACAGTATTATCTTTGGGTGTAGAATCTTTGCAATGACATAAATTATAGACTTACTTGAGCACACGTTGGTCTTCTTCAGAATATTCAACATTTGATTCAACGTGTTTGTGTGGTTCTATTTCTTTTTAAGGTTTGAAGATAATGTTTCCAACACACTCCTTCCTTCTCGTCTCCTTCATGCGTGGCGCGCATGCGCCGACCTAGCGTCATTTGTATTCCAGTATAGTTCGAATTACGAATTTTCCACATAAAGTTCCTAAGTGTTAAGCGGTGCAACGCCACGGGATGCAATTTCAACAGTATTTTTAAAGAGTCCAACACACAGTATAAGTAACGTGAGATGCAGGAAAAATCTTACTGACACTTTAGAAAATGTGATAAGTATTTGTTAAATGGTACTGAATTTGATAGAATTGTACCAACTTTTTCACAAAAGGGGCTGAAAATGCCAGCGTGGTACCAACGGGCCGATGAATGACAAAAAGGGCTGAATTTGGTACAATTGTACCAAGTGTGGTAACACTGCCGGCCTCTCAGTGATCCGGCGCACATCCAACCAAAAACACGTGCACAATGAATTATCATGCGCATGCGCAACAATGCTTAGTTAAACAATGCTTTATATACTGTACGTATTCGAAATTGTAGCATTCCTTTACAGTTCGGAATCATGTCTTCTATTGGGAAACACGTTACGCTAGATCTCAAGCAGAAACTCGAAATTTTAGATAAGTTAAATCCAGGTTCTTCGCAGAACGCCATTGCTTCTGAGTTCAATGTTCGACGAGCTTTAATAAAGTACAGTACACTATATCACTCAATAATCCGGCACCCATATGTGCCAGGAATGGCCGGATTAGCGAGTCTAGTATAATAATAATAATAATAATAATAATAATAATAATAATAATAATAATAATAATAATAATAATAATAATAATAATCTTTATTATAGTGCTGCGAACAAATTTCAGCAAAAATACAGCACTTTGTATGGTATCTCAATATAAACATGTACTGTACAGTATCATTATAAAGAAAAAGAGGAGAAAAAGAAAACCTAACAATATATAATGGAAAATGAAGGTCTACCAAAGTAGAATAACTTTCTTGTCGCGTTAGTCAACATTCAAACTTTTCAAATCCAATATGCTTAAAATACGAACAGACAAATAAAGAGTACACTAAAAGAGGTCATTTTAATATTGCATTTAGTGGAATGTTGCTAATCAAGACATTTAAACCATCAATCAAATCACGTAAAAATATGACTTAATGCAGTGGTTCTCAACCTAATTTCTATCACGACCCTCATTTTATCACATCCTCTTGCCAGCGATCCCATTAAAAATTTCTGATTTGTAATAAGCGTGTGTGGGATTTTTAATATAATTATTGCGGAGATTTCACGATACTCATCTATAATAGTAAAATCCAATTCTTGTGTATAGTAGATATTGTAACTTCCCTAAAAGCGAATGGATTAAAACCAAATTTAGTTAGTTCATTCATATTACAAATAACGAATCTGATGCGTAACACTCTTTCAAAATGGAGGCAGTTTGAACATTTTAAAACTTCATAACTCCTTTAATTTTGGGTCATACAATAAAAAAAAAAAAAAAAAAATGTGATTTCTAATTTTAACTTGTTTGACTTTTGAGTTGTTTTAAAAGTTATTAAATATTTTAATTAGTGATGAGCAAATGCAAGACCAAGACCAAGACCCGGGTGGTCTTGGTCTTGGTCTTGGTCTTGCACATGCGGTCTTGGTCTTGGTCTTGCACTGGAACCCTCGGTCTTGGTCTTGGTCTTGGTCTTGCACACCTAGTCTTGGTCTTGGTCTTGGTCTTGCACGCCCAGTCTTGGTCTTGCTTGCAAGAGTCTTGCAAGTTTTGCTTTTAAGAAATCTATGATTTTCATAAGTATATTTTACTCTGGATATAAGGGATAATAAATCCTGCATTGCGTCAATAGTGAGGGACATACAATGTATATTTCTAAATGTAATATATTTTACCTTCGTGTAAGTGTGATGATACTGTACAACATAGGCGATAACATTTACTTTTTTTTTTTCAATGGATGATCACGCTTCAATACTTATAAGATAAATCACAACATTTCGTAATATTTTTATATGTTTTAAAAGGACAGAAACAAGGACATTACGCAAAAACGATGAAACAATTAGACTTTCGAAATGTGGACATGGAGAAGAAAGGAGAGAATCAGCTGGGTTGGACGGAAAACGAATGCGAAGGTTTTAGAAATATTAGCAGTAGGGGAGAAAAGAAGAATTTTAGATGTAATTAAGAGGAGGACATTGGCTGAGGAGGAACTGTATTATGAGAGACGTGCTAGAGGGAGGGGGCGAAAGAGATTGTAGTTGAAGAAAGATATTAAGACAGAAAATTGCTACGTTAAGACGAAGAGACTACCTGAGGATCACAGTCATCGAAGCTTCTCAGCTGCAGCAAGTGACCTGCCAATAATGGCAGAATAGCTATTATTATGTCGATGATGATATGTTTTGCAATATTGACCAAAAAAGAGATAAAAAAATTAAAATAATAATAATTAAACCTCTTAATATTTTAGAATATGAAATGAAATGAAATTTGTGAGTTTTACGTCCCACGATTATGCCGGCTAGGCTAAAGGAGACAGTAATAATGAAAAATGAATGAAAATGGTGGAAAGAAGAAAGTGGGAGGAAACTGGAGAACCCCGAGGAAACCCACGCACACGGTGTTTGTCTACCACAAAGTTCACTTGGCGGGGGCTGGGATCGAACGCGGGACCCCAAACACCAGAGCTGAACGCTCTACCACTGAGCCACCGCGGCCCCAATATTTTAGAATAATTTGAGCGAAAACTGAAAACGACTCAACTGTCAGTCTTTTGTGTAAATTCAATTTATATAAATACTTTTGACCTACATTAGAAATACATAATAACGGCATCAAACTTCAAGTTATTTGAAATAAGTACGAAATCACTCTCAGTTATGAATATAGATTATTTATTGTTGTATAATGTTATATTGTTGAATCCTAGATATGCCGTATACCTAAGGGGGCTATAAGTTATATTGATAAACAATTATTCAACGTATAAGCATCCACCTATGAAATCAAACTTGCGGTCACATGCGCTAAGTTTTTGTCAATGTCATGAAAATGTTATTTCAATATTAATTTTATAAGTACACATTAAAAATTTCCAACGGATGCTTGAACCTCAGAGCCAAGGCCATACCCATGTAGTCGGCACCTATGGTGTACGGAATTGCCGATGTTCAATACTACATTTCTTTAGTTTTGGAAGAAGAACACCACTAATATGTTTTGAAATGAAATGAAATATCTACTTTAACGTCCAACGATTATTACACTGAGGCTAAGAGAAACAGTGATGATGAAAAATGGTGGAATGAAGAAAGTACGAGGAAACGGGAAAACCCACGCACAGGGTGTTTGTTCACCAAAGAAGCTCACATAGCGCAAGCTGCGATCGAACCAGAGCCCCGTATACCAGAGGTGAACGCTCTGCCACTGAGCTACCGTGTCTATAACATGCTCTAGTTTATTTTTGCTTATCCACTTCTTATGGACACAACTATTCTTCTTATGATTTCCCAAAATCCAATCATGGGCCGTCGTGAATGATCAAATGATGACCAAAGTAAATCAGACACGGAAATTATTATAGCTTGTAACAATTCATAGAATTATGCTGTCGGTCGTCTCGTGAACAACCGATTCAAAAAACGACATACTGTAGCTATATGTTACAGGAGCAGATCGACTCACATGGATTGCATAAACTACTGGGAACACATTCACTCCGGCGGTATTTTTACTGGAGCCAAGAAGTTCACGTGAAAGATGTAATGATTTCCCCCCTTCCTTTTTACATTCTATAAAAAATCAAGTAGTACCATACTTGTGCAAGACTCTTGCGCAAGAGTCTTGGTCTTGGTCTTGGTCTTGCAGGTATGGTCTTGGTCTTGGTCTTGGTCTTGCACCCTTGGTCTTGGTCTTGGTCTTGCATCGGGATTCCTGGTCTTGGTCTTGGTCTTGGTCTTGGTCTTGCATGCAAGACTCTTGCAAAAACTGCAAGACCAAGACTCTTGCGCTCATCACTAATTTTAATTTCCGAGAGGCTGCCACTTTGAGTTACCTGATATTGTTCTAAATTTGGTGCATTGTTGTGTATGTATTCAGTATCACCAAAAACTGTTAAAAGCAGGCAAGGGCGCCGATCCTGGGGGGGCTGAGGCCCCCTGAAGCTCATGTGAGCCCCCTTATTGTATTTATGAATATACAATATTTGGCATAATTTGAATGCAATTTGTCTTAAAATCCTCATATATATATTCCTTCTGCATCTGAATGCCCCCCTTCCAAATTTACAGAGAAATCGGCGCCCTTGAAAGCAGGTTGTTTATATTTAAAATTTAGGAAACGAATAAAATTCCACACCAAAAATCTACCTACATTGTGGCCAGCATGCTGAAAAAAAAAAAAAAAAACTATTCGCTTACACACACGCATGTATCTAATTAGATTTCAATTTTATTTATATTTCAATATGCAGCTCTCATTAGTTTCATATTGAATCTCTTTCATTTAGATTGATTTTTAAACAACTCTGCACCTGTTGAAAATTTTTAATAGACCTATTTTTGTTGTTCATGGTAGTAGGATAAAAAAATGCCTGTCAGAACAAAATTCAAAGTAATATTTAAACATATTTTCCGGTATTAGATTCTACTTATCTTTTCCGTGTATCTTCGCGACCCCCATGAAACCCTCTCCCGACCCCCAGGTTGAGAAACCGTGACATAAACTTCTTAAAATTTCAACTTTCAGGGTAGCGGGACTAAAATTGTACTACTTTTTATCCTGAGGTTTGGAACTTTGAAGTCAATGTTATGTAAACAATATTCACTGTAATATCTTTTCTATGTATATCTTATCATAAATTTTTCTTCTGTTTGTAAATTCCTCTAAAACTCCATAATTATTGCAGTGCTCATAAGTATTAGAATAGTGATCCATTGTCATTTTAAAACATGATAATCTAACAAAACATTTTAGTTTTGGACATACTGTTCCATATTATATATGAAAATTCTAATTTAAGTATAACAAGTAATTTGTATAAATGCACATATGTTCCACCGTTTTGAAAAGCAGAGCAGGTCATTATTTAAAAATAAAACCTATTATCCTTCTAGCTCCTTGTATATAGTAACACAATTTTAACCATCTGTCCAATGTGATTCCCAGACTCTTCATAGTGTCCGTTTGTTCTATTTTCACACTATTAACCTCTTATTTACTAACATAATATTGTGTTTTGTTTGTATATACCCAGAGGTAAAAGTGAGGGGGAACGCGGGAAGACGCCGCACAGTGGTCGGAATGACGAGAAAATGAGGCGAAACTATTTGCGGGCGTATTGAAAGCGCGTTTTTGTCGATATGGTATTTTTTGAAGACACATTAGGCTATTTTCGATTGTTCTGTTGTACCGTTTAAAATAAATGATGCGGGTTGCCTATGCAGATGGCGAAAAAAATAGTCGACATTTTCAAAATCAGGTTTATAAACACCATCTTGGATCGTTATACAAAAAAGAAATAATTTAGAACTTCTGGTAATGTTATTCTTATTGAAATTGCAAAGTAAAGATCTCGTTATAAACAAAATAAACATGTTTTTGGACAGTAACGAAAAATTACATAGAATATAAACATGAATAATGAATTTAACCAAAAGTCAGTCCGTGTAAGAAATGTTTACAGAACGAAATTATCTCGCAACATACGTATTTGAAAACAAAACAGTGGGAGTTGTCCAATTAAGTACAATAAAAATCACAAAATTCGATTGTGAAATTAATTACTTTTAAGAGTTTATGATGTCCATATTGACGATGGCTATTTAAAAGTTGTAACATTTCGTTCTGCATATTGTTATGATTTGGGGCATACTGGGCCTGAACGGTGAAATTATCGGGTCAGACGATGACAAAAAATGTGTAGCAAGTCTAGGTTTATATCTTTCCTAGAGTTTCTCGCGATACCTGCGGAAGACTGTTTCGAGACTTCTGAACTTCCTCACTTAGCATCTCTATTAGGAGAGGAGCTATGGGTGTAGAAAATCCTTCAGCTATTTACCATGTGCGCAAAGACTTGTTTAGGTGAGAAGATGACACGACACAACGGGACAAGCAGTCTCTGTAAGCACTGAGCGCGCGCCCACTGATTGAAGCTCGCTTAGTTCGCAAACTAGCAGGTAGTAGCAGCTAATTCTACCAAAAATAATTAATTGAGAGACCACAGAAAATATTAAAATGAAACCTTGGACTTGCTAGGAAAATTTTAAAAGTCTACAAATATATAGCAAAGCATTGATTTTGAATATAGTGTTGTAAAAATGCCCCCAGTGCGCATACGAAGTACCTCAGAGGCCTGCTATTGGCCTTAAAGGATTACTATTGTTCTGATCAACAATATAAATATTTAGGATTTCGTAACTATCAACATACTTAAGAGTAACAGGTCTGTCATCCTACCACACACGAAAAGCATTTTTACAAGGACGAGCAATTATCCATTTTCGACGAGGTGTTTTCTCATGAACGAGTGATGATGCCAGGATGAAAAACAAATCTGATCTACGGTATATAGAGTGGACATTCCCCTACTAAAAGATTATACACTTTCGTTCCAGTGATAGAGTTCATTTTGGGGGGGGGGGGGTCCAGCTTTTTTGCTATTTCGACAACTGTGCGCCGTTACTCACTTCCAGAAAATATCTATGATGTTCTCCCACTTCCTAAAAAAATACAATGGGCAAAGGTAGACACGAGGACGGCGTGATGTCTTCCGTCCTCCTACCTCTACAGATTCACTTTTATCCTTTATATATACCATAAAATTTGTTTTCATAGTATTGATTTTACACCACATTCAAGTCTTGCTGTAGCAAGTTATAATCGCCTTCATTATTGACTACTTTAAAAAATTTCATGTCATCAGCATACAAAAATTTGGTTGAATATTTGATTTTATCTGGGAGATCATTTATTGACAAAGAAAATGAAAGAGGTCTTAAGAGTAGCCTGTGTGATATTCCATTTCCTGCATCACCTAATAATAATAATAATAGACTAGAGGGAATGAAATGTTCGCCACAAGTGCGTCATCGGCAAAGAATAAAAAAAATCCAATACCTAGTTAATCAAATTAGTCACTGTCTGCAACTATATATTTTTGTCATCGCTCGGCGAACGATTAATATGTTAGCTGCCATGTGGTCCGATCGGACTCACAATTTCTAATTCGTCGAGTTGTCATTAAGAGTACTTGCATTGTAAAGGCTGCTTCTAGTGTTAATGAACTGTAGTGCTTCTATCACACACAATATAGGAGAGATAAATGCTGTAGGTTTTGTTGTTAGATGTTGCTGATTAACGCCGCTAGGGGCGCTTAATATCAAGTAACTATTTTTGTAGAAACGATCAGACCTACGTGTTACTTTTTCAATAACATGTTAACAATTTTTAACAATGGATTCATTACAATATATTTATTCTAATTTATTTTTACAAGATGCCAGTGTTCTGAAGTTCCTGTCATTTGCTGAATTTTCAGAAAGGTCTGACTCACTATACTGTTATTACTAATGAGATCACGTTCTGCGCATATTTCTTCGTTTTTAATTGCACAAAGAAACTACCTATTAGCACTAAAAGCAAGAGGAATTCATCCACATTTCTCACACAAAACTAGTTTGCACATGTAATAATGAACAAATGACTGTCAAACAAGAGTTGCTAGTTCAACTGTACTTTATTCCCTTGTCCATAAACATGAAAACACATACGTAGGTCCGATCAGACTCCCAACTTTCATGCACGTAGATTCAGTACCTTGCCTTAGATTATGTTTAAAATAATATGAACAAAACAAGAATAATATAATTACGTACTTTTGGGATTCTACCGGTGAACAACAAAATCCCCATTGGCAGCTTACATGTTAAATACTGTAGCGAAAGAAGTCCTCGTCCGCGTGTTGTATCGGCCAATCATCAGTGAAGGTCTTCCCTCCAAAGAAGTGATCCAGATGCTTCAAGAGGGGAATAAAATCTGGGGAGTACGTTGGTTGTAAAAAAAGGTCCATACTATAACTCATGTAGAGCCTACAGTGTCCTTTACCTGACTGCATTGTCGTGCGTGTTTCTCGACTAATTGCTGAATGCTTGCGATACACTTTATGGAGTTCAGTACTGTGCCGATGTGATGGATCACATCTACCATAGACCTACATACCAGTAACCTTTTCCGTGGGTCAAGAAGTAATTTTAGAAGTCATCCTGGACGTTGATCACGACCAGGGACGTAACGGTTGGACAGGAAAGCCATTAGAGGTGTTCCCAAATCGTAAAAGGTTAATTGAGTCGAATAAGTTTTTAATAAGGTATTTAATAGAGAATGCCAGCATCATCTAAATTAACATACTAGGCTAAATATTATTAATATTGCTGACATAGATTGGATTTATGACCTGTTCCAGCAGCTATTCTGCTTTGGAACACGTATGAATGCAGTTAATAAATAAATAAATAAATAAAACTTTTATCAGTGAGAGATGATGCACGATTTCCGTTTGTTGAAAACAACTGCTTAGCAAGTAGTCTGCCTGACTTGAGTACTTCCCTTTAGCTGTATTTAACTTGACCGAAAACATCAGCAACTGCAGAGAAGTCTATTTCAAAGCTGAAATTAATCAAAACACTTTTAAGGAATACCATCACTCTGTGTAGGATAGGTGCTCTATCATCGCTAAGTATTGAAAATGATGCATGACGCAAACTTGACCCGGATAGTGTGGTCAAGGTTTGATTTGTTGATTTCGAGAGATCGTTGAAAAACTTAATGCTTCTAGTGTATCTGACATTCTGGTCTACGTATGTATCCTACCTCTCACACACGAAATGACGTTTACGTTTATGAGTTTGACTTCTTACAATCAAATACATCAAAATAATACGAAACTATAAACACAGGTTGTTTACTGGAGTTGACTTCGATACTTCCAGTATATTTCTAATGAAAAAAATTCCAATATACTACGGTAGACTCAAAACAAGGACGTGCCACATATGACTGTATGCTCTGATTTTTAACAGTCTGTAAACTATGTTGAAAAAGCAAAGTCCTATTTAATATTCTAATAGAGAACTCCCTCATGGCTAAGCAGTTAGCATACGCTGTTTTAGCGTAGGAGACCCAGGTACGAGGGAGAAAGGGCTTCCGAACCCTTAGGTACGCCACTGATCACGATCCAACCATTTTCCTACTATTTACGATTGTCATAGCGGATCAATTTTACATTTGAAATGACTATCCGATGCTGGAAAATTTTCTTATATTTCTTCCACTCAGAAAGTTCACACTTCCGAAATTTTTCTTGGTCGCTGTAAACTCATGTGCCATCCATGAGATTATTTATTTTTAAACCTGATTGCACGTAGCCACAAAACTACAGTAGTATGGTGCACGCGTAACTCATCCAACATGATTGGTCGGCAGTTTTTTTTCAGAAAACATGTGCCGGTGGGGGGACTAAAACTACGTATTAACAAAGCCTAAAGCTATTTGTCTTACATTTTTCTGAAGTACACACAACAAGACGTTCAGTTGTCACTTATCTGTTCAAGGTTGGCAGTTACAGACTCAAGGTACCACCTAATCTCTAAATATGAAATAATGATAATAATAAAAACTTCAGCACGAGCTTTAGTACTTGTAAAGTAGCAATATTAAAATGTTTATTTATTTATTGTATTCTGAAACTATTAATCTGTCACTGCTGGTATTATTCTAGTATGTATGTATTAACCTTATCTCCTCTGGGAGCCCCCAAATGATTTCCTGCCCCCCCCCCCAATAATCAGCTTTTAAAAAATCATCGTAAGATCAGATTATATCGTAACAGAGTTTAAATATAATTAATATTTTATGGTAAATTTCTTACCGATCCTCACCAATTGAAAAATAGTATAGTAGGCCCTATCTCTTCAGTGTAAGGAATGACCAAATGCACAGCTAGTAAACTGATTTGTAAGTACATTATATTTTTATATGCTGTAACTAGTGTTTTAAAAAATATATTTTTTATGAGATGGAACATTTGATGAAAAACAATGTTTTTATTCAGTTTGGATTTCATTCGCCTTTTTTCTTTTCTTTTCTTTCTTTCTTTTTTTGCTACTTGGTGTAAATTAGACAAAGGTGGATCAAATATAAACGGGATTTTATTTATTTATTTATTTTTTACTTAAATTCATTTATTGGTGGGAAATATCTAACAGCACGCTCTCTCCATTCCAGCGGTCCCGCCTAAACATAGCAGAAGCGCGCGGCCAGTCCTACTAACTGTTGATGTTCAGGAACAAAAAATCCCGTTTATATTTGATCCCCCCCTCGTAGCTGTTAATAAAATAATTATGGTGGTTTTAGTTACGAATAATAAATAAATATTTTTGTCAGAAAATCTTAAAGAAATTAAGTGAAATTTCAAAGAAAATCAGTTTTATGTAGATAGGTTCTGTGTACAAGGGCTTCAGTTGACATAGTTATGCACAAAGGTATATAACGTTTGGTCCGGGGCAGTTCTTCTTGGTTGAGCATAATAAAAACTACCTAGTACACATATTTATGGAGGAAAAGAAAAAAGCTTTAAAAAAAAGTTTTTAGTTTTCCGGCCGGAAACCAAAATTTTAAAATTTTTTCAGGCCTCAAAATCAGTACCTGTAACACATTTTTTTGGCTCTGTACGTTGTAGCTGCCCCCCTTACAAACGACGGGCCCTTCCTAAATAAACCCGCTGACTACACACCTGTTGATTAGTAATAATTTATCTAAATCAAATAATAATACGTGGTAATTTCTTAAATCTGTTGCATAATGAACAAATAAATATGAGGAAAATTCTGACATTTATTTTTTATAATTCTTTCCAGGATCTTCACGGAAGCGACTCAAGTCTCGAAGATTTCCCTTTAAAATGCACTCGAGATCTGGACTTATTGGACACATGTCGTCGAGTTGATCATCTGTACCTGAAGAAGAAGAATGACAAACAAGGTCCTCTAAGTGACGACGAAAAACTCGAGACAGACGCGTCATTTTTACAGTACAATGCAACCGCACAAGGGAACACAAGATTTGTATGTGAAGAGGAAAACGCAGGCGCCCAGGAGGAGTGTGTGGAGGTGACATGCAATGGTAGAGAGGATTATCAAGCAAATGAAACACTGAAGGACAAAATGGGACAACGCACTTCGATATTAGCTAATAAGGCTTTCTCCACACAGTCCACACCTGGCAGCATCATCAATGGCGCGAACACCAATAAATCTTCCGGTGGAAGTAAATTGTCGCTAACATGGGCCCTCCGCGGTGAAAGTAGGCAACCTATAAAAGACATTCTGTGGCCGACAGCATCACATACGAATGCGAATAATAACAACAACAATAATAATATAAGTGCAAATAACAAAAACAATAACAATAATACCAAAGTTAACAACAATGCAATAAGAACGCCACTGGGATTTAAGCCACCAGTGAAGGCTATGTCACAGCCGTCACTGGTAGGCTGTGGAAAAAGCGACGGAGCGCAATTCAGAGAATACAGACGGCGATCGAGAAATAATCGTAGTACGAGTAAAAACGATCGAAATCAAGTGGAACACTTTGGTTATGATATTCACGACGTTGACTCGTTTCTGTCAAAAGCATCGCTTCAAAGCCCGGCGAATATTCCGGTTGTTTTGGCATCTCAGTGCACCTTGTACCACACATCTCACCGTAGTCGTGGAAAATCTCAAGAAGAATTCGTACTACCTCTCGGAATGGTGGTGAACGCAGTGTTCAAGAATCAAGGCTGGTTGTATGTACAGACTCCGCACGGCGAAGAAGGATACGTCAATTACCGAACATGTATTCCATTAGGAATTCTGCCGGACACTAGAAACAAAAGTACCGCGTCGTGTCCATGGGAAACACATACGGACATTTTCCCTGATCCTTTGTCTGGGAGGAAGACGGCCGCAGTATGCGATGTCCGAATACCAGAAAGTCGTGGTCGGCGTAGTCGTTCTGAGGACGGTCGATGCATAAAAAAATGGACACTTGAATCTTACCTCAACAAGACTGACAACGAAAAATTGAACGAGAATTTTGGACATTGTGACTCGTATAACCCTGTAGTGGGAAATGTAAAGTATTATAATAAACACCAGGATACAGTGTC
Organism: Thermobia domestica; assembly: GCF_964235325.1. Taxonomy (NCBI): domain Eukaryota; kingdom Metazoa; phylum Arthropoda; class Insecta; order Zygentoma; family Lepismatidae; genus Thermobia; species Thermobia domestica. Next base: position 26,496,894 of record NC_137462.1, read on the forward strand.
TGAATGCAGTGGTGGGGGCAGGTGGGGGAGAATTCACAGTAACATATCACGTGACGCGATGTCAGCATGCAGTGAACAAACACGGTCTCGGCAAAATCATGCCAGTCGGCGTCCGCGGAGTGTATCTGCAAACCGTGTAACATGCGAGAAGAATGTATTAGTAAATGGCACATGTATTTCCGGTGGAGTCGTTCGAGAAGCAAGGCGGCGTGACTTAAGCCACCATACTCGGTCCCGATGCCACAGAGAGCTCTCTGTTGATAAACTTTACATGCGTGCGGAAGCCGAAAAGTCATTACCTCAGCAATCATCGCAACGCTTACGAGACACGAACTCAGAACATATAGTTATTCGTCCTAGTCCAAGCGGACCAGCTGACAGACAAACAACCAATACTTCAGGTCATCACATATCTAGTTCGAATAGATGTAAATCGTTGGTGAAAGAGACTCTGTTAGTGATTCAATCCGATTACCAAAGTAAAGGAAGAAACACAGTGTCTGTATCAAAAAGTGACGTGGTCGTACTCTTGAATAGTAATTTAAAAGATTGGTTTTGGATTCGTAAACCAGATGGCACTGAAGGATTCATACCTTCAGTAGTTGCTGGACATGGTTTTCTCTAATTGTTAAATCTTTTCTGTTACCAAAGAATCTTTGTGTACAAGACAGAGTAATATTTTGTAATCAACAGAGTTACAAAAAAAAAATCTTATTAAATTCTTCGCCAAAATGTAAAAGATTTATTTAGGAACTCTTTCTTTATACCTTTTTATTTTTATTTTATTTTATATTTGAGTTTAATGGTGGTATGAGTATGCTCCGAGGCTAAGGAAGACGGTGATAATGATGATGAATGAAAAAACTGAGAAAACAACAGAATCTCGAGAAAACACACGCATACGTGTTTGTCCACTAGAAAGGCCACTTGGCAAGAACTGGGATCAAACTAGAGACACTGTGCACCAGAGGTGCGCGCTTTACCACCGAGCTGCTGCAGCCCCTTTAATTTTACGGAAGAAAATTACATTATTTTGAGGACTACATATTCAAATTCAGGGTGTCTATCGGTGACGAAAGTCATGAAAAAGTCACGAAATAAGAACACAGTCATGAAAGTCAAGAAATTTAGCTTCAGGGTCACGATTTTTTATCTGTACGAATATAAGTACAGACTGGAAGATTTTATTGTATAAAACGTAAAATTTCTACCACCAAAAATGTCTATTGTTGGCTTTAGACGCTACCAAATCGCAAGCAAAGCACGCTTCTATCGCATGCATAAAAATTCAGCGTAATTCACAGTCAAATTCGCTCTTGAGACTGTCCTTCAGCTAGCATCATTAAACAGTGGCGTTGCAAATCGCATCGCATCGCCGAAACCACTTACGCATGTAACCAGTTTATTCAACTGTGAGGAGATACCAACCTTTTATCGCTCCAAGGAACAGCCTTTGAAAGTAGAGATAAGATAAAGATAAGTGCTGAAGAATATAGGTATTGTTATTAGTTTTTGAATGTTACGAAATTTTATGGTTTAGCAAAGAAAATGTCCCGAAATTTCATTTTGGAATTTTAGTAGACATCTTGAAATAAGAATCCATCGTGGTCTAGTTAAGTTCTATGATTTTTTTTTTAAACAGTTATTCTAGGACATCCTTATTAATACACCATTCCTTGTACTCAGAATATTAATATTTAGTACTACGAATTACATATCGAAAACTCAGTCGTCTGAATTACAAGTACTGAAGTTAAAAGTTAAACTTCGTATTTTTGGAACATTTCTAAACATATCTCTGTATTAAGATAGAATATCCTTACTAGTTTTCCATTCAAATGCGATATAAAAAGTACTCTGCTTGGAAATTATGGAAATATTGATTTAAAAAAAAACTTGCAAACGTAGTTATAATACGAGGATGCGTAGCTTAAGTTAGGTGAATTTTCATTTACATTTTGTCTTCGTTACTACTTGAAAGAAAAAAGATGCTTTATAGATTCTTTAAAGATGCTTTATTCTAAATTTTAGGTTTATAACTGATGTATTCAAAGAAAAACTTTCTGGGTCTCTCCATGTCGATGTAGCAATCTCAAAAATAGTCAGGGCGTTGTAAACAAATAAAACTTTGGATAATTTTTAATATGTGGGATTTTTTTTTTTTAGGAGGGGGTTACTTAACAACCATTAATCCGTTATTTTATCTCGTCAACAACATGTACCAAACCTGCTGCAAATAAGCGAAGTCTTTTCCGATTTACGTTTATTATACAAAATCATTTATTATAAAGATGAACTCAATTTCATACGCCCATATTTCCTAAACTATACAATGTATATATAAATGATATACATATTTGTAAGGGCAAATCCTGAATTTTCACATGCCACCGCTCGAGCGGTTTCTAGCGCACAACCGTGAAGCAGTGTCAGCTGAGAACAAATATATGCTGACTGTATGCTTTATGACAAAGGTTTATGGACCTTTTTTTTCTGAAAACATGAATACTGGGTTAATGTATTTCACAATGCTACAAAACAGAATTCTTTCTTAAATTAGTGAAAATTCAGGAGCCCTTATGAGGGGAGACCCAAAAGAAACCGGATTGAAAGCGCACGGCCGTAATGATTTCCCGCTAGGTGGGTCTAGTAGAGACCTCAAATTAGCTGCCCAAGCGGCGTCTACATAGGAGGTTAACGTTTGCTCGTAGTATTGTTTTTCTCAACTGTTCTCGTTTGCCGCCTGCGAAATCGTTATGACAGATTTAAAGGAACAACGAGTGTGTTTGAAAAGTTTTGCTTCCTGCTTGAAAAATCGGCAATGAGATCTAACCAAATACTTCAACAGGCTTTCAAAGAAGGATGCTATGAGCCGCACACAAGTTTTCGAGTGGTTTGGGCACTTTAAACGTGGTGAGATGAGCGTTGAAGATCATTCTCATACTAGGCGCCCTTCATCATCTCGGAACGACGAAAACATTGAAAAAATCCGCCAAAAAATCAACAAGGATAGTTGTTTCATGATCGATGAAATTTCAGAACAGATAGGAGTGAGTTGGAGCTCGTGCCAGCGTATTTTGACAGCAACTTAAACGTGTTGCCGCTAAGTTTGTTCTTCACCTGCTCACACAGGATGTTTTTAAAAAATCGTCTAAATTTGAGCCAGGACTTGAAAATTTAGATCGAAAGTGACCCAAGCTTTTTCGCCAAGGCCTTATAGCTAGATGATGAGAGGTGGTGTTACGGATATGACTCCGAAACCAAATCACGGTCTAGCCAGTGGAGCTCTCCCCTTCCAAAAAAAGTGAGGTCGAATGTTAGGACGATAATCATTGTTTCTTTTTGATGTTCGTGGACTTATGCACCGGGAATTTGTCCCGGTCAGACTGTTAACCAGCACTTTTGTTTGGAAAGTTTTAAGATGTTTGCGGGAAGAAACGCCCGGAACTCTGGCGATCAGGCGATTGGTTTCTTTACCATGACAACGCCCCCGCATACACGGACTTGTCTGTGAACCGCTATTTGAATTCTCAGGGGTGGGTTATTGTTCTCCACCCTCTATGCGACTTTTTCCTGTTCTCGAGAATGAAAAAAAAAAAAAAAAAAAACATCTAAAAGGGAAGTGTTTTGATGGTGTGGAGGCTGTACAAAGAGCTTGGCAAAAAGGTACTGCACGATATCAAAATTGAAGAGTTCCAGAGTGCTTTAAACAGTGGGAAAGAAGACTGGAGAATTGCATCGCATTTAATGGAGACTACTTTAAAGGAGACTGTAAGAACTCGGAAAAGAACAAAAGTCTGGTTTCTTTCGGGTTTCTCCCACTCGTATTTTCCATCGACAGAGTCCCACGCCAGTGTGGGATTTATCCGGAATTAAGGTCTGAAGTTTCTTCAGTTAAGCCTGCATTCTTTTGAGTGTTCATTCATTTAGTTTTCATTCACGAAAATGAATCCAGTTTTACAGTACTGCGAGACATATTATCCCCAGTAATCATGTTTTCAACAAAAAAAGAATAGTCCATAAACTTTTGCTTTAACATTACTTTCTCAACCGATGCTGATGCACGACTGTGTGGTAGGCAAGAATTCTAGAGTGTGGTATTTGAAAATCAAAACCTTCTCTTTGAAATGTAGTGTATAGTTCACGAAGTACAGTTGCATAAAACTGTAATTTTGTTACGATTTATATTCAGAAGTTTCCTTCATATTCGGAACTTTATATAGGGAAAAGTGATATATATATATATATATATATATATATATATATATATATATATATATATATATATAGACTGTCAAATATACGCTGGTATGTACGATGAGAAGAAGGGAGTTAAATAACAATAAAATCTGTTTTATATTAAACTAGTTTTTAATAGAAAATTGTCATAGTTATTCAGTCATACTTTTGAATTAACAGAAAACTGCCTGAGCTATTCAGTCATACTTTTGAATTAACAGAAAACTGCCAGAGTTATTCAGTCATACTTTTGCATTAAGTGTCAAATACTAAAAAAAACTTATTCACATGAGTTTAATAACTTTTAAAACAAAGTACAACGCACATTTACAGAAAAAGTCAATGAATAATTGCATTTGTCAGTCAGAAGTTTCATAACATATATAGTCAGAAATTTCTCTTGTCTGGAATTCACGCTATTTATTACGCAAAACTTAATATTTGGTCTCTATAATTAAAATTTGTGCACAAGTCAATTTTCGAGCTAGATCCTGCTATGCATAATACCTGAAATTAAAAACAAATAGAAATACAGTAAACCTTAAAATAAAATCTGAAATTTTAAACACACACATATACACTTGAAACGAGCAATACTTGAGTATAGATATATGGTTGCTTTTTTAGTGAGATTTAACACATATAAAGAGGAAGCAGCTTAAATGTAGGGCGAAGGATATCTAGAAGTATGCTATATTATCCCGTTTAGGATTTAATTTCTGTACTAAGGAAGTATAAACGAGGGCTTTTTTAAAAAAATAAGGTAAGATTGTCAATAGGAACCGAACTAGTAAAGATAGTGTCATATATTTTTGGTTATTTCCTCTGTACACATTACGCTATTTTTCTACATAGGTATCATGTTTGTTTAAACATTTATCGTAGCACTCGACAAGTTCTTGTATGCCCACGTCGTAGAAATGACCCGTCTGAAACCGAAGCCAAACTTCAACTATTATTTTGACTTCTTCATCGGTGTCAAACTATTGACCGGGAGACACTGCTTCAGAATGAAGAAATACATGATAATCGCTCGACGCAAGGTCCGGGCTGTATAGTGGGTAGTCCAGTAGCTTCCATACGAAAGATCTGATTAACTCTTGAGTTTGAGCAGCAATTTGACGAAATATTTCAGCTGCCCACATTGACGCTACAACTGCAACTGGTGTCACCTTATGCCCAAGACATGCTGGGAGACAGCCAGCGTGCGCATTTCGACAGAAACAACAAAGAGCCAATACCTGCAGTGAAAACAACGGTTGAAGATTGACTTCTGTTACAGGCGAGTGATTTCTACAACGTGGGCATACAAAAAGTTGTGAAACGATACGATAAATGTTTAAACAAACACGGTAATTATGTAGAATAGATTAATGTATACAGAGGAAATAATCAAAAATGGAACTATCTTTACTAGTGTTGTTTCTATTGGCAATCGGATCTTACTTTAAACATAACCCTCGTACATAAGGGAGGGACATTTCAATTTTAACTTGTTCATACATGGAAGGATGTTCACCGACAATGTAACTCTTCTAGCAACATTGCTTCCTTAAAGCATTTATAAGATAATGATGACAAAACGTCATTAAAATGTCTACGATGAAGAACTCCATTATTATCTGTAGGAGCTTACGTAAATAAAAAGCTTTGCTTATGCTACAAAAAAATCCTCTTGAAATTTGGCTGTGGTCACGAAGGAATGGTTGAAGTTACAAAATGTGTATAAGAATTGACGATGAAAATGAGAAAGGTACGTATCATGTGGTGATGATTATTATTATTTTAAAACGTATCTGCCTGTATAACAAAATCCCTAGAGAAATGTTGAGAAACCACCTGTCAAGAAAGTAGTTTCATAGATTTCATTGGCTTGAAAACAAAGGTACATGAAAAATGAGGAACAGATAAAAAACACTTGTCATCTGCTTCAGTTTCACTAAGTTCAATGAAAAAAAGCGAAAGCAAATAGATGGATAGTTTTGGCTGACAATGTATTAAAAATAATGAAAAAAGTTATGCATAACAATTATGAGCTGGCAGTTCTCTTCATTAGTACATGAACTTGAGTCTATTCAAGTATTATGCTTACAAGTTATTAAAATAAATCCATCTCCAAATATCTTTAATTATATGCCGAGAATTTAACAAAAATAAAGACTATATAAATGTTCTTAAAGAAAATTAATGGAACTAGATTTTAGTTCCCAAAGTTTCAGGTACAAATTTACATTTATTATTATTATTTTTACGAGGACCATTTCCCCCAGTCTTCGCTAAACCACTAGAGGGGAACTACGTGAGATGGCTAATTGCAGATTAGTCAAATCTGTTCATTGGAGATCACATATCCTCCATACCACAGTACAGACTCTGGTGTTCAATCATTATGGAATAATGAGTATGAAACTGTATCGAGTGCGACTGAGGCACCCGCCAAGTGTGAACTGCGTGATGTAATTCGTTTGCACCAGGCGAAAGGCACAGCGCAGCCGCCATTCATCGTTGAATGATCACGGACTATGACGGGAACTTTATAAGTGATTGCTGTGTGCACAAGTGCTACAGAGAGTTTAAAGAAAAACTTACCAACCTACACGACGACAAAAGCAAAGGGTGAATATATGTGAGGCAAGACGACCTTGATGAACGTATGAATCATGTGAATCGTGAAATATGGTTTCTGAACTGTCTGATTTTGGTATTTCAGAGAACTCGGCAGCCGCATGGAAAAATCTAACTACATCATGTATTTCACACTTGGCAGGCGCTTTAATTGTACGGAGTACGGTTTCACGCACACTACTTTACAATGATTGAACAGCAGAGTCTGTGTTTTGGTATAGAGGATGTGTGACCTCCAGTGAACAGATCTCACTAATTTACTTTTCGCCATCTCATGTAGTTCTCATCTGGTGGCTTAAACGGAGATTGGAAGAAAACAAACGAACCTCGTATTAATCACCATTGTACGGCGATCGGGAAGCTACTTCAATCAGAAGATGCCAAACTTGCGACAAGAATGTTGAATAACACTTTAAATTGTTATTTATTACATGTTGTATTATTTTAAATCGTGAAGTGCATTGTTACAAATCTTACAATTTTCTACATAGTAATTGTTAGATAGTTGATTCTAAATTGTAATTGTTTAGATTTATATTGTATACGTAACCAGAACTTTATTTATATTATCATATGGGAGATTTATCCTTATTAACCTTTGTGAAAATTAGAATAGAACGACCTGAATGTTCGTTCCGCCAGGAATATTTTTTAAACGTTAAATATATGAAACTAGTTGTAACTTGAGTTAATCCACAGTTCATGACAGGTTCATATCCTTGCTAAGACGATATTTCTTCATGTTGTGTAGATCATCCAAATATTTTACGATGTCAGAATGAAAAGAATTAATTACTCTATAAATATGAGAATATTTTAAGTAAAGAACACTTGGTAACTCAACATGCATATAGAACGTTTTGTGGATATATTACTGTTTGAAACATTCAAATGGTTCTATTCTAATTTCCAAAAAACATTAATAATGATAAATCGAATAACAATATAAATTTAAAGAATCACAATTTAGAATCAACAATCTAACATTTACTATGGTGAGCACTTATACTTTCATTAATGTTGGTGAAAATGGCGGCCGCATAAGGACTAAACTTTTAAACTCATATTATTACCATTTTTGTACTTTAAAACAATTCATATTCCTAACAATTTCTATTTAGTTGTGAATTTTATTATACAGAACATGTAGAACATATCCGGGCGCCAGTATCAATATCCATTTAAAACATCTTAGTTTAAAAAGATCAACTTATAACAGGCAATTCAGAAATGGCTTAAAACAATTTCCACATACAACAAACTCAGTGCTACAATCGGTTGGGCTTTAGTGCTGGAGATTTCAAATTTTACAACTCGGAATGGTTAGAAAAGAAAGAAAAGATTTATACTTTACAATTTAAAATAATGTTACATGTAATAAATTACATAAACTATGTCATAAGTTTCCAAAATAATTTGTGTTGCATTCTTACTGCAATCACCGATCTAGGAAGCCAGAAGAAATGGCGATGCTAGCTGACATCAGCATCAAGCCAGTTGGACCTAAGCCTTTCAAATATAGTAGTGTAAAGTAAACTTATGATGTAGTACAATACACTTTTTCGGAATGAATGAGCCAGTAAGAGTAATTACTTTCTAGTTTATTAATATGTACAGATTCCTATTTTTAAAAGTGTTCCTGTTATTTGTATTATCATTATACACGGTGTGATAAAAGAATACGGTGAACGAATTTTTAGCAGCAACTGCTGAGGTTACAGCCATTGGATGTAATTTGTCCGATAGCCTGATCCATCGAGACAGACAGCGTCAAGTTGGAACATGTTCTGACTTGTCAATCAGCGTTCAGACCCGCTAAAGTGAGACTGTGTTTAGCGTGTCTGTCGCGCCATAATGGATTTCGAACAACATTTAAGTTTTGTTTAAAGTTGCTAAAAAATGCCAAAGAAACTCAAGACATGTTGAAATTGGAATATGGCGATAATGGTTTAACTCTGAAGACCGTTTACAAGTGGTATCAGTGATTTAAAAGCAGAAATGAGTCGGCAGACGTTCGGGACGTCCATTAACCTCAAAAACAGAAGAAAACGTACAAAAAGTGGCAAAAATTGTTCGTTCAAACAGGTGAATAACTATTCGAGATCTTTGCAAAGAACTAAACATCTCGTACGGGTCCACACAAAGCATTTTAACCAGCGATTTGGAAATAAAGAGTGAGGGCGAAATTCGTTCCCTGACGTTTGACTGACGAACAGGAGTTTCTGGCCGAAAAAAAATATTCCTGTCTGTCCACATACACCGTACTCTACAGAATATAACATGACGCGACTTCTGGCTCTTCCCCTAAATTAAAACAATGCTTAAAGGAAAAGGCTCGGGACACCATTCCTGACATTGGGAGGGCCACGATAGAGCAGCTAAACGCCCTTCCAAAAGAAGCCTTCCAGAAATGCTTCCAGTCATTTATTCAACGTTGGGATAAGTGTATTGCTAGCCAAGGACAGTACTTTGAAGGAGATTAAATCAAATTCCATGTAAGCTTATTACAGCGGACTCTTTTTAATTCGAACTTGGTTAATTCGAATTATTGGCTAATTCGAACAAAAGTTTATTCCCCTTGTAAACTGTATTAAAAACAATGGTAAAAAAGCGTGGGTAAATCGAACTTTTGAACCTTCTGTTTGGATAATTCGAAGTATTTACAGTGGAAAGATTTGCAGTGTTCGACAGATTGCAAACAGAACAATACAATTTCAAATGGTTTTTGATCTTATTCAGAGGCGACCATGGGAAAGGGAAAGCTTTGTTTGTTGTTACCACTCAAGCTGGACTCCCTTCCGCTATAGAGAATCAGTCAGAAGGTGGTTGGTATGCATCTCTTTACCTCTTCAATAACCTGGAAGTGTTCATCTCTTCTGTAGAAATGTGAACGACCTTGAACCGTCCCCCACTAGCAGATGACTTGAACTAGACATTTGGCAGTTCTTTTTAACTGAACTAAAATTAGTGACAAAAAGGTAAGCAGATTCGTTTCAGATCTACTGGTGTGCGTTATGCACAATGTAGACGGCGCCGCGTATTCTAATTCCTACGAAAATTTGGTAGTTTAAAGATAAGGTGCATTGTATGTTAATTTCGTAGTTTTTCATATACACTATAGTTATTTTGTTCCCTTGATTTTACTTTAAAATGTGTTTTTGGTTAATTCGAATTTTCTTCGTATCCCCTTGGACTTCGAATTAAAGAGATTTCACTGTACTTTGTTTCTAATAAAATTATTCATCGTATTTTTGATCACACTTTATAATTAACTTAAAGATCAAATCTTTGCTCTGAAAAGCAGTGAAAGAATAGCATGAACCTTGCAAAATGTTGTAATTTTCTTTTATCCTCTCAACCAACTGAATATTCTAAAATGATATACATTTATTATCATTGTGTAAAAAATCGGTTGCGTTCTCCATTTATCAACATAAGATTCGTTACTAACATATGCATTCCACACTTTCAATTGCACAATGTTCTTTGTAATTCCCGCTGGCATGATTGTAAATAATTTTTGACTCTGAGAAACATTTCAAAATAAAATTAATGTCCTTTGTAATGAGGATACATATTTCCCGTAATTTTTATCTTTGTGTTATGTCATTCCTTATATATATTTTATGTGTTACATTGTTTCGGCATAAAATGGACTTTGATCTGTATCTAAGACACCTGCATGGTGGCACGGTGGCTCAGTGGTAAAGCTCTTACCTTTGGTGTGTGAGGTCCCTGGTTCGATCCCCGGCTAAGTAAGTTTGTGGTGGACAACATCGTGTTCGTGTGCCTTCTCGGGAAGGGGGGGGGTACTCCCGTTTCTTCTCACATCATCATTCCACCAAATCTTCCATCACCATTCACTTGCCTTCATCATCTGTCTCACGTAGCGTAACGGGCATAATCATGAGATGTTAACCTGAAATATTTAATTTTTATATTGAATCATTTTCAAACGAATATACAGTGTGTGTCAAAAAAGGACTTGACAACTTTGAAAACTTATATTGGTTTATATATTTAGCTTACAGACATGGTTTTGGTGTCATTTTGTAAAAAAATACATAAAAAAAAAAAAAAAAAACTTGTACCTAAAGAGCTTCAATGTGGCTTTCATTGGCAATCACGGTGTCTACTGAAATTTCAAAGTAAAATTTCGTGACCTTTTCTTAACCAAACCATAAAATTTCGTAACATTCTCAAGTGCAAATTTGAGTACGAATTAGGTCGAATTTTCATACATGCGATAGAAGCATACTTTCGTTGCGATTTGGTAGCGTCTAAAGCCGACCATAGAAAATTTTGGTGGTGAATTTTGATGTTTTATGGAACAAAATTTTCCGGTCTGCACTTATATTTGTACAGATAACAAAAATTCGTGACCCAAAAGCTAAATTTCGCAATTTTTTTTTATGACTTTCATGACCGTTTTCTGATTTCGTGACTTTTTCATGACCGATAGACACCCTGGCGATGCAACACATATCCCATCTGAAGTCGATTTCTTGCCAAACCCGCTGCAGCATGCCAGGTTTGACTTGTTCAATTACGAGGTAGATCCTAGCTCTGGTTCAACTGCGACGTTGATGGTTTGAGATACATCTGTTTTCTCAACACACGCTAAACGGTCATGTGTTGGGACGCCCAGCTGTCCAGAAGGACACTGGGTTGATTTTGTAGGACTGTTCACAAAGCTTTGTCTCACTTGCTCTACAACGTCTTTCAGACGTACTGAAGATTTGTTGTGTCTTACCAAGCATACAGTTTCAATAAACCACTTATGTCACTCACAAATAGTAGGCCTACTGGGAGGATCTTTGCCATACTTTGTACGAAAATTACGTTGCACAGTTGTCACGGACTTGGATTCTTCAAACCAAAGCACACAGCTAGCACGTTCGGAACAAGTAAAGGTAGCCATCTTTGCTGCAACTGCCGCTAGCGCTTGCGGTGGCTTGTTTCTGAACTAATGTACTGAGTCAAAACTTAATGTATTTTGCTACAAAATGACACCAAAACCATTTGACAACTATAAGACCAAAACCATAACACAAATAAATAAATCAATGTTGAGTTGATTTTGAGTTTAACGTCCCGTTCAGCAGCGAGACTATATGAGACGTGGACCTACTGATTAACGTGGAATCCGAACCACATGAGCTCCCGCCGATAAATCAATATGAGTTTTCAAAGTTGTGAAGTCCTTTTTGGTACACCCTGTCCAGCACCATCACATGAAAATCAGACAGAGTTTTTTTTTTTTTTTTTTTTTTGTGTGTGTGTGTGTGTGTCTAATAATACCGCGAAAGAAATGTGCTTCAGGCAGACATGGTGTAGTATTGTTAAGTCTAAAACATTATCCGAATAACCAATAGGCGTATCTCAAAAACAGCGATTTTCAGTTAACATAGGTACCATTTATGATTTTATGAGATTTATCGAATAAAAGACAAATTGTGACCAAAGCATATACTATATAATAAATAATATCATCACAGTTTCGGCACAGTATCTTTGGCTTCATAAGACACATTATAAAATATAATTTCTAGGACTACAGCTTATGTATCTCAGAAAATGAGAGGAGGTCATATCTAAGAACAAAATAAGATCCGTTTTCATTTCAACAATTTTTAATTGATTACATTGATTGATTGATTAATTTCGAGTTTTACGTCCCGTTCAGCAGCGAGGCTATATGAGACGTGGACCTACTGATTAACGTGGAATCCGAACCACATGAGTTCCCACCGGGAATCGAACCCGGGTCTCCCACGCCAAAGGCGCGTATGCTAACCGCTTAGCCATGAAGGAGTTCTTAGTTGATTACACATTTGCAACTTATAATGATACAACTTTCACTTGAGATAAGAAAGGAAGAAAGCGAGAAACTTATGAACTAGAATAGTAGACTAAATATACTTAATGTATGGAGAAGGATATTGGATAAAGCAGAAAAAGAAAAGATAACACACGTGCACTGAATAGCAGACACAACCAATTAAACGTTCTCAAAAGTGAAAGTTGTTCAATAAAATAACACAGATGTGCCAATTAAAAGGTTAAGATTTCAAGTGAAAGTTAAGAAAGTCGCAAATATGAAATCAATCAAAAATGGTTAAAACGAAAGGATGGATCTTACTGGTTCCTAGATATGGACTCATTTTCTGAGATATATAAGTTGTAGTCTTAGAAATTATATTTTGTGTGTTTGACGAAGGCAAAGATACTTTGCCAAAACTGTAACGATATTATTTGTTAAGAGGCCTCATGCCGGCGAAATTAAAATACCGCTAATTTTACAGTAATTATGTGATATCTTCAAATAGATAAAAGATAATTGAAATATGGAACAAGAGCGCCCCAGACAATATTATTTTGCATGAGGTACCGTTATCACAAATCACCTAGTGGCTTTCCGTTTTCAGCCGTTTAGAAACGCGAAAATAAATGCCGATTTTCAAAATGGCTCGAAATCAAAAGCAGATAAGTGAGTCGTGATAACGGTATCTTATGTAAAATGATATTGTCTAGGGCGATCTTGTTCCACATTTCGATTATCTTTTATCTATTTAAAGATATCACGTAATTACTGTAAAATTAGCGGTATTTTAATTTCGCTTTTCTAATTAAGCCTCTTAAATAGAATATGCTTTGGTTAGAATTTCTCTTTTATTTTACGCAAGAAATTCCAAAGCTAAAATGAAGGGTATTCAGAGATTTATCGATCGCTGTAAGAATTATAACCAATGGAGGCTTCCTTCCTGAGATATTAAGTTAATGAGAAGATGGATCTCAAGGCAAAAGCAGATGTTGGAGCATCAACAAAACGTTGAGATAATGAAAGTAATGAAATCTGAGATACACGCCTATTTGGTTAATCCAGTGATATGAATATGTTATGTTTTGCTCATTTGTTATAACAAGTATCAAAAACCGTAGTTTCAATCCCTTGTAATGTTCATGCCTACCTTATGAGGAGTATCCTGACAAACAACTGAGTAAATGCTTGTGGAAGACGAAGGCACTTGAGCGAAGATGTCGCCACTGTAACTAAAATGATAAAAATGCGGGGCTGCTCCACCTGCTAGAATGCGATCGTCATAGAACATAGCTACATGGATTCCGGAGTCCTCCAGTGGAAACACAGTAGTCACTGACATGGAACGCATATGCCACAAAGATAGCTTAGGTCCACCTCCACAAACCTGAAACAATGTCAAAATATTCTTATTTTAAAGGTTCCTTTTAAAGTTGTTACAGAGTATTATTTATATCTATCTATATACACAGTCTGCAAAATTAAAGGGAAAAAATGAAACCAGGATATGTTGTTGCGAATACCATACATACCACAAAACAAATCACACAAAATGACGGAAACATGTTAGTATCAGTAAAACATATAAGCAAAACAACAAATCAATGGTAAAAGTGTACTTTTATTACAACATTTGAGTTTGTGCGGACGAATGTCTATGTCGTAAAACCTGACAGCTGCACTTAGTAAAGGTTGGAAGAACACCAAAGCTTGCTATACAGATCTCACAACGTCCAGTGAAAATAAGATTATTGATGAGATCTGTGGACAGCAAACCACATTCTTCGCCAGCAGCCACTTTTAATTCCTGTGGGTTCTCGGACGGGAGAAAACGCTTGCTATCCGTCTTGCTAAGGCACTCCAGAAATGTTCGATTTATTTAGGGTAAGAGTTCTAACTGGCCATTCCATCAGAGCAAATATCTTCACTGGAAAAGAAGTCGTCGACGATCGTAGCTCTACGTAGACAGGTATTACCTTCCATAGAAATGAATTTGGGACTAACAGCATAACGAAACTGCCACACATAGTACTCCAGAATCTACCTCTAGCTCCGGGCAGTCAAAGAACCAGCCCCGGTAATGTAGCACTAGCAAATTAATGTAACCTAGTTCTCTTTTTTCCTGATGTTCGACAGATATTATATTGCATTTGGTTTTGCCAGATAAGTAGACGTCGGAAATCAATGTGTAGGCTGAACCTTGACTCAGAGCCTGCATAAATCCACGCTGTTAACAGTATAACTCCATACAGCGTCTTTCCTGTAGAGAAGTCAAGAGGACACAGACTGCAGAGAGGTCAAGAGGACACAGAAGTCCTTGCAAAGATAAACCTTTCTTGAAGCCTCTGAAACACAGTAGATCTTGACGCGACTGCTTGTGCTCATAGCAAGCTCTGAGGCCAGTTGAAGTGAGGTAGAGTGTTGAATACATTACGATGGTTCAAATTCTACCTTAGCCTGTCGGTCCATGTGTCATGTACCCTCGGTGGTACAAAGGAACACTTCTATCGAACAAACAAACAAATAATAATAATAATAATAAAACATAAAAAGTACGTAGAAGATTGTAAACAATATTGCTACAAATCAATTACTTACGTATTTATATGAAAATTCTAGGCGTCTTGTTTGGTATGAAAATACCTTGATGACTTCATCGTTGAAGTTATAATTCGACTGCTTCCGAAGTTTCTGAAGAAGTGATTTTTTAATCGACATTAGCGCTAAGCCAGATAAACGTTCCTGTGTCTGAGTTAATCGACAATAAGATTCTATCTCTTCAGCGTTCTTTTTACGGATGCTGACGTAGCTGCTATCGTTGCAATTAATGAAGCTAACTTAAGAACTTCAGGAATAACTTGATTTAACTTGTCGAGGTAAATGGTTGACAATATTCCATGAACTGATTTGTTCGAGAAATCAAATACTTCTGCTAATTATATTACCCTTAATTCATTTTTCAGTCTGACTTGATCAAAATGATTTATCAACTATACAGGTCTCACAACGACCAGTCAAAATAGATTATTGATGAGATCTGCGGATAGCAAACCCCATTCTTCGCGAGCACCAACTTTTAATTCCTGCTAAGAATATGATCACAGCCCCGTTTTTTTTTTTTCTTTCTTCGAAAACATCGCAATTTCTGTATCATTTCCAATGGAAAGAAATCCATTATGTCTGTACTCAGGTATAGTATATTTTAACTTGAACACCTCTTGTAAACAGTATGTTATGTCTAGGCTATTGGTTTGAAGAGTCCTGTAGAGTACATCTGTATGTGCAAACAATCTAGAAAAAAAACTTTAAGTAGAAAGTATTTGTATCTACAGACATACAAATATCCTTAAGCTTGCACAATTGTATCATCGTTCCAATTTCCTTTACACTCAACATTTATGATGTATTCAAAGAAGGCAATAATATGCTGTTTTGTATTCTTTCACTGTATTTACAAGCCTAGATGTAAAATTCCATCTGGTTGGTGGTACTTTTGGAAGCTTTAACACATAAATGTTTTTAACTTTTCTGACCTATTGGGAGCTGAGAAAAAAATCAGCTAAGCCTGAGATTGTTTTAAAGAAAATGCGACATTGTGGAATGGAAAAAGAGGTTTGTTGCAAAATTAAATTTAGAAAATGACTGTAGTAATGAACAAATAAAGTTTGAGGATATTTTTCATGAACTTTAGTTTTCATTCCATTAATGTTTCCCGCCATTACCGATGCGCCATCATACGTCTGTGCAATTAACTTACTGCTAATACTGCATTTTCCTAGATTATTTCCAACATGCTGGAATAAATCAGTAGCATTTTCCCTGAGCTGACATTCGTAAATCCTATAAATATCTCCTGAGCATCCCCACTACAATCGACATATCTCAAAACAGTAGATAACAGACTCTGATTGGAACAGTCAGTTGTTTCATCAATAATAATTCACATAAAAGGTGATTCACGTATTTCAGACTTTATATTATTTATCATAACCCTATTTACTGCAGATATCAAATCATCCTGAATTATAGGAGAAGTACCACGAAACACTATAGTGCTTTCAAGATGATTGGCCAGTAAGTGGTCAAATTCACTTAAGGAATTTAAATATTGAAGATAATTAACTTGATTACCAGATTCTTCATTCTCATTATGATTCTGAAAAGCTAATTGTTGATTTCCAAGAAAACAGCATGCATTAATTAAACGCAATGAAACTTCCCGTTTTTTTTTTTTTTTTTTTTTTTTTTTTTCAACAGCATTATGTTGGACTGTTTATCTAACTGTAAATCAATTCTTGTATTGATTTACAGTTGCGACAGTTACAAAACTTGCGACATTCATGCTACTGCAAATGTGAGCCTTCGATTTATCATGCATCTGGGCAGTAGTGCGAAGAGAATTCAGTTAGAAAACCTTTCCTTCGACCACACATTAGCTTCACTGCTGAATAACAAACATGGCCAACGAAATAATTTAAGAGAAATTAGAGCTACCGCACAATCAATTAAAGTTATCATATGAAGATTATGTACAATGACGTGTGTACTCACCGTGTATTTTACATCCTTAGATAAATTTAACTCAGAAGTTGGTATTGTCATTTTCACAATTTCTAGTTTTTCGATATATGAACGACGGTTTGAGGGGCATAACTTTTATAAACACGACTTCAAAACACAAAGTACAAATTCAATACACCACTTTTTATTTATTTTTGTTTTTGGTTCATTTGCTTGGTACATTCGAAAAAATGATTTTTCGATTTTATTTGAAAATTACTTTCACAATTTTTCATTCACTTTTAAGCTTGCTTCTGTAACCACTCTACTGCACGGCAAAAATAAAAACAGACAAACACTTTGTTCCTTTAATATATTTATATCTCTTTCATTTTCCTGTAAGATTTAACTCCAACACATCATTCACCACAGTCCCGATTTCGGAGAAAATAAGCCGCTCCCGAAGTGGTTCTGACGCGGCTTTAAAATGTCCCGACTTTCATGTTTATTGATTAAGTTTGTGACACTATTATTATTATTATTATTATTATTATTATTATTATTATTATTATTATTATTATTATTGGAGTTTAGTTTCCACGTTATTATACAGTCTTCAAAATAAGAGCAAACTTTACAACACTTTCCATATACCAAGTACATAAATATGATTTGCTCTTCACTAGAAAGACTTATCTTCTTAGGGAAAAACGATCTACACTTCTACCTTCATTTGCAGCATGAAGTGTCCCTAACATTTTGCTTTGGATAGGTGGTAACCCTACTCACCAGGGTAAATGGAAGTTCTGCGAGTAATAAAGAGCGCTGAAATATGCGATTAGCCAACGAATGAGCCTCAGTTTGTAAGAGCCTTTGCAACGTAACTCAAATAATGAAACAAGTATTTATAACAGCTATGGCGACTATCGCAAAATACTGTAAAACCAAAATTTGCGTTGTGCTGACGCAAACCGCTATGGAGCGAGGCTCAAGATATCCGAGACAATTCCCAGAGACCACCAAAATGTGCTGTGATTATCTGTATAACTTCGCTTTACCCTTCGCTCACGCCCGCGAAACAGATTATTCTACGGGCAACTGGTGTTACCCGGTAGCCCATTCGTACGCTGTGGGTGGAGGTGGAGCGAATCGGAATGCGCTAATAACTACAAGATTCTTGCTGCAGTAACTAGAGAAGGGGTTTGTGCTACGTTACCATATCGAAGATCTCTTAAGGAAGCGAGACAGACTGCGTACAAAGAAGCTAGTGGATGTTTCTACATACATAAAGTTCTCAGAAACCTGTATCATTGGAAGAAGATATTAAAGTATAAATTTATCAATATAAATTTGTTTATATTGGTCAATTCCGCGGTAAGTGACCCTACGAAGGGAAAATTTGAAGTTTCACGTTGGCCTTCATAAGTATTAAAATTCATTTTTAAGAATGCTGAATTTTTCATACATGAACAAGATGATACCAACGCTGATTCGTAGATGGCTCTGCAGGAGGTAAAATATGGCCACTTTCATGTCGCAGAATATCGTACTTACATTTGGATATTAACACAAAGTTTTCCTCTGCTAATTTCTGTAGGTAATTGAAGATCGCGTATGGTATTTATTAAGATAATGTTTGTGTTTACATCAGTGACATTGTTTTGCATATAATTTAATAATAGCAAGAAAATTACAATAATTGATTTATTCAAGTAGGCTGTCGTGTAAGTCACAAGAAAACATAAATAAGTTTATGTATTTATATACATAATAAAACAAAAAAGCTGTTATTCTAAATTTTCTTCATTTGGACAGACGGTAATCAAACGCCGTGCAGAAAGTCCCGAAATAATACGTGTAACTCTTTTAAATACAAAATATAATATGTCGTGTAAGTCACATTTTGTTGCAATGTTACTACATTGCCAATAGTTGCTAACTGCAGTAAAACGTATAAATAGTGAATTGATAACTCAATTAATGTATTGGGTGCCATGTTTAGTGTAAGAGAATGAAAGATAAGGATGATAAAAGCAATATTATGAAGTATGGATGTAAAATGTACTTGACTGAACTATAAATGTAACAAATGAATGGAAGTTAAACAATATGAATCGATGTGATCTAGAAAGAAGTTTTAAAAAACGTGACAGGAAGTATCTACTGTCTTTGGAACAATGTTGGCACATGTGGTTCCGAAGTTTCTAGCTTCAGCTACTTTTAATACGTTTATTGGTTTTCTCGTACTCTTTCGTTGTTTTGGAAATATGCTTGTAAATTGGTATTTATTGCATTTAGGCATCTAAAGCTCAGGCCGGTATAGGATGGAGGTGGGTATGTGGGAAAGGATTCGTTGAATGGGTATCATCTCGGCATTTGCCTGGCGTGAATGAAGAACACCTCAGTCAGGATTGCCAGCTATATGTTTTAAACCCGCAACCTGTCGAGCCAAATCTAGCACGCTACTACTCTATCACGCTTTCTTGGTAGAAAACATGCTTATTCAAACGGAACTATGTAAGTCACAACAACGTTTACTTTAAGATTATGAAATTAGGACATGTCAGATATGTAACACTCGTCTTTTCTGTTGCATTTTCAGATATACCTAGTTCAGAAGCTGAATGGAAGCGGAAATGGATAGAGAAGTTGAAAAGAATGATATTGCATCAAATGGATTTTAGTGGAAATTACTGTTTTGTGTACCAAGAAAAGATACAAACCGCTCACTGGATATCACACAGTTGTACTATGTAAACTGCTATAATATATTTTCCTGAAGAAAATGAAACCACAGAACATGATTCGTGCGTAATTATATCTGATTGTATGCATCAAGATATGTTTGCAGTTGCTTGTTTCTATTCTACACTTATGGAAGATTTTGAAGGACGTCATCCGGGTTTTCCGATCAACAATGTGAATTATCAGTCGGATGATGGTGCACATTATTCACTTTGTTCAATAACATTGCAGAAAGTTGAAATGTCTTGGCATTTTTCGGCTACGAACTATGGCAAAGGCTATCAAACGCAAATTGATCCTCAATCTGCTTCAGAATTTATTGAGAGCGCACGCAAGCTATGTCCGAACATAATGTAATATACTGTAGTAAAGAGTATTACTTCAAAAATTTTTGAGTTGCGCCAATGGAAACATCATAAGAAACAAATATGTAATATTGAAAAAACACAAAACTAGCACTACTTTCATTGTGTTTCAGCGTATACTATTGAATGTTCTCTCATCTAAAATATTTCTTCACCACGAAGGAAGTTTGATTTCATTCCAGAACAGTTCACTGGCGCATGTGAAGGGAATAAACGCAGTGAAAAAGTGATGAAAATACTCTACTGGAGGCAGGGTATTGGTACCCTTCGCCGGAAAAAGAACTATTAAATATTTGTTAGCTATGGAGAAAAGAATCAGAAGAACTGTATGTAACATTTCTTCGCCATTACCATCAAGATAAATAATTTTATTGGCCGTAACAGAAAGATTAGGCATATGTTGCATTAACAGACGTCGATCACAGACATAAATTAGAATTTGACAAATTTTGTTCGAATAAAAGAACTATTTAACTTCTTGTTTTGTCTGTTAACTTCCTTTTATCTCTCTAAATCATTAGTGCCACTCTATCCTCCAACAGATTTTGAAAGTGTAATTAAACGAAGACATGATGTTAGACTTTACGTGTAAGTCACAAATTTATGTCGTGTACGTCACGTTATATTTGTGGCATATATTTTAAAATAAATACAGAAAATATAATAATTTTCTTTTGGTCTTGTAGCTTGGTATCTACTTAATATATGTAAAAAGTTTTAGTTTCCTTGTAGCAATAGAAGAACAGAATTTTCATATAGTTAGCCGTTATTCAAAACACGATGTCTCCTGCTGTCGTGTAAGTCACGTATATATTTAGAGTCTTGTTTCAGCCATTTTGTTCACATATTTAAATGCTGCAAATAAAGATGAATGAAGGACTTATTGCCCCTTATTTATAACCTAAAACTTGCCCATGAAAATATCTTATAACTTTTCTAATACATAATATTTACTACCGTCTGGCGTCTGATGTCGTGTAAGTCACACATGGAATTATATTAATTTTATTTTATAACATTCTAGGGCTACCGCCGATAGGCCCGGTAGCCCATAAAATACGCCACTGAAAATTGGTAATGAACGAAGAAGGTCCTACGAAGGTGGGGAACTTAGGGGGAGGGAAAAGTATAAGATGATCTAGTAGAACGAGAACACCAGAAAGAATGGAGTATATATATATATATATATATATATATATATATATATATATATATAAAGATAGAGAGATAGATACACGCAGTGTGTACGAGTGGACAGGAAGTGTTACGGAAATGGATAATAGCTATAAGAAAGAAGAATAAAATTACTTTTAGTCTTACATAAATTAATGGGTTATCGACAATCTCTAGAGATTACCCTTTGTTGGAGTGAATATTTTCAGAGTTGCTCCTCGGTTTAACAGAAGTAAGTTTTCTATGAGAGTGTTGATTATAATTAGCTATCCTCTATTTTAACATGCTCTGTTAGATCCAAGTAATTCTGATTTGCATCACCTTCAGTTTTGGAATGAAATGAGTTCTCGAGTCGCAGAAAACTCAACAGACAAGATATTGTTCACCACAAAATCACACAAGTTGGAATCGAACACAAAGACCTTTTACACCAGAATTGACTGCACTGAGCCCTCATGCCAACAAAATAACACTCAATCCTAATAAGTAGAGCAACCCAAAAGCATAGAAAGCATAATAGCAATTTACACATATGATTGGTACCTTGAACATAGTTGTGGTTGTCCAAGGGTCCAGAAGAAACTAATTTTAAAAGCAGAATAAAGCAAAATTTTAGAAAATAAAGCATAATTTAAAATATATAGCACAATTCTTGGAAAATTATGTTTAACTGCAAGTTTAATACTGTATTAATATTTTTTAAAACCAATATTTACAATGCAAAATCATTGAGAACATAACAATGCAACAATGAAGAGTTTATTTTTATTTCTGTACACTTTTCGGTGTAATCCTTTGATGTGGAGAAAAGAAAAAAGAAGAAAACTTTCCGCCAACAAGGAATAGTACACACTATATTGTTATGTGTATCTCTTGAACTTGAGCACTTTCTGTACTGTTTGGTCGCATCTTTTACTTTCCCTTTCTGTACCTAGGTATATATTCACCTCTAAGGAGCACACAAGTGATAAAAAACTGACTCGAGTGAAGCATATCTCTTTACAGTGCATTAAGTAGAAAGTCCATTAAATATGAAAGAAGCTGGCTGCATAAAATATTAATAAAATGGATCAAGATATTTAGAATATTTAATGTATAGTAAATATTATACGTTATACAGGATTAATGTAAAACAATGATTGAAATTAACAATGAAGCATAATAAAGCACAATGTGGGTTGCTCTACTAATAAGGCTTTATTACTTACCAGCCAATCATCGCTAATTGATGCTGCGCCAACCCATTTTCCTAATTCTGGTCTAGCGAGTTTATCTTGCAGGTGTGGCTGCAAAATGTGGGCTTCTGACGCCTGCTTTATGTCCCATATTCTTACACTTCCATCTTCACTGGCAGAGACTAGATTTGAACCACTGAAAAATATTTTGTTTTTCTTTAGAAAGAAAGAAGGAAATAGAAGAAAATTGGAGGGATTTTGAAGGCCCGACTTTCGGTTATCGTTATATTTAAGGAAAAACACATTTTAGCACAGCATTAGAGATTAAAGCCCCAAAAATGTGGAGATAAAATTAATATGTTATGAAAGTTTTTCACAATTCACTGGAATCCGCATATGTCTATGAAGTCCCATGTGCATATACATGCATATATTGAAACGAAATATACACACCAGACTCAAAGAACATATGAGGAGATGCCAAGTAAAAGAATACACATCACCAAAAATTTTAAATTTAGATTTCAATTGAATATTATTTATCGTTTGCACTTTTATTGAATATAGTACACAGTTTCAACAAGAAAAATACATGTCCCAATACTGAGAAACTGTAGTTTGTATGCAATCATATCACGGCCATCGAGTATTACTTTTTATATATATAGCCAAAAATTGTTCCAGGTGGACACGTGCATTTTTTGAAACAAAGCTCCTTATATTTAAGATGCCCAACACAACAATGTCCACACATCAAGTCTTTTAAACACCTGGAAGATATAAAAACACAACAACGATAAAGTGGAACTGATCAAAAAATTTTCTTTATAGCAAGAACAAATACGATACCATTTTCATTCGAATAAAAGGACTCAAAATTATATTCCGACATAAGTACTCTGAACAGAAGCTGGAATGACATCATATCACTGACCCCACTGTTATCACCAACCACAGCAAGGATATTTTGTTTATCGCTGTAAATATCGTGAAAGTTTTTATTCTGTATGTAAGTAATTCCAAACCAATCTATCCCCATTAAATTTATTTCTCATCTATGTTTTGAACTTATTTCGATACAGAAATCAGGGGGGTGCTTTTCGATTTAATTTTGAGTTTAGCTTCCCTTTCAGCAGGGAATCTATATGAAACATGAACCTACAGCTTAACGTGGGATCCAAACTTCATGAGCTCCCACCGTAAATCGAACCCATGTCTTCTACGTCAAGAGCTGGTACGCTAACCACTTAGCCAGGGGGAAATGTGGGTGGATTTTGAGCTTATTGAGGTGTAATACGTGATTACGAAAAGCTGGAATTGTCGTAATAGATGGATACTGATAAATTTGTGTCTTTTTCATTGTTTAAAACTTTTGCTTATACCTTTCTATAATACGTATTCATGCTATATTTATGTAACACTAACCTTATAGCTTTTATTTTCTCTTAATGAATACGGTAGATACATCACTACATTCCACTTACTTGAATACCTATAAGTCTATTGAATATGTACACACAAAAGTTTTTATATATTCTCACAAACTACAGTATTTATATTCTGCTAAAAACTAGTCACTTGAATGCACAAAATAAAAGAACTCACGGAATTATGTGGCCGTTATTTCTTGCTCCTGCCTAAAGTACTTAAGAGCGGAGATCTTTTAAAACTTAACATATGAGGAAAATAACATCCTGTTTATTTATTGCCAAAATGATTGAGTAAATACATTACAAAGTATCCTGGAAGACTTAAATACGAAACACATATATAATAAATTTATATATATGTATGTACAAGAATGTGTGTCTGTGTATGTCTGTTATCAGACTTTCATGTAGGAGTCACCTAAAGCCACCTAAATGAGATCAAATGAAATCTTTTAGTTTAGCGTCCCATGTCTATGCTCTTTAGGAACAGGACGTTAAACTGAATGATGATGATGATGATAGAAGAACAGGTGGAATGAAACTGTAGGAGAAAACAGGAGTGCCCCGAGAAAACTCACAGACTTGATGTTGTCCACTCCAACATACTCGACAGAGGATCGAACCTAGGACTCCACGGACGAGACGTAAGCGCTCTACCACTGAGCCACCAATTTTCACCAGATCTAATCCCGTATGAAGACGGATTTTCGATTGGATTGGAGGATCAAAATTTATAAATACGAATATGTAGCGAATCATACTGACTGTGAGGTAGGCAACCCGATAGTTTTCCTTAACGTCCAGATTGCATACCTTCGAGAACTTTGAATTCTTTTGTATTAACCTTATCCTTCCCGTTCTAACAACGGACATGTCAGCTGATCCGAGAATCGATACGGGCGATGCTGAAGGCACTGCTCGTCGTTTACAGTATTTCATGCATTCCTTTACCCTCAAAGTGTTGCATAAACATATTTTTCCCATGCCAAGAACGGCCACTTCTGCTAGTATAATATAATAGGGAAAATGTCTGGCACATTATTATTAACTTCGTAACAAAACTGATGCTATTATATTTATGTATTTATTCAGTGATGTAGTTTCAAGATCTATACTGTTCTCTTCATCTGTCACGATGTACACTCATGTCTAAAATGATTGTCGCATATCTGTAACTGTCTTCTTATAAGAATATAATTTGGTAATGGTTTTGCAGGGTACTTTAAATACTGATACTATGTGTATAATCGGGAAATGTATATTTGTGGTAAGTTTCATAGGAAAAGAATTATAAATACGAAAATTAGAATGAGTAAAACAAAATGTTGCTAAATGGACATGAAAGTTTTATTTTCGTTTTATTGTTCTTATTTACTGCTCTCTTGACATGAAACTTGCCACATACACGTCTTTGCCGATTATACACATACTAACATTATAAGAAATACCGGGCGAATTCGTTATCAAATTTTACTCCTACAACAACATATTTATAGACATGCGACAATAATTTTAGACATGAGTGTACGTCGCAAAAAAAACACACACATCTAACAAGTCAATATTAAATACACAAGAATTATAAAATCTTCACAACAAACAAAGTATGCCATTATTTAGGAAGAACTGAAGAATTGATATAACTTTTTTGTCCGAAACAGGAACACAAATATATACGTATCCTTTCGAAAAGCATATTTTGCGGGCGACTACCGGACAGGATGAGCATTAGTTGTGCAGTAAGTATCCAGAGACCATCGTTGTTGTTCTTTTAATATATACATACATGCGAATTTCGAAAATATTTGAACAATTAAGCTCATTAAAAATACTTACAGCAAAATTATGTCAACGTGAATGTTTCAACACAAATTTATTACTGTCTTCAGCACATATCTTCAGAAAACTAACATTGATTGTGGAACTACACCCCGTTGACTACCTTCTTTTCACTAGCACTAATTATTTTTCCATTAATCCTTCATTACATTTGCCTTGTATTTGAATATTCTTCATGAGCACTAACGGGGGGGGGGGGGGGAGAGAAGTTTTCTAAGTGCTAGAACGTTCACTTCTGGTGTATAGGATCCCTGATCGATCCTATGTCGCACCAAATAGACTTTGTGGTGGACAAACACCGTATGCGTGGGTTTTCTTGTGGTAATCCCGTTTCCTCCCCTTTCTTCGTTTCACCATTTCATCTATGACCGTCTCTTTTAGTCACCACGGCACAATACTGGGACGTATAATTGAAAGTTTTCATGAGCACTATCCGGCATCTTATTTAGATGATTAACAATAATTAAAGAAACACTGGTTTCTACTCTCATTTCTTTCACCTGTCTTATTTCACTCCACCAATAACGTAATTGATTCAACAAGATTATTATTAATAAGTTACATAAGATACCGGTTAATGCTAATGAAGAATGTTTATATACAAGAGAAATTTTATGGACGGCTATTGAAAGTAAGAAACGTAATGCTATTAGCAAGAAGATAATCAACAAGATGCAGTTTCACAATCAACGTTACTTTTCTGAAAAAATATGTGCTTAAAAACCAAAACATTCATTTTTAGATAATTTTGGAGCAAATATTCATATCAGCGTTTCCCAACCGGTGTGCCGCGGCACACTGCTGTGCCGTGAATGGGCCGCTGGTGTGCCGCGAGGAATCGAAAGAAAATTATTAATTTTATAGCAATCAAATTGCAAAACGTAGGGAAATGTGTATATTTGTATTTCACATTACTATGAACCTCTACTATGAATCTACAATTTTAAATTTCATACCGGGTTACTGTTCTGTACATTTCTAATGTTGAAAAAAGTATTTGTTATCATTGTTATGACCATTATTGCTTCTTTATTATTGCAGACTAAATTGTAACTTAAAATTTAAAATATCATTCAATCCTTTCGACAAATTACTTACATTTGTGTTCTAAAAGTAAACGAGATTTGTTTGTTCGTTCGTTATTTAGTGATCTTCCTACTTAGTAAAAGGTTGGATACAGTTTTTAAAAAGAAAGCTTATTTTTAAAAACCTGAATCCAATATTTCATTGCAATTGTTTCTATTTTTAAATTAGAATGAAAAATAAGCATAATGATTTACCACGGGGAAAACCCAGTGATAGAGCTTTCTTCTCTGTGAGAAGGAGATCAATAATAATAATAATAATAATAATAATAATAATAATAATAAAAACCACTGTGTTTTATATTTATAAATATTAATATCTATAAGTGTGCCGCGAGAGTCCAAGTAACACCCGTAGTGTGCCGCAAGTTGAAAATGGTTGGGAAACGTTGATTTATATGCATCCATTAAATCAAATAGCTTTTTAATTAACCTTTTTTTTTGTTGTTTTAAATTCTAGTTTTTAGCCTCAAAATGACAGAATGTCAATAGTCATTCTTACTAGTGCCACCTGTGGGATAATTCTATAAATCATATGAAACCCATGCATCAACGTCCAAATAGCTACTGCGGACCTGTACCCTTAGTAGCATCAAACAAGGCACATATCATTATTAAAATTATTAATAACTTATTTTCAGCGTTTTATCTTTTGAACGTAACTGCCACCTAGTTTTGAGCCTTTCAGGTAAAAATAAATTAGGGATTTGATAACTTTTAGGAAAGTAATGTGACGAGCCGTAGATAGTTTCTCCTTACATACAATTTTTTTTTTTTGGACCCCCATGCAATTTCTATATCGGGAAACACGGTGGCTCAGTGATATAGCGCTAACCTGGTGCGTGGGGGTCCCTGGTTCGATCCCCGTCCAAGTAAGTTTGTGGTGGACATCATCGTGTCCGTGAGTTTTCTCGAAGTACTCCCGTTCCTCCCACTCCCTTATTTCACTAATTCTTCTATCGTCATTCAGTTAATCATCGTCTCCCTTATCCTAAAAGCATAATCATGGGATGTTAAACTGAAATCTTTTATTTCATTTTCATTTTTTTTAATTTCTATACCTTTAAAATATATTTGGAAGATGTCAGCCCTGGCAACCGACCATAACAGAATAACATACAAAAACAGGACACTGGAAATAGGTTAATTACAGATATGTTTCTGGCTTTAATATTTACTATAGGTTTAAGACCTGATACATTTCAGGAGGAGTCCAGAACAAAACCTCATCTACTCTATCACTAATTGCAGATAATTCAGGGTGTCTACTAAAATTCCAAAATAAAATTTCGTGACCTTTTCTTTACCAATCCATAAAATTTCGTAACAATCAAAAACTAATAACAGTATCTATATTCTTCAGCACTTATCTTTATCTTATCTGTACTTTCAATGACTGTTCCTTGGAGTGATAAAAGGCTAGTACCTTCTCACAGTTGAATAAACTGGTTAGATGCATAGGTGGTTTCGGCGATTAGCTGCGATTTGCACTGCTCAATGATGCCAGCTGAAGGAGTCTCAAGAACGAATTTGAACGTGAATCAGGCCGAATTTTCATGCATGCGATAGAAGCGTGCTTTGCTTGCGATTTGCTAGTGTCTAAAACCGACAATAGATATTTTTGGCGGTGAATTTTGACGTTTTATACAATAAAACTTTCCAGTCTGTACTTATATTCGTACAGATTAAAAAAAAAAAAAATAAATAAATAAATAATAATAATAATAATAAATCGTGACCCTAAAGCTAAATTTCATGACCGTGTTCTGATATCGTGACTTTTTCATGACTTTCGTGACCGATAGACACCCCGTAATTATCTGACATCATTTAACTTCAAGGTCTTCGCTACGATCACCTCCATTTTTTTTTTTTTTTAAATATGAATAACTTAAAGATAATTAAGCATATAAAATATTTAGAAAAAGAGTCAGATCGTAGCTGAAGGATGCTGTTAAAAGAACTAATTGTTGCTATACGAGTCTTTCGTATGGGGCAGAAATTTGAGTGCCCAACAACTATGATGTGATAAAGTGCGCATCCAGATTCATGGCCTATCAGAAAGGGTCAGAAAACAGTTCTTAGTTTCAATAGCATTTTACAGACACTATCTGGATAAGTTTATGATTTTGTTCCTTGGTTTTGTTATTCGTTAAAACTCAAAAAAGTGAGTGATAGTGGAGCAAAGACCATGAACATAAGAAATTTCAACGTGAAACTGAATCTCTTGATCTATGAATTTCTTAAAATACTTTCTAATTTAAATTTAGAATGACATCACGTATTGAACTTACTTATTATGGACAGTATGTACATAATCTTCATGGCCTGACAACGTCCTTATTAGCTTCGCATCTTCCAAGCTAAAGACATATATTTTGTTATCTCCACAACCAGCATACAGACGTTTATCACCTTCGATATATACCATTGAGTTCACTTCCGGTTTCTTCAACGAGTCTCTGGAACAATAATTTTACATTACATTGTTGCCTTACCTATGGCTTGTTCCTATTTATATATGTAATTTTAAATATGTTTTACCGCATAAAAGAGATGGCAAACTATTACATTTTGAAATGCAGGAGTGGAGAAGAATGAAAAATAGCTGAGGAGGAGATTGAGAAACAATGAGAAAATCCTGGAAAAAAATAGAGGAAGAAAGAATAATACTGGATGTATTACAATCTAGGACTTATCTTCATTTCCATCAATATTTTAATTACTGAAGAGTTTCAATAGAAAGTTTCCGGATTTGTCATGGATAGTGATGAAACTCGCTACTAATCACACTACACATTGTGGTATTAACTTAGACTTCTTGAGTTTTAAATGTATATTCTGTTATGTCCAACTTGTATGAATGAAGAAAATAAAATTATACAACTAAGAACGAGAAAGTATGCGTTTTTTGAAATAGTGATGGTTCATTATAACACTAAATTGATTAAACTGAATTAAATACTAAAATTAACAGAATTACTTTTCAGTGCATATTACTTTTACCTTGTCCGATCAATTTCGGTTTCACAAGTCTCTGAAATCTTTATAAGAAACCACGGTTCTAGAAGAAATTCAGAACTGTTCTTTTAATAATACATACTGTATTTCTTTTCTTGACTTCGGATTTTTTGTTAAATATATAGCAATAACTGAATAATTCTTACGTTATCGTGTTTTGTTCTAAATTTATTGCTTTTATGAGACAATAACCAAACTGAATTTTCTTTTTTAACGTTCAACTTGTTGGCAATTAAGTGCTAATAACGTCCGGCACATTTGTGTAAATACTTAAAAATGATTCTATTAATTTTATTATATAATTATATACGAGAGTGCACACGCAATATGAAAACTTTAGGTTCAAACTGAAGTTCTTAGAACGACGGCTCAATATAGCTGAATCTTTAAAAAAAAAATCATAGCTGTGGTACGTAAAGAATAATGCACTTAAATATAAATTATTTTAAATTCCCTTCTTAAATCATAGTAGAAATAGTAAGAAAATTGTGTTAGGGTGATTATTAAAAACTACAGTAACAAACAAATCAAATAAACGTAAGTGAAAGATCGAGTTTGAACTCGAAACCAGCATCAATTCCCGTAGTCATGTTTGCCAGATTCTTTAACTATTGGTGAAATGTGTATAAATATATAACTACAGACTCCAAAAATTGTTAATATATTTTAGAAATTATATGAAAAATAAATTTCAGAGCTGGAGTTCCAAAGTACTGCTAATTATTGTCTCCCACCTTTTATCGAAGTAAGTCCTAGATTGTACTTTATTTATGGGTTCATTTATCTCGTGAAACAATATACGATATAATTAGATAAAAAGCAAGAAAAACTGGTTGGGAGATTGAAAAGAAACTGTACCCTGACGGAAAGGAAACAAGACTCTGAAGGTAAGGAAGAGAGAGTATAAAAGGCTATTGCTACGTCAAAAGAGGTTAGCTGAGGATCATAGTATTTAAAAAAAAAAAAAAAAAAAAAAAAAGGTAAATGACCTGCCTATGATGGTAGAATATCTATTTATTATTATTATTAAGATCTTCGTAACTCAATAATGCACAGCAATTATTGTTAGAAAACTTGTAAGGAAAAAAGCCTAAAGTTTCTGTTAATGTTTTAACACACAATTCTTAAACGCAATATTTTCTTCTCACTCAAGTTTGTATATACCTAACGAAACCTACAATTAATAAGGCATTCGGCGTAGTAAGGACGAAATCAACAAGTTTACGTTACATTTCTTTATCCAAAGTAACAACGATAACAGAGATTTTAATAATAATAATAATAATAATAATAATAATAATAATAATAATAATAATAATAATAATAATAGAGGAAAGTTCTATTGAATTCGCCCTTATTATCCTGAAGGTCTTATATAATGGATTAAAAATGTGAAATATACCTTGTGTGTTTTACATTTCATAGAATAGTAATAACTTTAAAAGGCAAGATGATTAAGCTAACACAAGCGCCGTTTAAAAATATAATTTGGGTCAATTCTTATGAATATAAAAGAAATATAAAACAGGATGATGAAGACAAAATATCTTACGTATTTGTCGGAATTTGAATAGTCCAAGATAATTTGGGATTTTTACTGGAGACGATCGTCTTCCAGTCCCACCCACTGATCTCTCCAATACTACCAATTACAAGGAAGTCCTTAGTTGTTACCAAACTACATATTTGAGTATCTTCTGCTACTTGGAAAGTATACATGGGCTTTCGTAAAGGCGTTGTCAACCCCTCTCCTGGGCTAAGGATATGCTGTAAACTGAAAAAAAAAAAAAAAAAGTAAAAATTATGTTTCAGTTATTGAAAGCCATTGCAGTATGCATTTTTAAAAAAGCGAAAAGGTAAACATGAGAAATGATCAAAAAGTAAGATTACAAAGCCTGCAGTGAAACGTGTAATTATTTCATACAACCAACAGAAAGTACATACATTAGGTTATTTTTCGGCTGAGATACTTGTCGCATTATGGGATAAGTTTGAAGATCCTCTCCTGGTAAAAATCCTATCCTCGCATGTTTAGCCACGTTGTCACGAAGTGTTTCAGCTCCTCGTCTGAAGCGATACGACAGCCTAGGTTGTAGGAGGATGGTCGATGATGTCCCTGCAAAACTGCTTCAACAGTGTATTGCTTGTCTGGGCTTCAACAGCGTGGTGACGTTTTCTCTACCAGCTGCCGGTGAATTTCAGCCGCAGTTACATATTTCACCCACAGAAATCGAGCGGACTTCTTCGCGAGACCAGTTTTCAAACGAGTCATTTTCTTTATCTACAACCAGCGCCGTAGATAACGGGTGGCCAATACTCTGCACATTTTCGAACTTCTTGTATTAAAATTACCTCACTCTCCCCATTCCTCTATAACAGACGAAACTCCAGAAATATCACCCTTGCAACCTTAGTTTCCGATTCTCCCTCGTACAACGTAAGAAGCAGTATTTGATATCAGGAATTTTGATCGACGGGAACTTAGCGACCCTTTTCAGCATGAGGATATATCAAAGGGAGCTATTGATTTTTTTAAAAAAATAAAACTTCTAATTTATCATTCCACGGTTATGCTCTTTACCTAAAGAAGACTAATGACTAATTAAAGTGAGTAATTACGAAAAGTAACAGAATGAGAATTTGGGAGAAACTCGAGAAAACTCTCATAACTTGGGATCGAAGCAGGGATCACTCACACTAGAGGTAAGCACTTTACCATCATGACCCCTTTCCATCTACTGATTAAAATGGAACCCGACGAAAGCACAACTATCAGGGATTGAAGTCGGTACGTATCACAAACAAAAAAGCACAACCTCACGAGGGCATGTGGGGAGGTTTAATTAATTACTTTTGCTTTATGCTCTTCTCCAATACAGAGCAACTTACAACTTACATGGGCTCCAAACCACCAGGAACTTGAAACTGGTTTTATGAGTGAGTCCACAGATCACCACCAAATTCACATGCTTATCGCTAAATTATTATGGATTCAAATTTACAAATCTGTTTATTACGGACGTACTAGCATGTTCTTATGTATTTACAAGTGCAGATTCTGTATCACATATTAGCGTTTTACA
The DNA here is from genome assembly GCF_964235325.1 of Thermobia domestica. Classification (NCBI taxonomy): domain Eukaryota; kingdom Metazoa; phylum Arthropoda; class Insecta; order Zygentoma; family Lepismatidae; genus Thermobia; species Thermobia domestica. The sequence continues at coordinate 26,529,995 of NC_137462.1, forward strand.
GATGTTACGGGTAAAACTCACATATAATGATTTCTTTTAGGTGCAGATTTACTATACGGATTCACTTTTTATTTTACGGAATAATTTTGTAGAAATATTTAAATAGACCAGTGTGTAAATGATCTAAATACGTTGTGTTCTTACCTGTGAGATGTTTATCTAGGTAAAGATACATTAATGAAAATCTAATCTGTTAGCCACAGACTCGCCCACCAAGTAGACATTAACCACAGTAAACAAAGTGAAGTATACAAAATTAGTGTGCTAACTCATGACACGTAACTATAGAAGTGTCAGAGAGTTAAGGGATCCACATAATTGTGTAATTTATATAGTAATGCGTTAGGTTACTTATTGGACACAAATATGTAAGCAATGAAAACATATAAGGATAACAATACTACGGTGTTTTTATGCCATATACAATGTTTTCGGCTATCCTCATTAATGCATATACCCATCTTCGCTGACGAGCTCGCTCCGTAGGGATACACGCCCTTGGGTTCGATACTGCGCTCCTACCCTGACTCACTTAGACTGAATTGCGCTTTTTAGTGACTACCTAGCACAAGTTGGTTAGTGTCTTGCACGATAATTCTTATCGTGTACATACACTTAAGTCTTCCTGAAGTGAATCTGTACATAGGAATGCAAGTTCACATTTCGAAAATGATTAAGATGCAGAAAGCCGATTTAGTGAAAAAGAATTATGTATGGGACATTTATTCCGAATTTGATCGTACACCTCGTTGAAAACACGTAATAAAAGCAACGAAGTTCATAGATTTTCTGTTGCGTTCTGTTACCTCGTGGGGTGGGAGAATGGATGTGGGGTTAGATTGGATTAGGTTAGGTTTTCACTTTCTGAATGTCAGGTAAAACAATAAAACTTACCTTATCACATAGTTACGTTTTCTGGGTTCACTTCCGCTTACCGTAGTACTTCGGTTGGTACAGCTCCTCTATCTCGAGCAGAATCGAACCATGCGGTAATCTTTCGCCAAGTAATTCCGTCCGCTTGCTAAATAGTTCCATGTTTATAACCGCTTATAAAAATATACACAGAATTTTCGCTATTCTTGCATGTTATCAAACACAGAAACGAGCGAGTAAACTTTACAATACACGTTCCAGTTGCTCATAGATACTTTAAAAAGATATAGTATAGTACGGTAAGGTAGAGTAGAGTAAGATAGGGATAAATAGGGCAGAGATAGGAACAGGTTAACTTACGGTTAGAAAAGTTTTGATTCATTTTCATAAAATATAATGTAATTTCACGTCTCTGAGTGAGTATACATGCTGGAACAGGTATTGTAAAGTTAACCGGAACCAGCAGATTATCCATTTCTTCCGGGTAAATTTTCAAAATTTTGCTAGGAACGGACGACCAACTTCGGAATTTAACCTACGCGTGTATGGACCTGTACAATAAATCGGAACATTCTCTGGTGCTAATTTACTTTTAGCGCACGACATTTCGAAAGATTTATAGGTAAAATTCAATACATTGCATGAAAACAAATATTTATAAAGAACAAATTTCTGCAAGCGACAGAATTAAATGCAAAGTAATACACCGGTATTTTGTGTTTACAAGTGTAGTGTTACTAATCTAAAATCCTTACAAGTGCTTTACTACAGAGAAAATAAGTGAGGGCATATGAAAGATGACTGTATCAGAAACTATTTTCCACCGTACTGTATTTGTGCACAGTGTACAGAAGTTCTATTTTGTTTACAGTTGGATTACTACTATTATGAAACCATGACAAGTGCTATTGAAACTCGTGTCATTGCCAAAACCCACCTTCGCTGATACGCCTACTCCCTTCGGACGCACCCCCTCGCTAAGGCACTGGCGCTCCAGCTTCGCCCTGCACTGACTCGGTTAGATAGCATTCATGCTTTTTCCTAGACACCTACCACAGGCTGTTTTGTTTTTTGCACACTTTTATTCATACATCCGGACGCCGTATTTATACCTAAATTACAAAAGGATTGAAATATTTCAACAATTGCTTATGATGACCCCTTGAAATTTAACAATGCTATGTCAGATATTTTCATGTCGCCCAGCAAAGATTATTTAGGAAACAATAAGGAAGTTAGTGAAAGAATTGTAATTTTCGAAGAATTATTTCGAGTGGTGCGCCAAAAGTAAACCTGCACGCATTCTTTTGTTCCTCTATCGAAATCAGAATTTACATTTTTCCGTAAATTTTGCAAAACTGTGCTACCCCATAATGGAATAGCACCCAATATTTACTTCATGTTAACGTAATATAAAATGAACTTGGAAAACCTTTCTCGCGCCGGATGCTTTTAATTTGTGCGGAAATATGCATTCTTTTGTTTACATTACTACGCCTACGCTACGAAAATTAAAAGATACATAAAAGAAAATAATATAAAGTAAAGAAGTACACACTCATAAACAGATATATCTCCATATATATTTCCAGCTACAAGATAATTTCCACATGGAGAAAACGCCTGACATAAAACGGTATTATATAGCAACTTATCCACCATTTTGACATAAACAGTTGTTTCACTCAGATCCAGTGATGCCAGTTTTGTAACAGTGAATTTCCCGTCCGAAGCCATGAAATTTCCCGATTAGACGCAAAATTTCCCGCCAACTAAAATAGATACAGTTTATAACACCTAGTGATAAATAATTTCGAAAAATATCTTTTCAGAGGGCCTATAACGTGCAGTTGAACTCATTCTCGTAACGTAGAAGCCACTATTTACAATTATGCATGATAATATCACAAAGATGCTGGCACAATATTCAAGAACACTGTGAACTTTTTTTTTTTTAACGAACATCATGTTTTCCTTTGTGGTTTGGAAGGGAATGTTGTGTTCGGCAAAGAAACACAATACAATTTTCTGGTCTTAACAAGATTTTTGTTTTGCTGCACATTACTTGTTCCTTGCTAAGAAAAGAAAAAAAGCTGTAGCAATAGACAAGGTATTTTGCTATTGCATTACATTAACTAGATGCTTAAAGTTTTTTGTGTGATACTGAAGCTCACTTTTACTACAAAAGAGCTCGATGTTACGGGTCTTATACCTAGCTTTGGTATCGATTCCCGATTCCTGCTTTTTCCTATCATATGTACCGGATGGATTTGATATTTCCTTTCATTATCGAAACATAGCAGTGACACCAGTGTGCGTGCCAAAACACAAAACCACAGACAACTGTACCCAATTTGTTTCGGAAACAATAAACCAATCTCACATGTGCGAGAGGAAGGATAGCACAATGGAAAGATCAGGTATTTACTCACGGTCAGTTCGCAGCACGAGTCCATAGTACCAGACCCTTTTTGTTTCATTTTGTCTTTACTACTCGCTTGTGCTGGCTATATGCCTGCTTAGTTGGTCAACATTGAGATAAGTCAGTGAAGGAATTGTTAATGTGAGAGAGAGAAGAAGAGTAAAAGAAGAAAAATGAATGAATGATAAAACATACCAGAAAAGTTGAGAATGTCAGAATTTCCCGTTTTCAGCCTATTTTAAAGAAAAATTCCCGCATTCCCGGCAGTGCTCAGAATTTCCCGTTTTGCGGGAAATTTCCCACCAACTGGCATCACTGCTCAGATCCAGCAGATCAATTCATTAGTCTTCACCAGTGTATAACCCAACTGAACAGTTTGAACCGGTCTAGCGGCATGCAATATTACCAGTAAAATATTTAACAATTCTTCTTTAATATATGGTGTATGTTTTATTTTCAAAATAGAATAATTTACGAAACACATACATTGGATTTCTTTTATTTATTGGACATGGAATATATTTCAAATTATTTGCCTAAGTCCCACCCACGCCAGCAAGGTGTTTATAAACACAGTAAACTTGTTTACATCTACGTTTCTTATTTACTACATTGTGCTGCCATCTGGAGTATATTACGCTGCGAAAGGTGCACCCCGATATGGATTTGATATTTCGTCTTAGATGGCGACCTTGACTTTGATAAAAATAAGTTTGTGAAATACCAGATATAGGATAGAAGACTTTATTTTATCTATTTATTAGCCTCTAAGGACTACGCACTTGGTGAAACTTAATTATGTAAGTGTCCAATTACTCCACAAACACCGTAAGTTAAACGTTACGTTGGTAGAAATTTTAAAATGTCAGTTTTGCTAGATTCTTTTAGGACGTTTTCTCTGTTTTTAAATTCACAATTAATAATTTATTATGAAGTACAAACTTTAACACTGAACTATTTATATCTGGCAGGATATTCGAGTGTTTTCAGGTGTCTGAATACATATAAGACACTTGTCTTAAATTCCAAGTTCATGCAATAATTTAGTGAAATTTCAAAAGAGATTAACTCCGAACGGTATTACGTGTGGCAGAAGATTTCATGTTTTTCATAGATTTCTTTTAGAAGTAAGGTTCTTCCGATAATGTGCATTTTTGTTTCCCCAGTAAGAAGTTGTGCCCTTGTACTCATGGACGTTAGGGCAAACTGGCAGGGTTCAGTATTTTTTAAAGCTGCAGATGAATAATAAAAACAAGGGCAAGTCTTTACTTTAGGCAAGGCAGTGACAGAAACCCAAGCCTGAGTCCGCAGTTTCAGTTCCAGTTTCCAAGCCTGAACTGTAATAAAAACAGAAAACAACGTGCCCTGCGGGGCTCTAACCCGCCTTCCCTCGCTACCGCTCGCTTGGCAATACTATATGAATCAGGAAATCACTGCCTTGCCCAAAGTAAAGAGTTACCAAAACGAGTATTTGTTTAAATTTACGGCATTATTGCTGTATCGCCGGACAGTTTCAAAATCGAAAAAAGTACAAAAATGTATTGCATTCGGTTATATTTGGTTGTATTACATTAAGTTACGTTAGATTACGTTACATTACTCGTGCAGTTTTACTATACGGATTCATAATATAAGGAGAAGAAGAACAAGCAGTAGTAGCAGGAGGAGGAGGAACGGATTAGAAGCCCCGCAGGATTTGGTTGGATTCTGTTCACAACACAAAATGGGCAAATTAAAGACTTGCCCAAATTTTTTTGTACATTTTACAATCTATGCCACAGCCTTGACATACACGAGCCATTTCGACACTGCCTTTCGTGCCACTATAATAGAATAATTATACCTCTCCGTAGAAATAATCCGTCCGCCTCCACATACAGTGCCGTGTACAACATCAAAAATAACCAACAAATGCAACCACTTTGTTAACTTTTATTATTCCCCTTACCTAACTTTCACTCATTCTTCCTCACAAATTTAAATAAATTCTCCAATTTACACGGTAAATTTCCTAAAATTGGTCTGGCGATACAGCAGTTAACCCAAGTTTACTAGTGAAATTAATTGTTTCACAAAGAAGGTCAAGTATCTGAAAGAAATTGTGGGTTTGTTCCGCAGATATGAGCTAGAAGTACTGGTAATTACTAAGAAGTTGAAAATTTACAAGAGAAATAGGGTAGTGAAAAATGTTTCGAATATTTCATCCTATTGTTGTTCACCATGAAACGTTTAAATTCAACATTACCCTATTACAACATCCTCGTTTACGCGCATATCCACCGTCGTTGACGCGCCTTCTGCCTACGGATGCATCGTCCCGGTACCGTGCGAGGTCCATCTGGCTGCTCACCTGCGCTTACTCACTTAGATGTAATTCTCACGTTTTAGTGGCAGTCAAACAGAAATTAGTTGATAGGTTCATAGGCAGGGATGCAAATAAGCAACAAAATTTTACTAGCCCACATCCCAAAATAGAAATCATTTACTTACCTTTGTTATTTTAATAGTCATATTAAAAACTCTCCCGCACTGATGAACCCCTGTTCATAGGGCTTATACTGTATTGACACCAATAATGGTTAAGCCCTGCTAAAGTCAGAACAAGAGGGGCTAAGCAATGTGTTAAGGAGACGTATTTTATTATCCCCTTTATACCAAGTGCTTCTGTGACTGGAGTCAAAACTTCGATCAGGAGTGAGTATGGGAGCCTGAGAGAATGAATAAGGTCATGAACAGTGGTAGGGTAGCGAGTAACACTGAGGATTGATCCACTGAAAGCGCAGGAAACACATGTGAAATTATGGACACTTGACAATAGTAATAAAAAAAAGTACCGTATATCAAACAAAATCGTTTCCTGTATACACTTAACAGGTTGACTGCCATGAGCATCATATGTGGTGCTCACCTTATTTTTCTCTGGGTCCATGAGCACCATATATGATGTTCATGCTTGATATCACAAATTACTAACTTATCCAGGTTCTTGAGCATCATATATGATGCTCATTGTCACAAATTACTGTGAGACAATGGGAATCACATAAGGTGCTCGGCTCCCATTGGTACATTTTCGGGAGAAACAAAATATCGCGACAGAAATGTGATATAACTATCCATAATCGAGCGAAAGGTGAAATGAAATTTATGGCCTCCTGGGACCAGTACTCTTAAATCACCTTGGCTGTCAACCTGTTAATTTAATTTTCAATGTGATACTTTTCACACACTTATTTTGTCTACCATTACGAATATCGGAGAACACAGTATCCCCTCGCTGGATGAAGGATTCTTTTCTGAACACGTACTAGGTCAAATATTCAGTTATCTGAGTTCATTTGCAAAATGCTGAAGTCATTATTATTAGTATTGTAAGTGTAAAAAAGTTTTTTTTTTTTTTTTTTAATAAATAAATAGTAAAGACACGAACTTTATGGTAGGAAATACTAAAGTAAGCAATGTTAGACAACTACAGTAATGCAACTTTTTCTAACACTAGTGATGGATACTTGATTAGCTTCTATGTGGATAAAATGAATATTTAGGTAGTTCTTGGTAGTGTATAATTAAACCTTGTACAAGTGACTTAGCGTAACAAATTTGATCCGTAAAATTACTTATTTTTGAACAGCAGTTTGTCAATCTGAACCATGTAACTAGGCTGTTGGTATGAGAAAAACGTCATATCCCACACATTATCGCTCAAGAGTGTATGAACAAGCGAAATATATTGTAAACAACCATTACTGTGTTTATTTAATGGATAAGTGAATATGTTTTATCATATCGTTTCTTTTTACCTTTTTTATAGTTTGACTAACAAAGAAGGGACTTGTGATTCATAATGTATAATGGTATTGGATTACCCACCCCGAGAGGCTCTGGAACGAATGGCTATGTCCAAAGGAACTGGGCTTTTGTACGCAAAGGAAAGGAGAAAGTCCAATATAAAACAGAAGAGGAATTGGAGAAATTGGATTCGCAGAACAACCGGCAGCCAAACCAGGAGATTCTGGACCATGAGCGGAAGCGGAAGGTGGAGGTTAAATGCATCGAGTTAGAAGAGATACTGGAGGACCAAGGGTAAGTTGTTTCAGATGTTTTCTCATATATTTAGTTTTGTCTTGTAACAAAGTGTAAAAGTAAACAAGATTTTGCTGTTTGCACTTTACGGATGAGAGAGCAATTTCGCATGAAAGTTTCGCTGAGGGATCACGGTAGCTGAGTAGTAGAGCACTCACGTCTGATTGGATGGGTTCCTGGTTCGGTCCCAGATCAAGTTTGTGATGGACGACATCATCTGCATGTGTTTTTTAAAGGATTATTCCGTTTACTTCCACATTCTCATTCTTCCGGTTCTTTCATAATTTTTAGTTTATCATCTGTCTGGTCTAAAGGGAGAAATCATGGGACGTTGAACTAGTAATTTCATTTCAGTTTAAGTACAGAGTCTGGGTGTTGATTTCTGCAGCAAATGTTTGATCCAAAAATGGGTAAGTAGACACAATGCTGAACTTAACTACCCTAAGTGTCTGACTGATAATAAAATCGAAAAGTGTGAGTCTAGCATTTATAAAATGTGAAAAGTCTCATTTTTACGCAAGTTCTATAATAAAATAGTATGTTCCTTGCGTCAGTATGGCGTAATTTTTATTCATCTGGACGATATTTCAGTTGGCTAAGACTCAACTTCCTTTTAGGCTGTTTCTTTCTAGCATAAAATTTTTGTACAGGAAACTGTTTCATTTTATATAATATTCCACAGGACGTCCGTAACTTTTCTGTATCTTATACTTCATTACTTATGGAAGATGCAACAGTTTGCTGTTCAGCTCCATCTTTCAAGATAGATGGGAGTAAGTAAACACCAATTAAAAATTGGTAGAAGGATAGAAGCAAGAATATTCATAATACTTTTTAATTATAAAGACTGGTATGCCATCTAATCCACAATAAGATTTAATCTTCAAACCTTTCATAACTTTAATCACGTGGTCGACAGTAAAAGTAGGATAGAAAATCATTATTACCTACGATACATGTTAAGTCAATACAGTTGTGAGATGATCGCTTTTGATAAATGGAATTAAACAAATCGGTTCAGGCACTGACAAGCTTATTGGGATCAGTTACACATTCACCAGAAACCGTAATATCAGAATGAACATTTTTATTATTCTTTTTCTTATGAAGAAAAAGGCAAAATTTTTTGCGGATTAAATGATAGAGACTTTTTTTAACACTTGACATATACTTTTCTCTGCCCAATCGCAGATTGTTTCTGAACTGTTTTCTGTAATTAAGAAAGGTTGTATATAGGATCTTCGTGAATCGAGTCATCTTCAGGACTTGAAAAATCTTGCTTGCAAGTATTCGTCAGCCAAAAAAATCTACGAGCTATAGCACGGCCAACAAGAGATGGTCTCTGACGTTTCTTACCACATGCGGTGGGATATTGCAGCCCCTACTTTGATACCAGTGTTACCAACCACGATCGCTCTGTCTTATACCATTAATTAAATTGCCACTACAGTTGCACTGAAAAAATCTTGACACGCGAGTAGTGGCAATGTCGCTGCGAGCTGTCAGAGACGTTCTCTTACTGGGCGCACTTTTGCAGTCACAATGTTTATACAAGTAAACAAAAATCACTTTGCGAGGCAGTAAACATGTCAATACTTTTTTTAAATTTTGTTTATTGGCATGTCTTTTACAAATAAAAAAAGTGACATCTGCTATTTATTCTTGAATTCACGTGAAAAAGTACTCACCACTGGTGAGCAGGCGAGTAGATTTTTCAAGCCCTGGTCATCTTGTATTTTCTGTGTACCGTATATTTGGCTTTAAGTATAGAAATGTGTTTTCTTGGAATATCAAATAGAATACTTCCCAGTTTTAGGTTTGTATACAGGAATATTGTTGTTCATACTAGATGTTATAGAGTTTTCAACAGCATGCCTGTTGTTTGTATGGTTGCGAAACATACGTCACTTAGTCTGAGGGAAGAACGTAGACTGAAAGTATTTGAGAATAAGATCCTGAGACAAATATTCGGGCCCAAGAGGAACAGGAATGGGGAATCTTCATAACGAGGAACTACATAATTTATGCCGTTTACCGAACATCGTTAGGGTCATCAAATCTAGGAGGCTTAGGTGGACAGGCCATGTAGCCAGAATGGAAGATTGAAACGCTTTCAAAGTTTTGACTGGAAATCCAATCGTAAAACGACCATTAGGAAGACCTAGACGTAGATAGGAAGACAATATTAAGATGAATCTCGGAAAAATAGGTATACGAAGTAGAAACTGGATCCATTTGGCTAAGGATAGAAGTCAACGGAGAGTTTTTGTGAACGTGGCATTAAACCTCCGGGTTCCATGGGCCATAGAGTTAGTTCAACATCTGGATCAACATTTTCAGCTGGTAGTATATTAGTCCAGTCAACTTCAGCAACTCATGGTATAGCGGCAGATAATTACCCCTATGAAAATTAAATCTAGGTAAAATTTCATCATTGAATGTACAAACACGGTTTAAGATAGTAGTTTCAATAGTATAATGAAAGGAATCGGGTTTTACAATAGATGCCACTTCTTCAGTTGTTATTTAATTAAAATTAAGTGACAATCAAATCAAGATTAGAAACTCCAGAAATAACATCCAAAGTATAAAAACATCTTAAAATAATAAAAAGCTTTACATTTGGCATAATAGTGTATGCCAGGAAGAAAGTTTCTGTTGACCCAGTTGACTTTAGATATATTGTAATCATCAAGTATTAAAATACACTCAAAAGGATTAATGTTCTTAAAAATGTTGCCAAAGAAGTTGTCAAACACATGAGGGGATAAGATCGGATGAAGATAAGCGCAAAATAGTAGTAAGATCTTAACAGCTTTATTAAAAAACCTAAATATTTCAAGATCTGTTCTTCTAACCACTTTAATGTTTTTATTGACAGCACATAACATTTCTCTACTTCTTTCACAGATATTCGGTTCATATACTCTGTCAGCTCTAAAACAAACATAAGTATTAGGAAAATAATCCTCACATTTGTGAATATCACTAAACCAGGTCTCAATCATGAACACAACATCGTACGAACAGTCCCGAATAGCAGAAAAATAAAAGTTAAAAATTTTGGTTCTAAAACCCAACATATTCTGATATCAAGTTTTAATATTGTTATTTAATTGTTTTTATGCGTTTCCATTTGAATCACTGAGTTCTTCGGAAACAGAATATTCTTTGTTTACCATAAAATGGACCAATAAAGAAATATTCCCCTAGACTATATTTCCGGAACATTGATTACATTAAAATCATAACTGTCTACCTTAATATGAAAAGATTAATAGGATTCATATTTTCCTCTCAATTTAGTTCTCTTAAAGGATTTAACATGTTCATAAAATACATTATCATCATCGAATATAACGCAAACAGAAGCATCAGGAGTAAACCTAGTTACTTTTTTTTTTTTTTTGTAGCATTTGAAACTAATTTTACTTTGTCGTCACTATATCGATTGTTTCATTTACAAGAATGAAATTAAATCTTTTAAGTTTTACGTCCCACGATTATGTCGGTTAGGCTAAAGGAGACGGTGATAATGAGAGATGAGTGAAATGGTGGAATGAAGAAAGTGGGAGGAAACGGGAGAACCCCGAGAAAACCCACGAGCACGGTGTTTGTCCACCACAAAGTTCACTTGGCGGGGGCTGGGATCGAACCCGGGACCCCAAGCACCAGAGGTGAACGCTTTACCACTGAGCCACCGCGCCCCCAACCATTTACAAGAATTTTTCCTATCCACTCTACTTAAGTTCTGATTAACAACTGAAGTAAGTTTTTATATAACAATTTCTTCCTATTCGAAGGTGACCAAAATGTTCTGTTAGTTTTAGATTGATAAATTGAGGAAATTAGTGGTGTAAAACAGGTTTTATATTACACAATGCGTATTAAGGTGCATCTTCAATGATACACAACGAATAAAAAAAAAATACTCGACTGTACCGCGATTAATATCCGGGTCTTCCGGTTACCATGCCGGTGCACTAACAACTACGGTGCGACTCTTCCTAAACAGCCACACATGCAATGATTCTTTAAAATAATTATGATGCAATGATTATGGACTGTACTACAACCCGTGTTGTGTTACACAATGCATTCTTTTGGAGACGGAGTGAAGTAAGACATGTTACTCCCATGGTAAATACGGATAGGATATATTGACTTCTAGTTGGACCTTTTGAAACAAGATTTTAGGTAAGGGAGGAAGGTAGAAGATCTAAGTAAAGATTGACCGTATCGAGATCGAAACATCGATCCTGTTGGCTTGAATAGAACAAATTCAAATGGTGATTTTTTTTTCTTCTTCTCCCTAACCCAGTCTTACATTCAGATTATAGTGTACAGCTCAAGAAGTGTGTCTCATTGTTTCCGTAATATCTTCGGTAAGTTTTGAAAAATACTGTCTGCATTGTTGGATAAGTTAACTCGTTCATGGGTATACCGGCAAAACTTGGAGTGTTACATAAGAATGACAAAAAGAAACACACTTCTTTGGTTAACGTAACCACTGTACTACCCATCTCACGTTTTCACCAGTCACACGTTTGCACTCTTGATCTGGTGTGCTCAGCCTTTCAGATTATATGAACTATACAACTCCTGCTGTCTGGATAATTTGGTGTCTATATTAATAAACACTTGCGACAGGTGAATTAGATATTATGTGATAAGGGAAGCAACTGATTCTTATTCATATCATGTCTTCTGTAAGTTCGAATTTAATGGAATTTTCACTCTTTCAGAGTAACATCTTTAGTGTTCGGTAAGTCTAAGCATAAATCTAGACAAACAAGCTTTTTACATGTTCAGTGACTTTATACTGATCCATATGAATAAAACATTTTGTGTTTGGGTTGTGAACATTTTTCTTTCTTTCTTTTTCATGACTGTAAATTGCATTATTTTGACAACTCAAACTGCCTGTCACAGTTAGCTTTACATAGTTCAGTACTAATCTCTTTAAGTATTTTTGTTTTGATGTTTCATGCAGGTTCAAAATGCGTATAATCCATGATACAATGTCTATTGTAAAGTGAAGATTGAAATAATTTTCCACGTTTTAAATTTTCACAATAACAAAGAAATAAAAAAAGCATTGTAATTTGGTGATGGAATACACAAGATAAGGATTTATATTACTCAGTGAGTGCGGTGGTTCTCAAAACCTTATACTGATGCAGTCGAATTTTTTGTTCACATAATAAACGTAATTTTATCCACATAAACTTTACAAATACCAATGTGTAATAATATAACTAAGAATGTAGTAAAACATTTTGGATATATTGGCATATTTTTAGTTTTTGCTTTTTGCGTAGCATTTTGCGAAACAAATTTAAATTTGCATCGCGGTTTGTAAGTTTTGTATCTCATTTTTCGGCAACAATGCAAATAGAAAGTATTTATTTATTTAACTGTTTTATGTGGACATGAAATAATAAAAATAAACATTTTTTCTTACATAACATAAACGTATAATAATAGAAAGGAAAATAGAGAGATATTTTTAAAGTACTAATTACTATTCTACAGATTACCTAAAAATGGTATCTCTGCCCACTTTTTATTTAATTTCTGAAAAATGTTCGTTTCAAGTTCATTTTTTCTTAAATTGTAAACTCAACACTACTTGTGATTTGCTAGAAAAGGAAGAGGACTTAGTAAGAGAATATTTCTTGGCAAGCTATGATCTAACTATGCTGATATGTCATTCATGTATGCCTTATTATAGATCTTGAAACAACAGGACAGAAAAGAAACGACTGTTGAAGTCCTGCGCTTCTATTAGTTATCTTATTTCCGAAAAATAAGCTGAAGTCTTGTATTTGGAAAGCCCATAGAAGACTTCATTTCCCCATATGCTATAAAATGTCGAAGTACATAATAGCTTTTCTTTTTTAATAAAAGTAAAATCTCAGCAAAGGAAGTCACTTCACACTTCCGCAATTTATTTAAAGCGGTTTGTTTTTCTTAGATTTTATTTAAGGCAGCGGAGTTTCAAAGCTAGAATGAATGGCATTCAGTGTTTTGAAGTCTACGGCCAGCCTCCAGTAATATTGTGTCTAATTCATATTGAATTGGAATGCATTTTTAAGAACCAAAGAGGCATCTAATGGTTCCCACTGGTCTAATGGCTAATGGATGTGACTTTGGTGCACATGGTTCCGGGTTCGATTCCCGATAGGAGAGGACTATAAGTTTAATTTCACAATCATTCACTTCCATTATTCGTCTACTTCTTTCGCCTAAAGTGCGTAAGTCTCAAAGAGACATCTAAAGGAAAAGAGCGTGTTTTCGAGTAGAGATTTATCACAACTGTATGAGACGGAAAGAGAACCCTTCTATCATGAAGGTGAGAAAATGCTGTTTTCTTGTAAAAATAATTCATTGTTGAATTAAGAAAATATTCAATTCGTAATAATTATAATCTTAATGCATTGCAATTTGCGATGCGATAACGCTTTAAGAGCTGATTGGAAATTTAACGTTCATATTTAATGATGTACTTGTAAAATAAAAGTAAAAATAAATAAATAAATGTAGATCTAGCAAACACTGAACCCAACGGAATTAACTGCCGTTCTTGCCAGATCTTGGCAGGTGAGAATCAATTTACTCCTTCTTTATAAACACGCATTTTTTACATACACTTCGAGTGGCAAGTTATTCTACACCATACAGCTCTATAACAGTGTCTCACTGTTAAAAAGGACAGAAATACTAAAGTAGAGGGCGATTCACTACGCGACCTGCTCTGCCTTATTCCGTTTACTCCATTCCCTTACTGTCCATTTGTACAGTAAAGGATTCGTGCATATTGAAATAAATAAAAGTAGTGCTTCATTTAAAACTTTTCGTCAGAAAACAGATTAGACCACATAACTATTCTTTATCTGGTAAATACTGCAGGACGTATATTTAACACAAACTGTTTCAAGACTTCTCTTGTGTCTTTTCGATGTGTATTATCCCGTAGCGTTACTTACGACAGCAGGTTTCTCACCGACCAGGAGAACCTTAAAAAAAGTTATTGAATTTAGCTTACCCTACCTGGAGGAGTCAGTGAATTCGATGAAAAGCTGAAAAAACTGGAAAAGCCATGGAGTTTTAAGTACAGATTTTTGCGTCTCAGAACCCATGTGTTCTTTTGCCGTATTCGACTATTAGGTAAGGGATACTTCATAAAATAATTAATTTGGTTTGCAAAATTCCTCTATCGACACACACACACACGCACACTATATATATATATATATATATATATATATATATATTAGATGAGGAACACCCTGGTTCGGAAGTATATAGTTACCTTTTTAAAAAAAATTATATACCTAGACCTGGAAATTGTGATCTGGAAAACCTGAAAAGTCAAGGAATTTGTGCTCTCCAAATACCGGTAATCAAGAACACTGTGAGTAGTGGAGGAATTTTCTACTGGGGAAAATCTCGTAACTCAAAATACCTTTTAAAATGAAAACCTGTATCAATACAGTTTGAAGAAAATGAAATTTTTAGTAGCTTAAGGGCTGCGGTTATGCCCTTTAGGCTAAAGAAGACGGATAATTAATGAGAGTGAGTGACTGTGAAAGTAAATTTCTTGTGTTCCCCTCCGAGAATTCAACCCTGAACACGTGCAGTAAAAGCGAAAAACCATGGAGTGTTTTCATAACCGTTAGTGGAACATTGATATGAGCGTAAACCGTGTGAGTTACATTATGAAGATTTTGACAATGGTGTATATTAGTTCGTTATATGTATGAATAGTAGTGCATCAGAAAGTGTGGCGGCAGACCTGGAAATCATAATCGTATGATCATTTTCCTGGGATCATTTCAACAACCAGTTCTGTTATCATCGACCACATGTTAGATGAAGAGCTTCGACTTCTTGTTTCAAAGAAAATACTAAAATCAACAGAAACTTCTTAAAATTGTGAGCACCTTCACAATTTAATTCATAACTTGGCGGTATCAATATACATAAATAATAATATTTAAGTTACTATATACAATCATCATTGAACTCACACCTATAGAGGAATTGGTGTAATTTAAAACGGATTATTTCGTTCATTTATCAAAATACATAATTGGACCGTCATACTTGTTCTTTAATAATGATACTTGTGAAAGCACAACAGCAGTTGTGGTATAGTCCATGTGATCTGAGAGAGTGAGCACCGATTTTAAGAGTGGCTGTTAAGGAAATGGAGTGGGTAGCGTAAAAGTTAAAGCATCGACATGTTAGACCTAAGACTTTGGTTTGAATTAGGAATGGGAACTGTTTTTGTATAAACAGCGCTAATCGATATATAGAGAAAGTGGTATTTCGTACATATCCTGTTAGATAGGAAAGATATCTTAGCTGTTGTATGTATATACGATTGTACAGTTATCCTGTCCACATAATGTCTAATGAAGCCAAAGAGTTAGTCGGTGAAACTGTAATACGTGTTGAATTTTAATGAAAATATATAGTTTTTCTGAGCAAATAATTAGTTTGTATTTAATTATAACAAAGCAAAGCTTCTACTTATGGAAAATATTGCAGTGATATTTCGGTTTTCTCCAAATTTGGTTTCGGTTTTTGCAATCGTTTTCCGTTTTCTCTGAAAGAGTTTTGCTTTTTAAATGAAATTAGCTTTATTTTTGCCGAAAACCAGTATCTGTCCTTGATTTTGTAATTTCGGCACAAGTTGAAAAAGAAGCAAAAATGTTTCGATAGAAAACCGATCCTCTTTTTAAAACTGAAACCGAAGCTGTTTTCAACAGAATACCGTTTTTTGAAAGTTTGCAACAATTTTTTGTGCCTATGATTAGTTCAAATTCCGGTCTGGTCATGTATTTTTTCACTTAGTCTATCATTAAATTCACCTTTAAAGGAATTGATGTAATATATATATATATATATATATATATATATATATATATATATATATATATATATATATATATTTTATACATTCATTCATCCATTTTACGTGTAAAACCGAAGAGAAACTTTATACAAATGAAAATATTTCACTTCATGTTGCAATGTGTTCACAGTGGCATCATATCTTTAATTTGGAAATATTACATTAAGCTTCTTTAATATTTTCGATTTTGTAGGAAGTTATACTTGAACTGAAATTTGAATTAAGCGTATTGTTAATAGTAAAAGAAATAGATAACAATAAATGAAAAAGACTTCCG
Source organism: Thermobia domestica (assembly GCF_964235325.1). Taxonomy (NCBI): domain Eukaryota; kingdom Metazoa; phylum Arthropoda; class Insecta; order Zygentoma; family Lepismatidae; genus Thermobia; species Thermobia domestica. The sequence goes on from NC_137462.1 coordinate 26,546,573, forward strand.
TGTTTTAATAACTTTCATTAAAAGAAATACCATTATCTTGCCTGCTGGTTTGAATTTAGGTAAGTCTAAACACTCAAGGAAAAGATGTATAACCTGAAGGCACTGATAAAGTTGAGATGAGGCATCCTAAACAATATAAGTGATATGTTGGGTTGTATAGCTTAACTTCGTAAGGAAACTGCAGAGTACCAGTTTGATAACCAGTCAAGATAGTCTTCTCTTGGAGAGAGGTAAGACTCACAAGTACTAAAGGATGATTATAAATGAAATGAAATCTTTAAATTTTACGTCCCACAGTTATGCCGGTTAGGCTAAAGGAGACGGTGATTATGATAAATGAATGAAATGGTGGAATGAAGAAAGTGGGAGGAAACGGGAGAACCCCGAGAAAACCCACGAGCATGGTGTTGGTCCACCACAAAGTCCACACGGCGCGAGCTGAGGTCGAACCAGGAACCCCAAGCACCGGAGGTGAACGCTCTACCACTGAGCGTGATTTCCCTTAGATACAGTCTGTGGTAGTCTAGTTTGCTTCATACGCGCTCTAGCGTACTCGTACTAATATAATGCTGTCCTGGAGGTCTTCCAAAGTTATTGGTAGTGGGGGAACACACACTGTGTCTTCCACATGTCCCAAAAGGAGAAAAATCCCAAACTGTCAGATCGGGAGAGGCCAAGTGAAATGCACTGTGTCATCTTCAACTCGTCACCCAATCCAGTGGCGTGGGAGTTCTTTGTTCAGGTAGCGCTTGGACATCCTATGCGTTTACCATTACACTAATTAACCAGTGTCCTTAAATGTCAATACCATATCAGAATGCTTTGGTGACTTGGGGGACAAATCAAACTGCGTAAGGCACGCTATACACTAACAATGGAGGAACACTTCCCAGAATTCAAAAGATAGAATTATTTTTGCTTCACGTTTGAAACTAGGCTTGTGCTGTCATACGAACCAAGATTACGAACAGGAGAAATTAAACTTTCAAATGAGTTCTTTCATTTCATCAGTACCACAAACGCATTATATTAATAGTTTTCGGTAAATTTCAGTTTAAAACCCGATAAATTATTTATAATCAGGCTGTGTATGCTGTAAAGTTTCTTTGTAAAGTATATCAGAAATTGCTACAAAAAAAGCAAAGTTGATCGTTGAATTAATACATCATAAAATTAGAAAGCTAAGTTTTCTTAAAGGCTTTTATTTTTTTAAAAAATCCAGAATTGTTGAGATTATTGTGTTCAAGGTGTTAAAATTGTGACTTTTTATCTTTGGCTGTAACGAATGCTGTATCTTAAGCGTTTTAGAGAATTTTAACGTCTGTTAGTCCGTAGAAAAGAATAGATAATGCCTCAAAGGTTGCTCTGACAGTTCGGAATTTTACTTACAATGTGTTTTACATTCTGTGAAGTGATAAATAGATGCTTTCGGTGTAATAGTGCACTTAATATCTAGAAAGAATGCCATTAGAGATCTTGCCAAGATTAAATGTTACGAAGTACAATTCAGCAACTTATCTGCAAGGTAGTGAAAAACAGTAAAAAACATGCTATTATTTTTTTTAAAAAACATTCTTAATGAATTCTTACAATTAACCAATGATGTTCATAATGGTATTATGAATTTCTTTAATAATATATTTTCAACTTGGAAGTAGGTCTATTTGTTTTGGGAAGCATCTTTCCTGGCTAAAGTAATGTCATGGATTGAGTCCAAATTCCTTTGGAAATAGTCCAGCTATATGTTGAATGTTTACTTTTACTTGTGCATTCGTAGTAATTTCTCACTAACAACTGAAACAGACAAATGAAGTTGTTCAATCCGAACAGGATTTATTTATGAATAAAATGTTCTTAGTATCTATGAGAAGAGCGACACTTTTGTAGTATATACTCGGAAAGTATTTCTGTCCTCTTTCATGTTCACTGGTAGTGAAGATGGTGATAATTCTCGATGAAACGTGGGCGTTACTAGGAAGTTGTTCGGTATGGAGGTCAAGAATTTGTCATTTTAGATTGTACCAAATTGTGCTGTGGTGTCAAGTCATATAGAACGGCTCTGTCCGTCCGTTTGTCGACAGGTATCACAGCAAGAACTGTAGAAGATAACGAGAAAATATTTTTGACGTGGGTTTAGCGTTCTAAGAATATGTTTCATTTCCGCTCTTGTTCTTTACTAGCAGAATACTCGTTCTTCATACGAGGAGAATACCGTTTCATTTCGGACATAAACGGCTGAATTTGTATTTAAATAGCATCGGAAGTGTCACTGTTCGTCTCGGCGACCCCAAAAACTATGGACTCGACATTATAATCGATCATTTTTAAATATCTCGCCCTTACCCTTCCCTAAGTTGCACCTTCAAAGTGAAATGATAAAAACCATCCCAGGCTCGAAACTATTTATGTTGAAAATTTGGTCGGGATCAGTCGGTGGTTGAAGACTGTCACAAACATAGTCACTTGCATTTTTATATCCATAGATTGAAACCAGTAGTGATAGATCTTTTTGTTATTATATTTGATAAGTTGAGGAAATAATCTATTTTATAGCACATTATTTCCTCTACACGATGTGCGAATTTAATGATACATGAAGACTGAAAGATACATGACTGGACCGGAATTCGAACCGGGGTCTCCGGCGTACCTTCACGATAAAGTAACCACTACGCCACCTGTCCGCTCCCTGTATATCAATATTCTTCCACTCTTGATTATAATATAAATTCTTACCTCTAGTGTCGAGGATCCCTGGTTCGATCCCGGCCAAGTACGTTTGCGGTGGACATAATCTTGTCCATGGGTTTTCTCAGGGTACTTCCGTTTCCTCCCGTATTCTTACCCCACCGATTCTTCCATCATCATTCACTTGCCATAATCACTCGTCTCCCTAAGCGCAAAGGGCATAATCGTGGGACGTTAACCTGAAAGCTTTCAGGATATAACATAAATTCAACCTTCAGAGGTGTTCTGAATGGTAGACATTGGGTTGTACAAGTATAACTAGGGTTCGGATACCTCCCGAAGTTGTGTCCTGGCATCCCAGCAAAATTCTTCGGAATATGTCATTGTCCCGTAATTTTTAGATTTGTGTTTAACATTCTTCATATTCTGAAATTCAAGGGGGCGCTGTGACTCAGTATTAGAGCGTTCATCTCTGGTGAATGGGGTCCCTGGTTCGATCCCAGCTCACACCAAATGGGCTTTGTGGTGGACAAACACCGTGTTTGTGGGTTTTCTTGTTTCCTTCCAGAGCTCCTCCGTGGCTAGGCGGTTATCGTACGCGCCTTTGGCGCGGAAAACCCGGGTTCGATTCCCGGCGGGAGCTCATGTGGTTCGGATTCCACGTTAATCAGTAGGTCCACGTCTCATATAGCCTCGCTGCTGAAAGGGACGCTAAACTGAAATTCAACTCAACTCGTTTCCTTCCACTCTTCATTCCACCATTTCATTAATGTCTCATCATCGTCTCCTTTAGCCTAGCCGCCATCACCGTGGGACGTAAAACAAAGATTTCATTTCACTTTTCATTTCATAATTTAAAACATGTAATTGGGAACAAAACAAACTCCAACATAAAAGTGTCATATAAATTGACTTGGTAATACTATTATGTTGCGAGAATAGTTCCACTAGCAGATGCCGTAATAAGTAATCACGGCTTATTTTATATGACACTGATCTGCTTTGAAATAAAATTAGTTGTAGGTATTATTTGTGCCTTTGGTGCCGAAGAGAAAATGAATTCTCATAGAAAAGCTAGGGATCTTATAAGTATCCCTTTATTGTACCATGTAATTGCGATGGAAAAGCATCTCATTGAAACCGAAAGTGTTTTTTTTTTTCCTTCTTTCTTTCTGTCAAAAATACATGAACGTTAAGTACAGCAGTTATGGTACAGTCCGTGTAGTCTTAGGGACTGAGCACCGACATCAAATGTGGAAAAATGCATGGCTGTTTAGGGAGCGGACTGTACAGCATGCTGCTTAACGCATCGGCCCGGTAAGCCGAAAACTTGGACTTGGGTCCAGTCCAGTCCAACTGAACTTGAATTTGAGTCCAGTTGTGCATTTTTAGTCGTCCTATATTGATAAGTATAATTTCATTGAATAAGTCAAATAATTTCGTCACTTCCGGTTAGAACAGTGGGATAAAGTTCTAAATATTCCATTTTAGATTCCGCACAATATGGCTGCTAGGTAAACAAAGCAGGCCGGTGTATAATTCACATTTATTTTCATGCTATACACTTTTCTTTACCCTCCTTACTTGTTGTGAGATCTCTATTTGTGTTTTAAAGATTCTTGTTTCGAAAATTTAAACAAAAATTAGAATTCTTTTTATCGTGGTAATTCGGGGTGTTAGGTCACAACGAAACGCAACCAGTATTGTAAGTTCCACACTGCAGCACATTTATTGGGAACTTAACAGAAACAAATGCTGCTGGTAGTACTATGTAATACTTGTCCGATCCATTGTTGATTTCCGGTTCGGAAATGTGAAATGAAATTCACCTGTCCCGAGATTTAGGAAAATCTAGTCTTGGTTCATAGGCAGGTTGGATAATTTTATTGTATTCTCAATCCAGACTAATGCGATTTTTTTGATTGATTGATTGATTGATTGAATGATTTGTATTTTCGTCCTCTGTCAGCAGCTAGGTTATAAACAACAGTACCTACGGTTTAAAGTGGGACCTTAAGCAGTGCATTACGTTCAATGCTTTTCCATTCGGAGATTGAACCCGAGACCCCGCGCACTAAAGACACGAGCTCTAGTCACTTAGTCTTGGAGAAGGGCCAGGGGCACATCCACGCGAAGGTCCACCGGGTTCGGATCACCCGCCCCCTCACCGAAAAAAAGGAACTCTTTTTTGGTTACTCTTTTATATTTTATTAGTAAAAATATACCTGTTTAGCAGAGAAGGTATTAATGTAGCGTAAGGATTTACTCTTTCACTTCATCTGTAGCTTTTATTTTCTTATAAAAGCAGTCAAATTTTATTATTTATTCTAAGAGTATAGGTGACTTACTACCTTTTCGGATGCACAGTAACACCGGTTCAATACTATAGACGTAGTGTTTTGTAATGTTGGACCCCTTCCAACAAAAATTTCTGGGTGCACGCCTGAGAAGGGCTGATATAGAATATGTTCGTAATACATAGTAGAATAAGCAAGAGCACATGGGAAGGGGCAACATCACTTCGTCCTTCTTTATGATTATCAAGATGGAGAGGGAAAGTACTAATCTTACTGACATTTGCTTCCATATCGTTTTCTCATATTTTTTTATGTCCACATACAATGTATTTATTTCTCCTTAGAATAATGTGTTTCGCCTGATGCAGCCTGTTGTGTCAGTAAATTGGACACGTAACTTGGACACAAAGTTCACTTCTTATCCCCACAGAAAGCTTTTCAGTGCTTTAAAACATAATGATTGTCTAATTTTTCATATATGACTCTTGATGCGAAGAAATGAAGGATACCAATTCCCATTTTGTATTTCTTCTTTGCTTACCCAGGATTCTTTTTTCTATTTCCTTGTTAGCAAGGTCACATCCGTATTAGACAGAAGTTGGTATTACTGAAATGGTTCCGGAAATTCACTGATTTTAGTTTCCGTCATACAGTTTTTTTTTCTTTCTTTTTTGTATTTTTGAGGTCGAAGTTAGTATGATTTTCATTACATAACATAACAATTGTTCTCTTCTCATAAACTACGTATCCGTTCAGAACAGTAAAAAAATTTCGCATTTTTTTTTTTTTTTTAAATATGAATATATTGTATTGTAGTCAGCTATCGAAACTAGACCATAGTGTTCATAGATTTTCTCAAACTGACCTTCAGTATAACTTTGTGTTCGTTTCCTTTATACTGTTTCAAATGGTCCTACAAATATGTATACGCTTTGAAGTGTTATTCTTTGCGTTTCTTCGTAGTTTAGTTGAATTGAAAATAAATTTTTAGTTTAACATGTCAGAGTAGTGGCCTTTACTCTAAAGGAGACAGATGATTTATGAAAGTGAATGATTGTAAAATTATATTTATTGTGCTTTCCAACCGGAAATTGAACCCAAAACCATGTGCATCAAAGATAATGGACGGTAAATGTTTAATGTGTATAACACATACTGCGAAATGTGGTAGTTAGTATGGTTTGGGTTAAATTTCGTGAAAAACAGTTGACTTCGTGGTTGATTGGATTATTGATTATTATTCGTGTGATTGGGGCTTACTGCAATTAAATTTCGTGAAAAACAAATGACTTCATGGTTGATTGGATTATTGATTATTATTCGTGTGATTGGGGTTTACTGCAATTAAATTTCGTGAAAAACAAATGACTTCATGGTTGATTGGATTATTGATTATTATTCGTATGATTGGGGCTTACTGCAATTAAATTTCGTAAAAAACAAATGACTTCATGGTTGATTGGATTATTGATTATTATTCGTGTGATTGGGGCTTACTGCAATTAAATTTCGTAAAAAACAAATGACTTCATGGTTGATTGGATTATTGATTATTATTCGTGTGATTGGGGCTTACTGCAATTAAATTTCGTAAAAAACAAATGACTTCATGGTTGATTGGATTATTGATTATTATTCGTGTGATTGGGGCTTACTGCAATTAAATTTCGTAAAAAACAAATGACTTCGTGGTTGATTGGATTATTGATTATTATTCGTGTGATTGGGGCTTACTGCAATTAAATTTCGTAAAAAACAAATGACTTCGTGGTTGATTGGATTATTATTATTCGTGTGATTGGGCTTACTGCAATTAATGTTACGGATGTTAACTTGTTATTGAGTAATACGTGTTACGAGATATAACATATCCTGTAAAACTTTATGTAACTCTTGGAGTATATATAAAAGCAAGTATTAGTCGAAAATATATTTTGGGATATGTCGTTGCATATTGTTTACCGGGCTATCTTTGGTCAGTACTGTCATTCATAGCAAGCGAGTAGATGACTGTGCATTCACTGATGTTCTGATAACTATGCATTCTGATATTTACTAGGGTTTATTGTTATTAAGTTCATCTGATTGTATTTGCAAACTGTATGCTCCCAGATATGGCATGTTTTCCTAATTTGACAATCTATCGAGCTTTTAATGTTATCGAGAAACGAATTTAGTCATACCTAAATAGGTTTGAACAGCTTTCCTTAGCATCTGAGGCCGCGGTGGCTCAGTGGTAGAGCGTTCACCTATGGTACATGGGGTCCTTGGTTCGAGCCCAGCTCGCGCCAAGTGAACTTTGTGATGAACAAACGCCGTGCGCATGGGTTTTCTTGGGGTTCTCCCGTTTCCTTCCACTTTCTTCATTCCACTATTTCCTTCATTTCTCTTCATCAACGTCTCCTTTAGCCTAGCCGCCATAATGTGAGAAGTAAAAGTTAAAGATTTCATTTCATTTTTCTTAGCAGCTCATATTTAGGAACGAGTACCATCCCTACTCGCCGTTATAGGTGAAGAGGCCTATGAAGAAACTAGATATATATTGGCCTGCTGTTCCTGCGACAAAGTGATACACAGACCCCACTAATGAAGAAGCATGATACAGCCTTGACTAATGTAATCTCGGAAATATATAAGTTTCACATGCTGCACTAGAAATACCATTATGCGATTATGAATTCCATCTCGGATCTCCAAAAGCAAGCATCATTCTGTCTCTCGTGAGTATATGGTCAGCGTACATGCCTTCGTCACGAAAGACCCGGGTTCGATTCCCGGTGGGAGCTCATGTGGGTCGGATCTCACTGTAGGCTGTAAGTCCACGTCTCATATAACTCCGTTACTGAACGGGGCGCTAAAGTTCAAATCAGTCAACCAAAATGACAATGCAAGATCGTATTGAAGACATTTCGCTTAAAATTGGAAACGAACGACGTACATCTAACACTTACAGCTTAAATTCTTATCCGAACAGTATGAGCCCCCGCCGAGAGTTGATCCCGGGTGTCTCGTGCTGAAAGCGCGTATGCTAATCATATAACCGCTAGGAAGTTCGGCTACAGTGTTGAATTCCTCTAGTTTGTAAGTTGACCATATTTTCGCGCTATGAAACAAAACCCAGTTCTTGTTAGAATCAAATAAGTAAAAATTCAGAAAATACATAAGCGTAATAATTCTTATTTTACGCATAGACCGACATTTCCGTGTTAATCACTCGTATAAAGGAGACCGTGAGCATGTGTGTAAGAAACAGTTATGTTTTCCATATGGTACACGAAAAGTACAATGCGGTTGTGGAAGAGATATCTTTGTTAAATGTGCATACAGGCGTGAACACAAGTGCTTATTTGGTCGTACGACAATTGTCATCTTACGACTGAAATGATAATATCTGTATGAAAATTAATAGCATGTTTGGATTGCAAAGGTGCTTGAGATATTGGAGGGAGATTATTTTGTTTTCATGTTAGTGTATGCAGAACAGGAATGCCGCTGGTAGAGTGCCGTTGAAATTCAACATAGATGTAAAATACAAGTGGTTTTTATTGTAGCAACAGTTTCGCTGTCTTTACTTTAAGAATTTAGCAAGAAAGAAAGAACAGAATAATAGAGAATCGACATTAGCAAACTGTCCTTTATTTATTTATTTATTTATTTATTTATTTATTTATTTATTTATTGTATTTGGTGTGAGTGATTTGTTTGTATTGTAACCAGAAATTCCCAATTTTGATTTTTTTCCGTGTGAGTTTGATTGTCCTCTTCTTCACGTGATTAACACTGAATGCTGTTGATTAAGAATGGAAGTGTTAAGCATGACGATTTTTCCCAGTACTTCCGGTATTGTTTGTAGATTTATGTCTGACGAACTTAAAACCTGTATGTCGCAGGTTGAAATCCCTCTCAGGTCATGAGTGTTATATACAGGGTGGCCAAAAAGTAGATACAGTCCCGTACTGATCGACTCATTGCTTTTTATATAATGTCTTGTTGTTATCCATCAGGTAGACTTAGTTTCTTTATTATTTGTTCTTAATGTCTTTTTACTTATATCTTAAGCTCGAAACAGTCGCAGCAAATAAACCTATAAGCTAGAATGTTATACTTGATGAGTGCAGGGCTATATACCTACTTTTGGGCCACCGTGTATTATCTGTCTGTCCTTCTTTAGGCTAGAGGACAGAGGCATGGAGGTAAAACTTGAATAAAATAAAAGCCGAACAGTAATAAGTGTACGTTCAGCATTTCAGTAAAAACGTTTTGTCTTTCCCCCTATTTGGAGTAGAATTTCCAAACGTTATGCAAATGAATGAGATGTTGGTATTCTCTGGATCAGAAAATTCTGTATACCAAGTTCCGTAACTGCTCGTGTTGTTCTTATAGGCAGTTGTGAACGCTTCACTCATGCTGAATATTACAAATATTTTCACAGTACTATGTTTTATCTCTCGATAATTAAAGTAGTTTCCTCGTAGAAGGAAGTCATCACTGCTTACAAGGGAAAGAATTACGTATGGTAAGAAATTTTCCATTGTAATTTTTAGTGTGTGTGTCATGGAATAATCTTTGTGATTTTCTCATACCTTACTGCTCATCATATTCTTAACTTCGATCCCAGCCCCCGCCAAGTGAACTTTGTGGTGGACAAACACCGTGTGCGTGGGTTTTCCCGTTTCCTCCCACTTTCTTCATTCCACCATTTCATTCATTACTCATCATCACCGTCTCCTTTAGCCTAACCGGCATAACCGTGGGACGTAAAAACTCGAAGATTTCATTTCATTTCATTTCATATTCTTAACCTGCTGATTAGATTTGTGAAATTTAAATTATGATGTTTGATTTTTTTTAAACAACAAAAATGCTTTCAAAAATTTACTTTTTCAGGTCTTCTTTTTGGTCTCAGGGTCCATAAAACAGACCTCAATTACGGTTGCAGAATTATCGAAACCAATTACAAACAGTTTCTTCATTTCCGTCTTTGATAAAAATTGTTCAATTTCACTTCAGTATGGCAAAAAGTGTTCTATATTGGTTCAGTATGTCATGCATTTTTTCTAAGGTTTCTCATTGGTCCCTGCTTATTATAGTTGAAATCCGTAAATAAATAGTGATCCTAATTTCTTAGCTCCTCCCCCTCAATTAAAAAGTAAAATACGTTCCACGAAAACGCGTAAAAATTCTTGAAATTTTATGAAATAGTGTTTCTTTTTTTTTTTTTTTTTTTTTAAATTTCCAAACTATGCTATGCAGAAGTGTCGGAAGTCTTATAGAACGGTTTTGTCCATCCGTCTGTTGACAGGTAACGGAGAAAAGTGGTAAGAGATATCGAGAAGCGGTTTCATTCAAGTTTTTTCATGTACCTTCCCTTCAAACCGGAATTGGTTCATATTAGACATTTCCGGTTTCAACACATTGCCATAGAACAAAAATTGTAATAGATAGCGACAAGCGTTTTTTTTTTTCTTTTCTTGCAATCGATTCAGGGTGTCAAATGAAGTCAATCTGCAAACTATCATCAACCCGCGACACTCTTCCAAAACCGGAAGTGGTTAACATTTATTGCTACTGACGGTATAATACTGATTTCCTTAGAGCATAACCGGTAAGTGATATCGAGATGCAGTTTTTTGCAGTCGATTCAGTTTCCCACGAGTAGGCCCTATCTCTTCCCTTAACCATCTATTCAATCCGGAAGTGGTTCACGTGAACGGTATCCCGTTTCAGCCTTTATCGCCGTAGAACAAAAACCGTAAGGCATAACAGGTAATGGCTTTTTCATTTGATTCAGCGTCCAAGGAACACATTCTCTCGTTGATCTTATTCCTCTATTGCAACCAGTAGTTATAGATGTACTATTTCAAGTTTGAGTATTGAATTCCCATGGTTTGGAAGTCTACCAGTTTTATACTGTGAAACAAAACTCACTTATTTTCGATTGAAATTAGTTAAAAGTGGAAAGTGAAATAATCTCTTATGAAAGCATTTTGTAAAAGTGGCTTTTTCTAAAAGTTCTCGATTTACGTGAAACTTCGCGTATATTTTCTTTCAGGCGTCACAGAGGGGTTATTGCTTTTGGTTAACGTCATAGAAAAGCAATAGTCAGGAAAACTTTTGTTTGAAAAAAAAAAATGTATTTTGTGATATGAAACTTGTGTGTTTCCTGGAAACTGGGATTACTCATTGGTCAAGATTGAAACTGGTAAAGGAGGGCGGAACGAAAATCTCCAGTTACAAAAGAAATATTTTTTTCCCCTACAATGCACATTACTAGTGCATAGGAATGAGTAGTTACTGAAAGGTGTCTATATACACATTGTATAAAGCTTCTGCACACTTTCAAAAACTCGTAAGTTAAGATTCATAAAAATATGGTTAACTAACTCTCTGACTTATTGAGCATGCCGCATTTACAAAAGCTCTTCGTTTACGTAATCAACTGGATCCAATTTCTACTTTGTATTCCTATTTCTGCGATATCCAGTGGCGTAAGGAAGGGGGGCCCAGAGGGGCCGGCCGTTCCAAAGAGGTCCGACAATGTACTTTGACGTTTGTAATTTTTTAAATATATTTTTGTTTATATATTTCTTTGTTTGTAATGTTTCTATATGTACCTATAACAGCACTTGCCCCCCCCCCCTCCCCAAACACATATCCTGGCTACGCTACTGGCGATATCCATCTTAATATTGTCCTTCCATCTGCGCCTAAGTCTTCCAAATGGTCGTTTTCCGATTGGATTTCCAGTCAAAATTTTGAAAGCGTTCCTACTTTCTTCTATTCTGGCTATATGACATACCTACCTGAGCCTTTTAAACTTGATGTCCCTAACAATGTTTGGTAAACGATATAAATTGTGCAGTTCCTCGTTACGAAGTTTCCACCATTCCCCATTCCCGTTCCTCTTGGGTCAGAATATTCGTCTCAGGATTTTATTCTCAAAAAAGTACTTTCAGTCTGCGTTCTTCCCTCAGAGTATGCGGCCATTTTTCGCAACCATACAGAACAACAGGTATGATTATCATTTTATATATTTTAAGCTTCACATTCCGTGATAGAATTCACGACGACAAAAGATTTTGAACTGAATAATAACACATATTCCTTGCTTTCAGTCGACATTAATTTTTTTCGTGGATATGGTTTTGGTCTATTAATATTGATCCTGGAGAAATGTTTAGTCAATTAATGTCTCGTTAGAAGGACAAAATGTATCTATCCATATAAATAAAAATGAAAGTGAGTATGTTTGTGACGTAATAACTCTTGAATCACGCGACCGACCTCGATCAAATTTTCGACATAGATGAGATTCGGGCCTGAGATTGCTTTTATCATTTCACTTTAACGGTGCAACTAAGGGGGCGGGGGAGATATATAAAAATGATCGAAAATGACCGATATTAGTGCCGAATCCATAGTTTTTGGGGTCGCTGAGATGAACAGTGACACTTCGATGCCGTTTAAATCCAAATTCAGCCCTTCAACTTGGCGGAGGGGGTAGGGGAGATATATAAAATGATCGAAAATGACCAATATCAGATAGCGCTTCTGACGGAACATAGTGCTAATTTTTCTTGTTTTAACCCAGCGAAGCGGGAATTGACGCTAGTAGTTCTTTTTTTTTTTTATATATATATATATATATAATAGGAAAACATGTTTGAGAGTAACGCTAGTTCCTAATAGTACACAGTCAAGCTAATAGATGTCACTACTTGCATTACCTCTCTGCCTAATGCCAACAGATACCGCTAGCGTGCAGGCATTTTTCAAATTTAAATCTATCGAAACGATTTAATTTCAACTTAAAAACTAGATTGTTTCAGTTTATTTACAAAGGTCGTAACTATATTTGAAGTGTAAGGGAAAAGAAAGAAGGAATGTCGCAAAACTGTATTTTTGAGAAAACTGCGTTTTTACATTGAAAACCGCGTACAAAATGGAGGGTTAGTCAAATCTTTTGTCCCTTTTTACATGGACATTTCTACATCTACGCATGCATGACATACATAGTCAAATAGTACGGGCTCTCTGTCGGTCACGGAAGTCATGAAAAAGTCACGAAATCAGAAAACGGTCATGAAAGTCAAGAAATTTAGCATTGGATCACATTTTTTTTATCTGTACAAATATAATTATAGACTGGAAAATTTTATTCTATAGAATGTCAAAATTCACCATCAAAAATGTGTATGGTCGGCTTTAGACGCTCCCAAATCGCAAGCGAAGTACGCTTCTATCGCATGCATGAAAAATCGGTCAAGTCGCACCCAAATTCGCTCTTGAAAATGTTACTAAATTTTATAGTTTGGGAAAGAAAAAATCACGAAATTTCATTTTGGAATTTTAGTAGACACCCTGTAGTACCAAAAGCCACCAACAGATAGGACAAAGCATCTGTTAAAGCACACACATGGACATTCCTTGTTTTTCCCCTTCATTTAGACTTGAGCACTAATACCTGTATTTGTACAGTGATATACGATCTTGTAACGATTTAATTGTGTCTTAAACTGTGTGGGTTCATTTTAATTAATTGAAAATGCATAATGATGATACTGAATATGAACGCACTTTTCTATTTATTATTAGGACAGGAAAACAATTGGAGCTTTTAATTAAACCCGATTTTTACATATTGTACTCAGCGTCGCAAATTTGTCTTCAACATTGGAGGGAGGAATAACTGTTAAAACCGTTCCCATTTTTTTTTTTTTTTTTTTTTTGTAAGCGATGTTCAAAATATTTATGAAGTTGAAAAACAGTGTTGTGGAGGATCATGGGAGCAGAGTTGTCCTCATCATTGGGAGGCAGGCAGATTTGAGGTTTATTCTGTAGGGACATCAATTTCATCTCACTTTCCTTTGTGGCAATCAGACACAAATCATCACATTTCTTCCCGAAAACCATATTTCAAATCGTATTATTGGGGGGACAATCCCCCTAGTTTCAAGATTGGAGGGGACATGTCCCCTTCATTTCCCCAGGATTTGCGCCAGTGATTGTGCTCAGAGGGCGAAAGAATTGGCGTAAAAGCTAATAATGATAAAATTTGAAATTTAAAGTTGAGACTATCTTTTTAAAAAATGAAAATTAATTTCAGAAACCATAATGCGACACGGTAGGAGTTTTCGTTATTGTTCATTTTCTCCCTTAGAAAATTATTTGAGATTTACTCCATGTTGAGTTAATGTAGTGGCACCGGTAAACGTGTAATTTTTAATATTAAAGTTGGAGAAAATGAGAAGCAGATGTCTGAAACTTCCGAACTGTAGCAAGTTGCGTGTTCGTGTGTGTTTACGGTGAATGTTAAAAGTACGTATACTGAATTTGTGAAGCGAATAGCGTGTCATGACAATAGTTACACACGAACAGGCTTTCAAAGACATGCATGATTCAAGTAAATCTCCATATGTCTGGTGTATTGTGAGTGACCTTTTAACGTTCAACTAGAGTCGATGTAGTTAGAAGCGAGCGAACTGGAAAATTTGTTCGGTGACAGATCGATTGGGATGATTAAAAGGTAACGCTCCTGCGTTATACTTCATTGTTATTATAGATTCTTGTGTATATTTTGAACTACCACCGTTGATCTGAGAAAGGACATATTTCAAAATATTAAAGATTTGAATTTCACCTTCAGACCTTCTTCTTATTGTGTATTATACAGTGTGTATCAAAAGTTGGGGCCATAGACCAACTTCATTTTGAGTAAATCTATGAAAAGGATACATAGGGAAATTGATGAAAATATGTGGTTATTAATCTATAATGTTGGAATGTTTCCGATTGCGCTAGTTGTTTGGGGTCCATGCTTTCAGGCGCCGTATTTTACATGAAAAAACGTTGCCAGTTCAGTAAGTTGTTCCCTTGGGCCCTCACCATACCAACGATACAACAACAAAATGGACCACAACGCACGAAATTGGACTAGACAGAATCTGACTGTGTAAAAGGTTACCATGTCGACTGCGAACGCCGTTATTTTTGACTTGACCGTTAGTCCACTATTTTTTTTTTTTTTTTTTTTTTTGCATTTTATTAGAGCTACCCTGTCCCGTTAAGGCTAGTGCTTTCAGTACATATTGTCCAGGATTTGATTTCCGGTTGGGGTACTCATCTCGAGTAGTGGTTAGGATCCTGCTTTAATAAGTATGTCCCCTGTCATATAGCTTCAATGCTGAAAGAGAAGTTAGATTTCGATAAAGTTATTCTTAACAAAGCCTAAAATCTTCGAACTTCCATCTAGAATCTGATCAGAGACCACCAGTGTTGCCCACGAGATGAGAATTAAGGTGTTCTCGTCCCGTCCCATAAATGTGTATATACAGGTTGTAACTTAATGTAACTAACCACGGGTGGTGATTCCTGACACCAAGGTAAGCAGAATATGTCATATAAACATATAGCATATTGGCAGAGTTAGCGAGGGCGAAAAGCGTCGGAACAGTAAGTTCGAAGTGATAGATAGCGACATGCAGAGAGACACAAACATACATTAGTCGGGCACATACAGGAGATGCTCAAAAGTGTTCGTGATGGACAGTAATGCATGCATGACAACGCCGGATCATGGATTGGCGAGCCCGTTCAATAGATACGTGGGTCATGACGAGCAGTTGTTCAAAGGTTATGGATACTGTGTTCCAAGTCGTTGACAGGAGTAGCAAACACCATACTTTTAATGTGCACCTATACCTAGTTATATCATAAATACTGTCACAAAGTTTGGAGTGGCACTGTCGGCATCCGGAGTGGCACAGTGCTGCCATCTGTGTATAAAGCGGAAGATGCATGTAGTGTGTGTTTGACTGTTCATGATATACGTTGATATTGTACTGAGTTCTGATGGAGTGGGGCGATTACGAAAATCGTGTAGCAGTAATTGCACTACACAAGGTCGGGAAGACAGCAGGTGAGATTTTCAACCTCCTGAAACCCCTACAAATCAGCAAGAGATTCGTGTATCGCGCCATACAGTGATATACGGAGACTGGAACGGCAGCTGACTGCTCAAGGAGTGGCAGACCACGAACGGTATGAACCCCGCAGGTCCAGAAAGCAGTCGTAGCAAGAATTCGAAGAAATCCTGCTCGAACACAAAGTGTGATGGTTGCTGAGGTGAACATCAGCAGAAATGCCATGTCTTGTGTGCTCAGGAGTGACCTACATCTACGGGCGTATAAGAGGCGGACTGGTCACTTTCTGACCCAAACATTCATGTCGCAGAGGGTTCGTAAATCAAAGAGACTTGCGACGTTACTCCAACAATCTGCACAGAAAGATTGTTTACTGACGAAAAGGTGTTCACAATTGAGCAGGCCTACGACACCCAAAATGACCGTGTGTATGCCACGTCATCTACTGCAGCTGCTGAGGCAGCTCCAAGGGTTCAGTGGGCACATCATCCTGCCTCAGTGACGCTTTGGTGGGGAGTGATCTACTCAGGCACAACCCAGCTGAATTTTTGCAAAAAAGGTATGAAAACATCTGCAAAGGTGTACCAGGACACAGTGCTAACACATAGTAAAACCACTGTCTGCTACCATGTTCCCTGGAGAAAGGTGGACCTTCCAGCAAGATTCCGCTCCAGGCCACAAAGCGAAAACAACCCAGGAGTGGCTGGCACGGAATGTCCCCGACTTCATTTCTACCGCTGATTGGCCTTCTAGCAGCCCGGACCTTAACCCGTTGGACTACACTTTGGGCAGTCCTTCAGGCAAAGGTCTACCATAAACGGCATACATCTGTCGACAGTCTGAAACAATCCTTGAACCGAGCAGTGAACAGTTTTCCCATGGACGTGGTGCGTAATGCCATTGGCCAGTGCCCGGACAGACTTCGCGCCTGCATGAAGGCCAAGGGAAGACATTTCGAAAAAGGGTTGGTGCGTAAAGTGTACAATATATCAGTGTAAAACATGAGCAAAATAAGTTGCCTTGATGTTAATACTCTCTGTGTTATTCACATTCAAACTTGTGACAGTATTTATGATATAACTAGGTAGATAAAAATCCAGTAGATTCAGATCCGGGGACGGGGCCTGTCCAATGCTCTGGACCGCAACACCCAACCCAACGTCTTGGGAAGTTGTTGTTCAACCACCAGCGAACATTTACACTGAAGTACACGGAGCCCATCATGTGTATCACGTGTAGCGGCAAATCGCTAACGGAACACTTCCAGTAATTCGGACAAGGTATTCTACAGAAAGATCAAATACTGTACTCCATTCATTCTTCGGGGTAACATGAATGGCCAATCAGCTGATCGTGGGCAATACCACACCACACACTTAGTCCAAATTGATGTTGATGATGAGTGGGGATGTGCATCTGGCCATCTGTGTGTGTTATGCACGTTGACACCATCTCTTCCAAACATGACCTCGTCAGTGAACAGTACTGATGCCTGAAACACCATGATGGTAGTGATCTGTTGAATGAACCACTGTCAAAGTGCTCCACATGGTTGAAAATCCGCTTGTCAGTCCTTGTACCCTTTGCAGGTAGTATGGGCTCAAGACACTTTCATGTAACACAATCATAGGACTAACATGCATTGCATGCTTTCTGTATGCTTTGTCGATATTCGAAAGCACATGTTAGCATTTTGTAGATATATATGATACAGGAAATGTATCTGTGCATTCGTCTATTTTCATGCCTGACAGGATAGGAAGCCAGCTCAAAAATTTAGAGAGAGGCTGGTAGAAGTTAGGGGGCCCCGACCCAACCATATAATAGTATATCACCATACTATAGTTCATTTGTAAGCCTACCGTGAAAGTTTTAGGGGGGGGGCGGTCCCCGTAGACCCCCGTGCATACGGGCCTGTAGGAAGCCAAAACATAAGTTTCGAAAAATCTACTTCAACGTAACTGATTAAATCGGTCACAGAGAAGCCTAAACAATTCGAAAAAATTAATGAAAATGAGGGTTAAATTAAGGCAATGTGAGCAAACATGCAAAATTTTAGAAATTTTGTCGTGAAGACTTCCGTTTGGAGAATAAGAGACATTATTAACATCATTTAGTTGTCCAGTTTGTAAAAAGCATCATTTACTGTAGATACTATCTTCTCCATTAACCCTGTGTTCAAACTGGAAGTGGTTCAGATTAGCCATTGCTAGTTTCCATGTTTATCGCCATAATCGAAAACGGTAACAGGTAGCGAGAAGCGTTTTTTTTTTTTTCAAACGGTTCAGCGTTTGAAGGCAACGTACTATGAGTATCTCGAACACTACCAAAACCGGAAGTAGTCAAATTTACCAGTTTTTGAATGCTGATTTTCCTAGAGCAAAAACGGTAAGTGATACTGTTTTTTGCAATTGATTCGGCGTCCTAAGAATAGGTTCCACCTTCTTGGTTAACCCTCTATTCATACCGAAGTGGTTAAATAAACCATTTCCGGTTTTACCATTTATCGCCATAGAACAAAATGGTATTAGATAGCGATAAGCAGTTTTCGGCAAGCGATTTACAGTGTCAAGAGAACATCCTGCAACACTACTGACATCGGAAGTTGTAATTTACTATTACTTCCGGTTTGAAGATTGATTTCCGTAGAGCAAAAGCGGTAAGAGATATCGAGATGCAGTTTTTTGTAATGAATTCGGCTTCCCAAAAGTAGATTCTATACCCTCCCTTAACCATCTATTGAATCTGAAAGTGGTTAAAATTAACAATTTTCTGTTTCAACACTTATCGCTATGGAACAAAAATGGTAATAGCGACAAGCTGTTTTCTTCAACCGATTCTGGGTCTCAAGAGTATACACCATTACAACTTGCAATACTCTACCCAAACCGGAGGTGGTCGAAATTTACTACTACTTCTGGTTTCAATACTAATTTCCATGAAGCAGAAACGGTAAGAGATATCTTAATGCAGTATTTCGTAATCGATTCAGCTTTCCAACAGTAGATTATGTCCTCTGGCTATAACCATCTATTCAAACCGAAAGTGGTTTAGATTACCTATTTTTGATTTGAACGTGTATCGCCATAGAACGAAAACAGTAAGGTATAGCGAAGAATGGCTTTCCGATACAGATTCAGCGTGCGAGGAACAGGTTCTATCTTTAATCTTATTAATCAAGTGGAACCAGTAGTTATAGATGTATTACTTAAAGTTTGAGTATTGAATTCACAGAGTATGGAAGTGTATCGTAGTTTCACACTTTAAAAGGAAATTCACATGTTTCCTTTTTAAAAAAGTGAACAGAAAACTTCTCGAAAATTGAGACGATTTTTTAAAATGATATTGTCTCGTCTCAAAAACGGTATGTAAATTGCCATGTTCCTCTCTCGTCTCGAATTTGAAAACACGGTTCTCGTTTCGTGGGTAATACTAGAGACTACGCAAATGGAAAACGAACCAGCTTACCGGTAGACTTAAATAGTGTTTAATTTTGTTATTTTGTAAAACTAATCTTAACCGTTTACTTTTTTTTTTCTAAACTTGTTTGGATGGGAGGGGGGCTTGAATATTGCTGTAATTTATTAGGAATAAATAATATTATTGTTGTTCTTCTAAGCGGGAGGGGCCGCGGTGGCTCAGTGGTAGAATGTTCACCTCTGGTGCATGGGGTTGCGGGTTCAAACCCTGCTCCTGCCAAGTGAACTTTGTGGTGGACAAACACCGTGTGCGTGGGTTTCCTCGGGTTTTCCCGTTTCCTCCCGCTTTCTCCATTCCACCATTTCATTCATTTCTTATAATCACCGTTTCCTTTAGGGTAGCTGGCATAAGCGTGGGACGTAAAACTCAAAAATTTCATTTCATTTTTCTTCTAAGCGGAGATAAGTGTGTTAATGTTTGAGAAACTGTGTTTGTTTCGTGAGCATGCTACACTGTCTAACATTTATATGGCTTCTCTTATGTGTACATATATTTTTACACGGTTTCGGTAATGTAATTATTGTGGAGGCAGAGGGTATTTTCCCCACCGACGTTCCTTTGTAGGAGTTCCTAGTGTTTCATCTTTGTTCTGCTTTTGTTGAAACTCATGTATTCATTGGAAGCACAGGCTCTGGAAAAGAAATCGTTTTGGATCTGGCTTAGCTTTTCAGAATGGAAAGGCTATCTTTCTCTTTTGCAGCCTGTGTATAATGAAAATTTCAGGAGATATTCTCTTCGCTCAGCTATTCGCTGGATGAACACAAAGGGACGAGAACAATGAGATAACAGCTCGATTGCCAAAGATAGCGTGATATTGTTGGGAAGTAGCCAATCATTTAGTCCCATTCTTGTTCCAACATACTTTATCCTGCATGGTACTAACAATGGAAGTGCAGATTTACTCTTGTAATGAAATGGTTACTCATTTAATTCATCTTATCTACGATGAGTAGCATCAGGTGTTAAAGTTCCACAAAATTCATTGTGGAGATCTTCATTAATTTAAGTAGCTCGGCGTGGATGTGTATGTGAATAAGACGAAGTTCACAGTGACAAATGGAGACTGTATGCACGGAAACACTGTGATCATTAGTGCTGAAGATGGGAATAAACTGAAATACTTAGAAATAAAGCTAGTGAACAATAAAAGAGTAGATTTAGTTGATATATATATTTCTCCGTATCGTTGACTATAAACATTTTGGAACCACGAAGAAATTAATATTACTTTTTGTAAATTACAGGTAAAAATTATTAAAAGTGTACCTCTTAATATCATTGAGAGGGGACTTCTAAAAACAGTATCTCTAAAAATTGTTAAAAGCGTACATTGAAATACCGTTAAACACGTAATTTAAAATCCATTAAAAGCATACTTATAAAAAAAAAACACCAAAAGCATACTTCGAAAAATCTTTGAAAGCAAACTTCGAAAAATCGTTAAGAGCATACTCATGAAAACTATTAAAAGCGTACTTCTGAAAGATTATTGAAAGCGTTTTTTAAACACCACTAAAAACTTAATCTAAAGATCATTAAGAGTTTTCTTTTGTTCATTGCATTATGAAATGGGAACTTGGTCGTTAACTATTAAAAAATAGAAAAAAAATCAGGGTATTCAGTATAAAAATAGACGAGTAAATGCATGAGAGAAAATTGTTTTAATAAGGAACTTTGTGTATAATAAATTTGAGCTACTTTATCTGAGATGAAGGAAACGAATCTCTTGTAGAAATACATGCCTCACAATCCTGCAGTATTTCTGCAACAATTTTTATAGAGGTAGTTGGTGAGTACTTCAGGTTATATGCCCGTAATCAAACTGTCTGTACAAAAACTGTTGCGTTAGTACCTTAGAATTCTGAAACATGTATTTTTGGATAGAACATATATTAGGTCCTAAGTGAAGTCTTGACCCGACCACGGTAGGTCCGTAGTTTTAGAGCTATGGACCTTTAAAGTTCATTTTTTCATGTTTTCGGCAGCCTATGACTCCGAAAGGAAGCATATGTGCACTCAGGTTGGTCTATACTTTTCGTCTTATTTTGGTGTCAGGAATTACCTCCCAAAACGTTGTCGGTGTTGTTTTGAAACACCCTTTTTTTCCAGGGACCACGTATTTGACATGCTTGATTTGCACTCACTTTGTGTCGCTTTGTGTAGGTCAATGAGATTTGTCGATTGATGTATGTCTAATCTTTGCACGTTTTTCCTATTCAACACTAAAAAATATTGTAGAATTATTCTTTCTTTTATTTTTGTTTCAGAACTAAATATTTCGTAATGAAATCGCTTTCCCTTGCAGTCTCTTTGGTGTATAAATGTAAACTGAATCAAGTATAGAGCTAATCTTTGAGCACAAAGTGGTTCTTATACTTTTACTGAATTTTTTGTTGGAAGTTTCTCGAGATTTATTGTTCTTTAACACAATTGCATCTCTTTAATTAAAAGCCCGGAACAGATTGAGAATTTCCCGTAGCGCTAAATTAAACTTTGTTCGGGCGATAATTACCGCCATTGACAAAGTTGTTTAGTATTTCATTGTATCCTTGACGTCATCAGTATTGTGCCTAAAGCTGTTTTACATCGATCTTGCAAACTATGTAACAGAGCGGCTCTCACAGAGAATATATATATCTTGTGTTTAAGAAATACAATTGAAGATTAATAATTTTATGGCACCTCCAAAAGCATGACTGTTTTCATTTACTTAAAAAAAAAAAAAAAAAAAGAAAGAAAGAAAAGACAGAGAAAAAAGAAAATATGTTCGTTCTAAGACATGCTTAATAATCGTGGACTTTATTGCTTTCTTAGTTAACAGTTGAAGTTAATGTCATACCTGCCTGCAGTGCATGTAATCGCTGGTTCGATTTCAGATGTGGATTTCCGTTATCTTCTTTAACGTATACATCCAGTCTTCTACTAACCCTTTAATTGGCAAGCATTGATAACATTACCATTAAAATATTTAGCTTGCTTTTATGGTTGAACCATGTCTTCCTGATCATAATTTCGTAATTTTTGAAATATTTTTATACTTTGGCTACAAAATAAAGGGTGTTTATTTCAAAGCAACATTGCCATAAAATAGGTGTTATATATAGCTACTGAGCAGCATTGTCCTATTATGGTAAAATATGAGAAGAATATTCTCTGTAATTACCAGCAGTTTCGTTGAAATACTCGTGTTTTCCTACATAGCAAGAAACAAATAAATAAATATAAACTTTCGCGGAACGTAGGAGATAAAGCTTCTTCAATACTAAATTTCACTGTCCCCTGTTGACGAAGATTAGAAGTATCTAAAGAAGCGACCCGCAGATCATGTATACGAATATTGTATACATATTGTTCACCAGTTCGGAATATTAGCGTGATTATACTTCGTCATTTTCCCGTTGCTCCCCCTCTTTTTTTTTTTAAAGCTACCGTCTTGAAGTGAAATGGTGCGACTGACAACTTTTACCGTGCCAATGTGTGGCACTAACTTACATTGTTAGAGTGTGTGCAAAAGCGCATCTCTCTCTGGTGCCCTCTGCATGGCACAGATACACACATGCACGGCTCGAACAATTACATTAGCCCGTCCTTTTTTTATAGGGTGGGCTAAAAAGGGCAGAAAAAATGAGTCAGAGTGGACGGCTCGACGGCTGTAAGGTTTAGATTTGAACCACCCAGTTTTTTTTTTTTTTTTTTTTTTTTTTTTTTGAAAATCATGTTAACATCTATCATTCACTTTCTCTTCTATTAGTCGGCATTGATAAATTTTAATCCTTTCAAATAGGGATGCGCACGAGACAAGATTTGTGGCTGTCTCGTCTCGAAATTGTGCTGTAAAAGTGATGTCTCGACTCGAAAAATGTATATTTCTCTATTGGAAGAGCGGTGTCTCGACTCGAATTTTGTCAGGAAAATCATGTCTCGACTCGTCTCGTGCGCATCCCTACTTTCAAATTACAGGTAAAATATTAACAATTAATAAACACTTTTCCTTCATACCTGACATTTCTGCATTGTTACCGCCACTTAAGATTTCATGCCAACCTTGCTAGCACAGGGGGTTAGCTTGCTGGACTCTGAAGCTAGGGGTCCTTGATTCGAATGTTAGGCATGTACATTTTTGAGGGGCCCATTAACTTCATGCATAAGAGGCGAGCCCAAAACCACTTCAATAAAAGAAATCATGGTTGACAAAATTTGGTGACATTCGAAAATTTTTTAATATAAGACGAAGTTTCGTAATGGTTCGACAATTACCGAAATGTCAGTAATATTGAAAGTTTGGATAATGCATGAAATTTCGATAACACCCAAAGTTTGGAGAATACCAGAAATTTTGTTAATATTTGAAGTTTCGAATATACCCGAAATTTCTGAAATAATCAAATTTTCAAAATTACGTGATATTTTTATAACACAATAAGCAGTGCCGTTTCGGGGAAGGGGGGCTTTGCTAACTTTATTCCGGGAAATGTAAAAATTTTGCACAATATTTCATTTACTTTAAAATAGTAAATAAAATTTCTGGTGGGGGGCTTAAGTCCGGAAGATTCCCTTAAATACGCCATTGACTAGAACTTTCAGATATCCGAAACTTCAATAATATTCGAACTTTCGATAAGATCCGAAACTTTGATAATATTCGAACTTTCGATAATACCCGAAACTTCGATAATTTCAAATACTCGAAGAGTTTCGAGATACCAATGACAACTCGATAAATTTTCACTCCCTAAATTCGATAGGTCCTCAGCCTTGTCGAACACTCCTAGGTGGGGGTGCACTTGGATCCTTTGCCTCCGTCTGACGTCACCACTTCCTCTTTGTTACCAGTGTTGCCCACTATCCGAGACGGGAAGTAATTGTCTCGATTCTCGAAACTTTCCACATCTCGTCTTGATTTTTTTAAGTTTCGTTTTGCAAATTAGTATGTACAGAATTCATGTTTTGAGTTTTAAGTTACCAGAATGTCATGTAACGCGTTGCGAGAGATTCACGAAGGGTGTAACATGATAATATATAAACCCTGTTTATTATTGGAGTTTATTGTGTAATGATTTGTTTATCTTTATATATTGACTAGCAGCGTTCACCCCGCTTCGCTGCGGTCACCCCGGAACGCAATAAACTTTGTTACTTAGATAATTTTTACTTTTTCGCTTTCAAATTGCAGTAAATGTTAACATTATAGCGCCTGTCATTTATGTTAACCCGCCGAGTCACACGGTCATGCGGGTTGCATATAAATACGTTTATTTTTACCTATGATGAACTAATAACAAAGGATTTGTACGTATGGACACCTGAATGGTCAATTATCTCAAGACACTGGTAATTGAAAATTAAAGTGATATGATAAAAACCATCTAGGGTCCAAATCCTAACAACCCCCCAAAAATGAAAGAAATTGGTTCAGCCGTATTAGCGTGATGAGCGGACAAAGGATTTTGTACGTTCTCTTTTATATATATAGATAAATGCTCTTCATTGTTCTTGTACAATCACTTTATCAATTTATGGTTTTGTATTATGAATTATGTAACACTAAAACTATGTTAATCTACTACTTGGCAATTGTCGTGTTTCTCGTGTCGTGGATAGCGCTATTTGTAATCCATGCAAGTAGATAACAGTTTCGTATCCTGTGATGGAGAAAAACCCTAAGCTAACCAAGTTTTACGCCATGTAGTTGTCAAGAATTTAAATTTTTTGTAGCTTACCGTGTTCTTTTGTTTTTTGGACCAATAGTTGAACTAACCAATAGTTTGGACTAAATTTAATAGTTGAAATGGCGTTTTAAATGGAGAACCGCCTTTGAGTAGGAACAATAGAAATTAGATTCAAATATTTGCGTTTCTTGATGCGTTGATTGTGATCTAGAGATAGGCCGTGACAATGATCTTTAATGTAGTTCATTAATCGATGGAATGCCGTTTATTCGAGTCATTACATCAGTGGACAACAGTGTTTACAACATGTCTTTTTTTTTAAAAAAAGTATGAATAATAAAAGATAGTAGTTACATCACTTGAAGGACAATTAGATGTACTTAATAATATACCGTGTGACAAAAGTGCGTGGCAAATGAAAAGCGAAGAAGAAGAAAAGGAGAGAGAAAGATCGTGTCTAAAATATCTGCGTACCAACTGTAACGAAAGGGTTACCTAGCTACTCGTTGTTTATAGTAGATAGGAGGCCCATAATCAGCAGGAAACTTAAAGAAATAATAAAATTTAAACTGCACGGGGAATTGTACGTTCAGTCCCGAATTGAGACTGCATAATCTCAAAGGATAGGGGAATTCGCAAGCCTCTAGTACGTACACGATCTGCTTAGCATTTGCGTAACAAGTATTTCAGAGAGTAGAAGCTTTTACGAGGTCTAGAAAGCTTCTGATTCGCCTGTTAGGGACTGACAATGTGCACGGACGTCTCTGGCGGGGGAGGACGAGCCCAATAGTTTGAAGTACAAAATATTCAATATTTTACTCTAATTTAATTTATTTACTAACGACAGAATATCATGTAAATAATAATAATTATATTTATTTGGAATATAATATTCAGGCTGTAAAACGATTGTAATCGAGTTCTTGATATACTTTAGGGAGTCCGTGAAGGTAAGCAGAAAGGTAACAAATGGAATCAAAGTTAATAAACAGGTTGGACTAGGTAGTACCATTTAAATCACTTTCTTTTATGTCCCCCCCCCAATTTTACCTGCCAGAGACGCCAGTGACCATGTGCTCACCCCTAGGTTGGACGTAGTTCAGCCGGTCGCTAGTGGATTGCGCTGGAGCACACGTAGGCCCACAAAATAGTATGTTACGCTAAGTGTTTTTTTAAGAAGCTTTGGAAGCTTTTACTATGAGTGTTAATGGTAAAGCAAACGATAATGTTTTGGGTTTACCCCAAACTTAAACAAACGTTTTAATTGAATGTGCTTTTTGGGAAGTGAACAGAAATTCATGGCGACATCGGTTCTGTTCACCGAATCTGAAAACCGTAATTTGGTGTGTTTCGAAAAGAAAACCGAATTGCATTTTGATATCATAATTTCCAAACATCGTCAGTTAAAGATCGTTACAAGCTGCAAAGATGTTCAACAATTGTGATATGAGAATTTGTTATATAAAACCTATTGCTTGTTTCACTTTAATTCTCTTCCATTTGTGTATCGGTTCGGTTCCAGAGCCAGAATCAGTTTTCTCAGAGAATTTATGCCGAAAAAGTGATTTTGAATTCCGTTCTTCGCGTTATGTAAACACTCACCTAGAGGCCATATCGTGTCCGGACTATAGTTTAAACTTACTGTTTTCATGAAATATTCCTTTTTTTTTTTTTTTTTTTCGAATTTTTCTTGCCTTGAAATAGGAGAGTTTACTAAAGAATCAAAACAAAAAGTGCGAATGTCTCGAAAACTGCTCTAACGATGTTATTCATATTTCTGAAATAAATATTTCAGTAATAACTACAGCATACCGTGACTTAATTTAAGAAATGCCAACGAGAAAGTTTGGTACCGTAGCCCGACATTTCTTTCTGTTTATTGGAATTGTGCGATTGAAATGTCTAGTTTTATATTTGGTGGAAAACGACACTCTTTAACACAACCAATAGATGGACCGAGGTCACACGTACAATGTTACAAACTCAGTACGTGTTCAGATAAAAGGCTGTGATGCCTAGGCAGTGTGTTGTTGAACGGGATCTTATAAAAGTGTACCATGGAGAACACATAATTACAAGTTATTTTCGTTTATAAATTCAAACTAGGACATTCTGCTCATTTAGCCGCGAAAAACAACAATGTATTTGGGCCAGGAATGGTGAATAAATGCATCATACACCATTGGTTTGTAAAATTTCGTGCCATTGAGAAGTGATCCCCCTCTTTCACCGAGTAACAGCAGCATGTTCTGATAGTGGGCTTCTCAGGAACATTGGAAGTGGGCCTCTGCAGAAGTTTTTACTCATAGATGCTATGAGTTGACGCCGATACCAAAGATCGGCGTTTGGATGTGTGCAGTTTCCTGCGTGTTCGGAATAACTGGAAAGGCTTTCTTCATCGAATTGTTAATTGGATTTTATATATATATATATATATATTACGACAGTCGTAAATTGTCAAGACCAGAAATGGGCACATCACTCATTTTTGCCCTCAATAGGGGCGGCCTCACCCACACTCACCCTTATTTTGGTAGATGAGTATGAGTGTGGGTTTGACAGTCAATTGAGGGCGAGGACATTAACAATATTTGAGTGTGAGGAAGTTGAGGGTGAGTGTGAAGGTATCAATAATGTTTGATTGTAAGGGAATTGAGGGTGTGTGGGTGAGGGTGAGGACATCAACAATATTAGAGTGAGGGCGAGTTAGTGTGAGTGTAAGGGAATTGATTGAGGGTGTGTGAGAGTGAGGGTAGCCAAAAATGTCCATCTCTGGTCAGGACAGTGATTGGATCGAGATCAACATCCAGGATGATTTCCAAAATTACTCTTCCACCCGAAAAGGTACTGTTGCTGATAATATGGTGGGTCTATCGAGTCGAAACCAGTAGTGATCGTTTCAGTGTTAAACTCTTTATTATCTACCATAAGTTTCTTTTACAAGCATCCAGCAATGATCATTAATCATTCATGTTGGAGGCCCACGTGTCGCTCAGAGGACGATGTATACTCTTCATAAGTTGGATAACAAAACTTTCTGGCCACCATATTCTTCTAACATCTCTTCCACCTACTCCGTCATTACAGTTCTTCTTGGGGGGGGGGGGAGAAAGAAATCCTGATGGCCAGTGGTGGAACATGTGGTTCAGTTGTTGTTCTCATCGTAGTCTTCATACTCCGTTCATCCAATCAACCAATCCATGACTGTGCGCTGGTAAAAGTGCATGACTAGAACCGGAGACTACATTCACTAACCAAATACTGTTTTCATTTGCGTGGAGGGGGGATTCTTTGAAAATGGCAGTCGCACCAACCGAATTTATGTGTAATATGTCCAATACAGAAGGCAATATACGCTAACCATTTAGCGATAAGGGAACTTCGTTTACATACTTCACGCCATAACTTTCGTTTTCGTGGGCGGATTGAACTAAGGAAAAACGGAAAGCAACTTTGTTAGTCAAACGAGATTACAGTATATCTTTCATAGGCAATGACGGAAAATCATTCCGCGAAACCCTTTTAAAATGAATGAATCAATGATATACAGTCACTTCAAGTCTGTAATCTCTCATTATTCTACTTGATTTGATACAAAAACAGAAAATGCGTCTACGAATTATCTTTTCTTCATGCAGTGTAATCGAGCAATAGCTCATTGCATATGAAGAACAATGATTTACGTTCATTCAGTTCTGGAAGAAAATACAAAATGGCAGCCTTTAAACAATGGCTTGTGTCTTGTGTTCAGAATTAATGATATATTACCATCTCTTCTCTTGTGAAAGGCTTGTGAATAAAGCTGTTTGGAAAGTTTTATTTGAATATGTGTCTTTTAAGTTCTACAGTAAGTCCAAGAAACAGGGGTATGAAATTCTGCATTTGTTACTTCTATAACGGTTAGTTTAATGGATATGTAAAGAAAATTGTGTGTGTTTGTGTGTGTTTGTGTGTGAAGTTTCTCGACGAGCTTGTACGAGTGAATAGTGATTAAGCTCTGTAGATATTCCATCAGTTTCGGTTTTGTCCAAAAAAGGATTGTATGACACAAGAAGAGCATTTGCAATCTGTTAAAAGGTATGGTATCAGCATATTTTATAAAATGTTATATAGAAATTTAGACAAAACTAAGTGAAAAAAAAAAAACTTTTTGGGTACTATATATGAAGGAGAGACGACCCCTTGACGCTGGGTTTAACATATATTACCCAGGTAGTATACAGAGTGTTCCAGAAGGAAGTAGCACATCGACGATTGTAAGCAAAAAAATTTGATATAAACATGAATCCGATTTTGAATGATTATGAACAGAAATAAAAATACCGCCACCTATTCCTTGTTCAGCGTAAGCTCTAAACTCCGATAAACAAAATATTTGTATCCTTCCTCTTGTCACACCCACTCCCCACGAGGAGGAGCAAGTTACACACATGCATTTTGACAATACTTCCTCGTGTTGTCCAGAAACTTACAGCAGCAGCAGAAAAAAAAAAACTCGAAAGATTAAAAAAATGTTAATTTCGCTGGTAATGAATTGTTGCTTAGTGAATAAAGGTTTCCCTTGTTGGTGCTTTCGCGGAACAACACTCGCGGAACCGGGATTCATGCCAGCCATTTTTCAGACTTGAAAACAGAGCACGCCTCCACAGTTGAATTGGCGCCATAATTACTGCGCATGCTTAGTGTTGATTTCTATTGTTTCATTAACCACACTCGATTGCAGTATTATTAGATAATCCGTATTATATTTTTTGTCATAATACTGTAACACTTTTATATGAACCAAATCATGTGAACTATTTTGCGGAGGAGTACAAGCGCCATTAGACCAACAGCAAATCAGCGAGATTTACTTTCACGTGGCTTTGTTTATCGCAGTTTAAAGCTTAGGCCGAACAGAATTTAGATTAATGTACTTCATGTTTTGGGGTAAATAATCTTTTGGA
Source organism: Thermobia domestica (assembly GCF_964235325.1). NCBI lineage: Eukaryota > Metazoa > Arthropoda > Insecta > Zygentoma > Lepismatidae > Thermobia > Thermobia domestica. The sequence continues at coordinate 26,576,575 of NC_137462.1, forward strand.
GTAGGCAGAAGCTGCGTACTAGCTAGTAGGTAACCAATCACGTTCTCAAGCAATTATTGAGTAATGGTTTCGAGGCTCGTGCCTGTTAAAGTCATTGCCGATTAAGAGTGTTTTATACCGAGTTCGTACAGGTGGCAGCGTACTTCATCGTAGTGTCACGCCTACAGTATTGTGAGAGTGTGTACCTGGAACACGTGGACATTCGTGAGCTGTTGTTGTCTGGGTAGTTTCAGAAGCGTTTCATTCAGTTGCCTAAAATGACTTCTGCATACACGAATGAGGAGTAATCAGACACGTTGTTTGTGTACGGGCTTTGTAATGAAAGTGCTGACGCAACTGTTAAAAAATACAGGTTCGTTTTCAGGAGTTCTTCTGTTTAAGTGGTAAAATACCAAGCTACAATGGGTACAGAGAAAATGCAAAATCAGAATAGCCCAGGCGAAGAAGGCATCGGAAGGAAAATAAAATCTTCTAACTGGAATCATCGACATGAAATAAGGAAAACCCTGATGAAGACATGCGTATGGAGGGTGTTATTCTAAGGATGGAGGTTTGGACTCTAGGAGTATAGGAAAAACAGAGAATGCAGGCTTTCAAAATGTGTTACTATAGGAGGATGTTGAAAATTAAATGGGTGGATAAGGTATCATCAAATTAAAGAGTAATTGAAATGATAGGTAAAAGAGGAATGTACTGAAGACTATTAAAAAAAAAAAAAAAAAAAAAAAAAAACTATGAAGGAATCGCGCTGTTGGCTATGCATGGAATGACAGAAGGAAATATACCTAGAGGAAGGCCGTTATTAAAATTTATCGACCAAATAATACAAGATGTAGGGAAGAAAAAGTCCATGGAAATGAAAACTGGCTCAGGATAGGGAAGAGTACGAAACTGCGTAAAACCAGTCGAGATTGTTGACCTGGGAAGAAGAAATATTTCACAAAACTCGGGTTTGATTTATTATTATTACGTATTAATATATTTTCAGATACGTCTTCTGGAGCTTTTGCTTTTAAAAAAAATCTTGAAATAATTAACAATAATACTTGTAAAAGAAATTTCGAAAGAAATTTTTAATTGTCCTCGTATTTTCTAAATACATGAGAGAAGTAGAATATAAGCTTTTCAATTGCGGTATTTTTTTTTTAAGTCGACCTTAATTGATGGTTAAGTAAAACAATTATTTTTTTTCTTCGAAAATTTCACTAAATCCAAACTTCAAATTTCATGACTCGGGAACCAAAACCCGCACATCTTAATACGAGTATTTCACAAACTTGTGTAGCAGGTTAAAGTGTATCACCATCCAAAATTTGATCAATATCGAATGAGTGCGGTTGTTTTTGTTATTTTTATTAGGTTTCTAAAATGTGCTCCCCTCCAAAATTTGATCGCTCATAGCTCGGGGACGGAAAGTCGCCACACTATAATATTTCATATGCGTACTAATTTTGTCAAGGTCTGTGACCATGCCAAACTTGATCCAGATCGCTTGAACAACAAATCACACTTTTTAGGGGGAAAATCCAGTGAAACTAAAAGGTAAGTCGACGAAAACATCAATTATGATGGTTGACTCTGCGATTCGATCCGAGATCTGATTTAAAAAGGTAAGCGCTAACCGATCAGCGCTTTCTGTTGACATACGACTATAGAGTAAATTTATCTATCTATCCTAAATAAAAATGAAAGTGACAGTGTTTGTGACGTAATTGCTCTTGAACCACCCGACCGATCTTGATCAAAATTTTCAGCATAGATGAGGTTCAGGCCTGGGATGGTTTTTATCATTTCACTTAAATGGTGCAACTTGGGAAGGAGAAGATATATACAAATGATTGAGGGGCCGTGGTAGCTTAGTGGTAGCGCATTCACTTCTGGTACATGGGGTCCTTGGTTCGCTTCCAGCTCGCGGCACGTAAGCTTTGTGGTGGACAAACACCGTGTGTGAGGATTTTCTCGGAGTTCTCCTGTTTCGTCCCACTTTCTTCATTCCACCATTTTATTCATTCATCACGGTATCCCTTAGCTTAGCCGGCATAAAAGTGGGACGTAAAACTTAAAAAAATAGAGATATATAAATGATTGAAAATGACCACCTATATTTGTGTCGAATCCATAGTTTTCGGATTCGCTGAGATGAAGAGTGACACTTCCGATGCCGTTTAACCTTTAGTTTACCATTGACAGTACACTGTCAAAAGTGTACATCCGTTCGTCCCGCTGCCACTGTACTGACAGAGGCGAAAGGTCTACTTTTACCAGCGACACACCGGTTGAGAACCAACCTTTTTGGTTTCTTTCAGTATGGACTATCTCTTCATACAATAAGGCACATCATTTTAAAAAATAAGTGTGCTGTTCCTACTTTTTTCTAGCTTTTAACAGCAATAAAAATTTAGGTTTGTGATTTTTAAAAAGAATGGCTTTTAAATTTTAAAAACTCTACGTTTCACAGGATTTTATAAATGTTTCGCAGGGAATGTCATGGTGATTCAACGTATAGTACAGTCCGCATTGGAAGAAGGCGAAGAAAACTCTTCTTTTTTTTTTACCACAGCTAGGAGTGCGGGGGGGAAGAGTGAAATTGAGAAATCGTGTTTTCCTCCCTGTGTAGACTAAACATATCTCGACGGAAATAATTTATGAGCCACGAGCAGGAAGCTATGTTATCTCCAATTCGTTTTAACAAGTGGGCTATATACACAATTTGCCCTCTAACCCCCCACCCCTCACACCCACGAGCTCAAACTGCGCTGTTTGTTCCTCGTGTACAAATCCATGTGGTTCATTTTCCGGTGTGTGTGTGTGGATGGAATTCTTTTACGCAGAAGAGAGTAGAATCAAGAGTAGTAGGTTCGCTTACATTTCGAGATGGCAGCAACAAGCCTTTCCAAAGAAGAAATTCAAGAAGCCCTCTGGGAGGAGACCGACACAGAAGATGTAGATGATTTGGACGTTAGTGACAATGACGAACCAGACATCGAACCCGAGACATTGAGTGAAGACGATTCCGACAGCGACGACGAAACACGTCCAGACTACAGGCAGTGGATTCGACGGGACAGATCTAAACCTTCCCCTACACCTTTCCCTTTCACTTTGCAAGCTGGACCAAAGACCGACAGACTGACTGCATCCTCAAACCCCATTGACGCTTTTTGTCTATTTTGTGATGGTGATTTCTTCAACATGTTGTTGACAGAATCGAATAGGTATTATCAACAACATGTTGCAAGACACAAGCCATCCAAAATAGAGCCACCCATTACGCTGGAGGAACTGTATCGTTTTTTTGCTATCCACCTTAGTATGGGACACAACAGACGAGACAGGTACTCAGACTATTGGAATCGGTCCGGCATCATGTTCTCTCCTTGGTACGGCGAAAATCTTTCCAGAAATCGTTTCTTTCACATTTTACGCTTTCTTCACTTCTCTGACAATAGCAGACCACCTAACGTGAACGACCAGTCCTATGACCGCTTCTGGAAACTGAGGGACGTTTTCGAATATCTACGTGACAAATATGATAAACTGTACCAACCGACAGAAAACTTATCGCTTGACGAAGCCATGATTCTGTACAAAGGTAAAGTGATTTTCAAGCAATATATCCCGAAGAAACGCAAACGATTTGGGGTGAAACTCTACATGCTTTGTGATTCTAAGGGGTATGTTGTCGATCAGATCGTTTACCTTGGCAAAGATAAGACCAGACAGACAACAGAAATGACTTCAACACACGCATTGGTCATTGAACTGACACAGAAAGTTCAAGGAGTTGGCCATAAAATTTTTATGGACAACTTCTTTTCCTCTCCTGATCTTTTTGACGATCTTGCAACAAAGCGTACGCAATGTTGCGGGACCGTCAACAAGAACAGACGTTCGATGCCTGACGACTTCAAAGACCGCTTTTTCAAAACAACACGAGGGGACATACATGTACGGACCAGGGATGACTTATGTGCGGTTTGTTGGAGAGATAAACGAGACGTTTTTCTTCTGACAAACTTTCACAACTTTCCTGTCGACGGTAACTTCCTTGACGAACATAAAAACGCGATCAAGCCGCACATTGTTCTGGAATACAATAAACACATGGGTTACGTTGACAATGCTGACAAGATGACGAACACGTATAACGTGCGAAGACGGACAATGAAATGGACAAAGAAGGTTTTCTTCTACCTTCTTGACCAAACTATTTTAAACTCTTTCATTCTGTTACGTTTCTTTCGACCTTCCCCTGCCTTACGAGACTATAGACTACAACTGATTTACGAACTGGTGGCTCTGGGGACACCACCAGTTCCAGGACCGTCGCACATAATAAGTCGACCTCCACCTCTAAAAATACAAAGGTTGGAAGCTGCCAATTCTAAACATTGGCCCAAGAAAGTTCACGAATGCAAGGACTGTGTGGTGTGCTCCAATAGTAAAAAAAGGAAGAGATCAAATTATGTGTGCTCGGAGTGTAAGGTTCACCTGTGCGTTGATCCATGCTTCGGGGTGTACCACACGCGACAGTGACCCACGTGACCCTAAGGGACCTGAGTGCATTGTACACAAGCTGTGACCAGGCTGTTGGTAAGTACAAGTACTAACTTTCATTTATATTGCATAATTTTACTTCTTTGTCAATGTCTATAATAAAAAAAAGGCATTGGATTGTTACTGGAGATATGTGCAATGTTTCAGAAGAAATATTTATAGTGAAAATACTATTTGATTTTAAGACCTAAACCAAAAAGATTTCGCATTCGGAAGGATGTACGTACATTTTCAATACAATTCTTTACAAACAATATTGAAAAGAAGGGGGTTGGGGGTGTTTTCACCCCCAAATTTAGCATTTTTTTTAGATTTTTTTATCTTTGGCGCCCCGTGGCGCCCCCTGAGTTTCTACCAAGTATGTCAAAGGACTCAAACATTATACCAGGGACCTTCCTTAAGAATACAAAAGTGATTTCATAACTTAGTCGCATTTCGTAACGTCAGAAAAAAATGTTTTCTGGTACACTGCAATGACATAAATTTTACACATTTTTTTCGCATTTGCAAGGTGTCAGAAAATAATTTATAGAAACATTACTATTTCATTCTAAGACCTCAACCAAAAAGATTTCGCATTCGGAAGGATGTACGTACATTTTCAATGCAATTCTTTACAAACAAAATTGAAAAGAAGGGGGTTGGGGGTGTTTTCACCCCCAAATTTAGCATTTTTTTAAGATTTTTTTATCTTTGGCGCCCCGTGGCGCCCCCTGAGTTTCTACCAAGTATGTCAAAGGACTCAAACATTATACCAGGGACCTTCCTTAAGAATACAAAAGTGATTTCATAACTTAGTCGCATTTCGTAACGTCAGAAAAAAATGTTTTCTGGTACACTGCAATGACATAAATTTTACACATTTTTTTCGCATTTGCAAGGTGTCAGAAAATAATTTATAGAAACATTACTATTTCATTCTAAGACCTCAACCAAAAAGATTTCGCATTCGGAAGGATGTACGTACATTTTCAATGCAATTCTTTACAAACAAAATTGAAAAGAAGGGGGTTGGGGGTGTTTTCACCCCCAAATTTAGCATTTTTTTTAGATTTTTTTATCTTTGGCGCCCCGTGGCGCCCCCTGAGTTTCTACCAAGTATGTCAAAGGACTCAAACATTATACCAGGGACCTTCCTTAAGAATACAAAAGTGATTTCATAACTTAGTCGCATTTCGTAACGTCAGAAAAAAATGTTTTCTGGTACACTGCAATGACATAAATTTTACACATTTTTTTCGCATTTGCAAGGTGTCAGAAAATAATTTATAGAAACATTACTATTTCATTCTAAGACCTCAACCAAAAAGATTTCGCATTCGGAAGGATGTACGTACATTTTCAATGCAATTCGTTACAAACAAAATTGAAAAGAAGGGGGTTGGGGGTGTTTTCACCCCCAAATTTAGCATTTTTTCTAGATTTTTTTATCTTTGGCGCCCCGTGGCGCCCCCTGAGTCTCTACCAAGTATGTCAAAGGACTCAAACATTATACCAGGGACCTTCCTTATGAATACAAAAGTAATTTCATAACTTAGTCGCATTTCGTAACGTCAGAAAAAAATGTTTTCTGGTACACTGCAATGACATAAATTTTACACATTTTTTTCGCATTTGCAAGGTGTCAGAAAATAATTTATAGAAACATTACTATTTCATTCTAAGACCTCAACCAAAAAGATTTCGCATTCGGAAGGATGTACGTACATTTTCAATACAATTCTTTACAAACAAAATTGAAACGAAGGGAGTTGGGGGTGTTTTCACCCCAAATTTAGCATTTTTTCTAGATTTTTTGATCTTTGGCGCCCCGTGGCGCTGCTCGGTTTGTACCAAGTATCTCAAATGACCCCCAAAATTATAGCAGAGACCTTTGGCAACAAAATGCTTTTTACTTTATGTCTCTATACGCAATAGTAGTTATTTTAGAAGCTTTTCTTTCATACACTACAAACTGTTAAAAATCATTTAAATTTCCCGCGGTACGGAGAAGCGTACACCCTGCTGGCCGGCGGTAAAGTAAAGGTTAAATCCAAACTCAGCACCCCAACTTTGGGGAGGTGGAAGATATATATAAAAATGATCGAAAATGACCGATATCAGAGAGCGCTTTAGTAACTGTTATATATTACCAATTGAATAATTACCAATTTTCTTCTTTTTAATCCAACGAAGCGGGTAATTGACTCCAGCTCTTCCTGAAACAATAATTGTGTGCCAGACGCGTGTATGGGGTTCATTTGATTTTAAATTATTCGCTGATACGAACTCGATTCCTCATAAAACGAAATTGATTTAGAAAATAGAGACGGAAAGTTTTGTCTTCCAGTTGAACTGTTGTTAGTAACAAAATGTAGCTGCATGCGTATGTTGTGAATGCATATGCACAAAATGTGTGCTTGCAGTGGTTGAGGAAAAAAGTTACGAAGAAAATAGTAAAAAAAAAAAAAAAAAAAAGATGTTTGTTTTTTTGTTTTCTGTAGCAATGCAGATTAGTTTTCCATTGTTTTCTTATCAAGGGTAATAGTAAGACGAAGGAATTCAAATTGGATTAGAGGGACATGAGTAATTAACATAATACAACAGCTGGCATGCATATCGTGAACGGTCATTTTTTGATGAGAAAAAATTTACTGCTTCCATAAATGACCTCTTTAACGTTGCTTTTAGGTGCGTTTTTTTTTTCAAAAAATAAACCATTGGTTATTGTAGTTTAATATTATAAATAACATTTAAATGTGACAAATTTTATGTTAACATTTGAACGTGAACGATTTAGTATTGTTAATTTGATTGCCTATTTCGTTAGTTATTTAGTGTGTGAATTATACGATTTCAGAGCTTTGCGTGTTTCTTTCATACAGTTTAATTGTCGTATGTTGTTATTCTATCAAACTCAACTCTAACAAATAGGCCGCGAAGGCCCAGTGGTAGAGCGTTCACCTCTAGTGCATGGGGTCCTCGGTTCGATTCCACCCCGTGTCAGCAGAACTTTGCGTTGGACACACCGTGTGCGTGGGTTTTATCGGGGTTCCCCCGTTTCCTTCCACTTTCTTCATTCCTTTCTCATCATCACTGTGTCCTTTAGCCTAGCCGGCATAACCGTGGGACGTAAAACTTAAATATTTTGAACTCTAACAAGTGAAGTGAATCTCTGGTGCGTGGGGTCCCTAGTTCGACCCCAGCTCACACCAAGTGTGGTTTGGTGGACAAACACTTGCGTGTATTTTTTCTGATTTCTCCCGTTTCCCCCATTTTCTTCATTCAACCATTTTATTCACTCTGATCATCGTCGTCTCCTTCAGCCTATATTGCATAACATGGGACGTAACACTGAAATAGGGGCATGGTGGCTCAGTGGTAGAGCGTTCATCTCTGGTGCATGGAGTGTTTGATCCCAGCTCGCACCAAGTAGACTTTGTGGTAGACAGACACTGTGGCGTAGGTTTTCTCGGAGTTCTCCCATTACCTCTCACTTTCTTCATTCCGCTTTTCCATTCATTTTTCACCGTCTCCGTTAGCCTAGACGACATAACCGTGGGGTGTAAAACTGAAATATTTCATTTCATTTGTTGTTGTAAAACTGAAATATTTCTTTTTATTTTCTAAGAAGTAAAACTGTTTGTGCTTTGATTAGTAACTCTGTGGTCCTCGTTTCGATTCCGATTGGTTAAGTCAGTTTTTCATTATGTGCATGATACGGTAATTCTTAACTTGTGGGTGGGGTAGGACATGATGGTTTAGTGGTAGAGCTCTTACTTTTGGTGCATAGAGTCCCTGGGTCGATCCCAAGTCACGTAAGATTGTGGTGAACAATATCGTGTCTAATTTTTCGGGGGTGGCCCTGTTTCCTCCCACATTCACATTCCACCAAATGCTTCCATAGTCATTCATTTTCATCAATCTCCGTCTCCTTTAGTCGACAGTACATAACATGAGACGTACAGCTACAAATCTATTTTTTTAACTTTTGTGAAAATGATGAGCATCTTAAATAGAGGCTCTGCCAGTAAGTCTTAGCTTGGGGATTCAGTTAGAAGAATCTTAGTTCGCTTGCAGGATGAAATCTTTTGGTAGACAAAAGCGTGCCTGGGAATTTTCTTCTTTTTTGTTTGTTTACTACCGCATTCTTATGTCAGTAATGTTTTCATGATCATCTGGATATATAATTTCCAGTAGAGAGGAATTTTATCAGATCCATCTCAACCCATGATCCATCTCGGGCTTATTCACCAGATTATATTTGTACAGTTTTTAAGTGTCGAAAATGACGAAGACTGCTCTCTTATCACCTTTTTAAACGCATGAAATGGAATTTAAAGCGCTGAAAACCGGAGTGTTTCAAATGTTCACAGTTAATGTGTTTTATTATGTACTCTTTATCGTACATCACTGCATGGCTCGTACCATGTACGATTAGTTTATTATTGGCGGGAAAGGCGTCTAAGTATTCAAACTACGCAGCCTAAGATTGCTTGATATACCTTTTACTATCATAATACAGCGTTTTAGTATAATTCTAATTGTAGTTGTTATGTACCACCTAGAAGAAATTTAGTACCAGATAAACCCTGAAACGAAATTCAAAACAAAATTGTGTTTATTCTTCTCGACTCCTGTACGTATGTGCTCTGTAGTATCAACACGTATTCTCTGCTTTATCTGTGTTTGGAGTTATGAATGTAATATAAAATGTGTTTTTTTTTATCATAGAAAGTAAATAATAATAATTGCGAAGCGTGCACCTAATATTTTAATAGCTCTGTAACACTGCTCACGGCTTCGTGCTGACTGTTCATCAGTTGTTTCTAAGCGGAAAATACTCTCGTACGTGCAGTATGTTTTCAATAATTGCGAAGAGGGGACAAAGATTTAAAAGGTAATTTCTGAACATTTTTTTTTATTAGCGTAGACTGTTTGGTAATACTTATTAAAATTTGAAAGTAATAAGATGTGCAATACTATAAAGAGACAGATGTGCAATACTATATATAAACTCTCAAAACAATACAACTCGTACTAGAGTTACATGGTGGTGGTTATAATATATCGGCAATTCTATCAGAGAGAAAGCATTAAGACTTCTGTATGCTTTACGAGTGCGTATTCAATTTGTATTTAAATAAAATCGAGTATAAAAGTTTATTACGTGTTCAAACAATAGTGTAAAACAGCTTTTTTTTTTTTTTTTTTTTTTTTTTTTTTTTTTTTTAAATTGTGAACCACAGACCACAGGATTAAACGTTAGATCGAACGTTATCCCAAAGAGACAGAAAAAATAAAATTCAAGTCAATTCCGTATCATACACTATTCCTTAAAATCTCAAACAGGTAGAGTTCATGCGAATAATAGATTATACAATTTATTAAGGTCAAGATTATCGAAATTAGCTCATATAGGTTGCTGTTGTACGAGGAGTGATCAGAAACTAAAGTTTCAAACCCTGCAGTGAAACGTGTTTATGTTATTTTATACAGTACAACAAATACAGCCAACAGATAGTACATATATTAGGTTATTTTTCAATATAGTGTCCATGTCGGTTGAGACATGTGTCGCATCGTGGGATGAGTTTGAAGATTGCCTCCTGGTAAAAGTCCTGTCCTTGCATGTTCAGCCACATTGTTACGAGGGTTTCATGTGCTCGTCTGAAGTGAAGCGATAGCCTTTTCCGCCATCAGACGACGTAACGTAATCCTTCTGTTGTCCTGAATCAACTTCTCCACGCGAGTTGTGTTCAAATCTGTTGACGTCGTGCTGGGTCAGCTATTGCGCTCCTCGCTACAAGTTGCGAACTTTCGGCACCATTCTGCGACATGCTGACGAGATATTATAGTCTCTCCGTGAACCTCTACCAGGTGCCGGTGAACTTCAGCCGCATTTACATGTTTCGCCCACAGAAGTCGAGTAATTGAGCAGATTTCTTTGCGAGATCACTTTCCAACGAGTCGCCATTTGCAGAGTTACCAACAAGTTGATACAAAAAGCAGTTAAATGGGAGATCAAATTACTCCAATTTTGGGTGAAAAGTCGCTAAAAAAAATATTCCTGAAATTAGTATACGTCTTTCTTTCTCGCGTTCTCTCTCATCAAGTGTGTGATCATATATATATCAGATATGTGATTAATTCAACACATAATATATCTGCGCTGGGAAAGCGTATACGTAAAAACGTAAATTAATCATATATAACCAATAATAATTTTACTTTATTACACTGTATTATTATTATTATTATTATTATTATTATTATTATTATTATTATTATTATTTTACTTATGGTCAATTTCACTTCAACGAAATCAAAAATTAGTTTAGAAAAATGAACAAAAGTAAAAGTCTACACAGAAAAAAAAACTTATTTCCTATCCCCTTCTACTGAAGTTTCTACAGATAATCAGCTTGCTATTGCTATCGGTAATGCATTATTTGTGCCTCTAAACGGAAGCTCTGCAAACTAAAAGACATGGAAGATTGCAGTTGGTTCGCGTTAGAGGGCAAGGGATACCAGCAATCAAAGCGGGAATAAGGAGATACATGCTACGTACTTTGCCAGCTTCTCAACACTTGCGCTGATTCAAATAGGCAAAAGGGAAATAGACATATATATATATATATATGAACTATTCGAGCTAATGGTACTTGTCTACAGGACTACTGTCGCAGCACGAAAGTCGCTAGATTTGTATCTAAGTCGCCAAATTGTCATTCAAAAATCACCAAAATAAATAAATAAATAAATAAATAAAGTCGCTAATCGGAAAAATTATTTTTTGTCGCTATCCCGGAAGTCGAATCCCCTAGATTTATCGACTTTTCCCCCAAATTGGCAACACTGGCCATTTGTGTTTACCTACAACTAGCGCCGTAGTTGGCGGATGGCTGAAACTGCACAGTTGCCAACTCCATGTATTTAAAATTACCACACACTCCTCATTCCTCAATAACAGACGAAACTCCAGAAAGACCGGACTTGTAACCTTAGTTTCTATTCATCCCTCATAAAATATACTTGATAATTGTGTTGACCTCGAGACGACAAGTACATTTTCAAAATCGAGACGAGACGATCAATATCACGAGGCTCGTAGGAGCACCGGTTCACCGAAGTTTTAGTTCTCATACACTGTTTAAGCGTTACTTGAGTCGTAAGAACTATAAATTAATACAGTGATTATACAAACACGTTGAAGAGCATTTATTAATGTTTAAAAAAACGCGAATCATTACACAGTATACTGTAATAAGAAGTATGGTTTTAATGTTGGTATATCACACCCTTTTCGGACGTCTCACTACGCGGGAGAATTCTGGTAACTTGTAAGTGAAACTAAAACAAGTCAGAGCATAAACTTTTTACATAAATTTTACAAAAAAGTGCCGAGAAAAATCGAGACGAGGCGAAACGTACAAAATTTATGAGACGAGACGAGACGACCTTATTTCTCATCTCGGCTCGTGCCAACACTGCTTGATAGCATTTGGTTATTGAAAGAAAAAAACCCGTATTTTCTTCTATTAATTTCTTGTGTATTAATTAATATCTTAGAGAAACATTTAAAATTAGATAAATTTACTTCCGAGGGAGACAATGAGTAAGTGGCTCGTAGAATATTCTGAGAGTAATAAAAGCGGTCCAAAGTTAATTACATTTAACGTCACAATTATTTCGATTAATATCTTGTAGTAGTATTAATATAAATCTTAAGTAATAATTATATCAGTGCTCGAAGTGAAAAAAAAAAAGCAGAGGCGGTATGTTTTATTACAATTTTCACTCGACATATCGGCTTTCTAAATGCTAAAATGCAGTAATGGTATGTTGTCCAAAAGATTGAATTTCTATTTCCATAATGAATCAAAATCATTGAAGAAGCTTTCGTAGTTACGGTTGGGGTATGGAGAGGCATTGCCCCCGGTTGCAACTTTCTGCGAATAATAATAAATATCCTCATATGTTGTAATTTAGAGCATTATACACGGAAATGTTCTAAAACGGATTGCTATATTATTCAATTTCCCCGCGGGTAAACTCCGGGACGCATCACTTGATTAAGATGTTCCAGACCAGACCTCCGGAAAGTTATCCGATTATTAAAAATATGTTTTAATGAAAATAATTAAGATCCATCAATTTAACATTCTTGACACACCAAAACAATAACCGAAAATTTAAGCAAAATAACAGTTTTTCTTGATTGCATAAACTATATTTTTTCAAGTAAATACAGAACTTAGTTATGTATTTCTTTACCATTGTAGACAAAAGAAGTTCAGGCGAACTCATAACAATACTTTCCGATTTCAATTTAAACGAGTCGCCTCATACTCTGCCTTTTGTTTGGATTGCGCTATGAGTGATTTCTTTATGGCATCTGACCTTAATCTGCAACCAATACGAGTTCTTGGGTAGGAGCAAGGAAGGTATGAACTTCTTTGTAGATAACTCTTTATTTAAAAAATATAGGAAAAATTGTCAAAAATGGTGATGTTGCCAACTTAGAAATTATTTCTACATAAGAAAAATCTTTGACGTGCATAGCAATTCGTTAGTTACTGTATATAAAAATTGATTTATTAAAGGTATATTAGCATCTACTTTCTAGTGACATGTCTTGATCACTTGAAAAACAGAAGCGGTATGTATTCATCACTGAGAAACCAGAGGCGGTATGGTATACTACCGCATACCATCTCACTTCGAACACGGAATTGTATTATAATCACATATCACACCTTAGCTCAAAGAATGTAAAACCGGCGGGAGCTCATGTAGTTCGAATTACACGTTAAACTGTAGGTCCTTATCTTGTGTAACCTCACTGGTGAAAGGAACACTGATCCTCCCCCCCCCCCCCAGAAAATCAAATCAAAGAACGTAAAAAATGTTAACTTTTTTGCCCTGTTGTTAAATTTCATCTGCGTCAAATTAAACAACCACATTTATTGTTTAGGATAGTAGAGGAAGTTTCTGAGATCAGACTTCTTTTGGACTGAATAAATAGTGATAATGGAATATTACTTTTTTTTTTTTTTTTTTTTTTTTTTTTTTTTTTTTTTTTTTTTTACAATACTTTTTGAAATGATAATAGTCAATGCTACGATCTTCAGGATGAAACTGAATGTTAAAGAAAACTTTTTATTAAATAAATATGACTATTCAGTTTTTCATGGGAGTTGCATAGTTTATTTTTTTTAAATTAGTTTTTACTATCTTTATTCTTTTACATGTATGCTAATTAAAATGTATTACAGTCGTGTAACTTTATGTTGGGAATTAGGAGGACGGTGATTTTTTTAAAAAGATACGGATAGCACACATGTACATCTTCCAGTGAAATCAACTACAATTTTGAGCTTTGTTTTGCTACATATTTATTGTATGTACGGAGTAGAATGGTGCAAGCGATAGAGTATTTGATTTGTAATTTGGCCGCCTTCATTTTGATATCCGGTTCTTATTCTGGTTGAAATTTTTCTCCATCTTTCTGAACCAGAGCCTCTTGCAATAATAATAATAATAATAATAATAATAATTTAATCCATAAAATGTTTTTTACAATTTAAAGATCAGATTGAATTCTTGAACATAGAATCACTATGCTTATGTATTTCATTCAGAAAGTGTGAACTACGAAAATTGTGCGGCCATATGTTTAGTCTCGTTCAGTACTTGATTATCTCAAAATAATGAGCTTTTGTGATATCTCTGTGAACGGATTTTTTTAAAAATACCCAAGTTGTATCAATTACATAATTTTGAACAACATTTTCCAAACTCAGTTTATCAACTGAATATCGTGTAAAGTAAATGAAAACGTAAGTGAAAGTTTTGTCCAAAGGTTTCTAAACGTGTCCTAATTTTGAACTGTTGCAGCATTATGGCTAAGCCTTGTTTAAAAGTAGGGGAGGCATCCACTGCTTTCTAGAAAACATGTTCTCAAAAGTATACATTAATTCAAACGTATTTTATCTTCGTATTAAGGTATTTGATCTGCTGGAGAAAATTAATATTTACTTCCGCTTATAGAAGGCATTTTAAAGTATGATGGGCGGCAAAGATTATTCGAACCAGACATGCATGTAGTTTTGCTATTGGCAGTAATATCCTACATGTTACCGTAACCTTGCGCTTTCGTGAGACTGTTCGATTTCGCCTGGATAGATAGGCAACCCACGTTGCTGGCGTGTGTATGTGTAAAAATGCATTCAAATGATTTCGCTGGCTAAAAGCTAGAAATGGGGAAATAATTCTGCAAAAGTGTTAAATAAATTGTTAACTAGAGGATAACAAGTACATTATCGCTCGCTAGTAGCACCTGCGGTTTGATTTAAAACGGCTTTTATAGCTACACATTTTCTGTTATGCAGAATTTTCCGCAATAAATCGATGAATATATATATATATATATATATATATATATATATATATATATATATATATATATATATATATATATATATATAATATAGGGTGTTTCAAAACAACACCGACAACTTTTGGGAAGTGATTCCTAACATCAAGATAAGACAAAGAGTATGGACCAACCAGAGTGCACAAATGCTTCCTTTCGGAGTTATAGGCTGCTCCTGAAAACATGAATTTTGAAGGTCCATAGCTCCAATACTATATGACCTACCATAGTTAGATCAAGACTTCACTTAGAAACTAGTATGGGCTCTATCCAAATATCCGTGTTTCAGAATCCCTCGGTATCTCTACAACAATTTTTATGGAGGTGGTTAGAGAGTACTTCAAATTATAGCCAAATTCCCTCTATAAAAATTGTTGTGGAAACACCTCAGGATTCTAAAACACGCATTTTTGGATAGGACACATAATAGTTCCTAAGTGAAATCTTGACCCGACTACGGTAGGTTTCATAGTTTTGGAGCTATGAACCTTTAAAATTTATTTTTTCATGTTTTCGTCAGCCTATAACTTCGAAAGGAAGAATTTGTGCACCCAGGATGGTCTATAATTTTTGTCTTATTTGGTGTCAGGAATCACCTCCCAAACGTTGTCGGTGTTCTTTTGAAACACCCAGTATATATATGCATATACAATATATGCATATATACACCCAGTATATGCACATACAATATTTATAATTAATATACACCACATCATCACTTCTGTTCAGCGTGGAGGAGGATTAGTTAGCATCTAACGTTTCTCTCATGATATGTGACACTTCTCGTCGTTGTAATTAAAAGTTTTCTTTATAAAATATCGTCTTGTTAGTGATTTATTAATGGAGTACATTAATAAATCTTTCGCTAAAAACTATTTGTACCTGATTTAAGTATCATCATATCTAATAATACATTATCTTTCGTGGTTGAAGTTCGAAGTACTATTTCTTCGTGAAAATGAAATCTTTGAGTTTAACGTCCCAGGATTATGCCGTTTAGGTTAAGGGAGACGATGATTAAAGCAAGTGAATGATAATGGAAGAGCTAGTGGAATTAGAAATGTGAGGAAACGGGAGAACCCCGAGAAAACCCACGGATACAATGTTGTCCACCACAAACTTACTTGCCGGGATATCCAGCGAGGAACTCTACGCACAAGACGTAAGCACTCTACTACTGAGCCACGGTGCCTCTCCATTTCTTCGTTAGTGTTAAATTGTTACAATTTCGAGCTTTGTTTTGGTATATATTTATTGTATGTACGGAGTAGAATGGTGCAGGGATGCAAATAAGCAATAAAATTTTACTCGCCCAAGATAAAAGCCACTAGCCCACATTCCTCAATAGAAATCATTTACTTAACCTTCAGTATGATAGTAAATACTCGCCCACACCGACGAACCACTCGCCCCGGGCGTTCGGTTATTTGCATCCCTGTAATAATGTGATTTGTAATCTGGGGGCCTTCATTTTTTTTTTTTTTTTTTGTATCCACTGTTCTTATTTTGGTTGAAATTTTTCTCCATCTTTTTGAACCAGAGCCTTTTGCAATAATAATAATAATACAGTAAAACCCGTCTTCAACGGACCCTTTATTAAACGGAAAACTGTCTTAAACGGAAATATTTCACGGTCCCATGAATTTTGGAGAACAAAACGTGTAAAACTCCCTTCATTAAGCGGAAACTGTGTTACGCGGACAACGGAAAGAAAAATAAACATTTAACGGAAAATTCTGAGTTCCGGACTACAGCGTTTAGAAAATGTTTAGACATTCTGTGAGACATATACATTACACTGCGATAAAATGTTCGTTCTTTTTGTTAAATATTTCTGGACCTTCCCCAACCACTACTCGTATTTACCCCCACATATTGTCCTTAATCCCCGCAACTTAATCAAGAATCATATGAAATGTCGGAAAGAAGAAAACGAGATAGAGGAAGAAGAGGACTATGATACCGAATTCCAAGAAGAGTGTAGAATAAATGTATATCAAGATTCTCACAGAAGTTTAAAGGAACTGCAAAAATTTGCCTTACGAAAAAATGATTTTGATTCACTTAGTATAATTTCTCAGGCTAAAGTGTATGCGGAAAGTGAAGCAGCCAAACAGCAGTGTACACAGAAAACTCTGCTTGGCTATTAGAAAAATAAAGGAAACGTGTGCATAGCATATTTTGTATTCATTTTAATTTTTTGTGTATTTATTCGTAGAAGAAAGAAGTACTGTAATCGAACAATGTACGTACAGCAATATTTTCTCAGTATGCCCCTTTATAAGCATTTTTTTTTTTTTTTAAGAAAGGAAAAGTCTACCTCCACTAAGCGGAAACCTGACTCTAACGGAAATTTTTGCAAGTCCCGCTCGATTCCGCTAAAGACAGGTTTCACTGTAATAATAATAATAATAATAATAATAATAATAATAATAATAATAATAATAATAATAATAATAATATAATGTCATTTCTTTGTATATGTTGAGGGATAATTCTGCTCATCTCTGACAGATTCGAAGTAGTGATTGAGTTAATTTAGAGTTTAACGTCTCTTTCAGCAATGAGACTATATGAGACGGGACCCACTGATTAACGTGGAATCCGAACCACATGAGCTCCTGCCGGGAATCGAACCCGGATCTTCAACGCCAAAGGCGCGTACGCTAACCGCTTAGCCCCAAAGGAGCTCTGGAAGAGGTGATATATGGTCAATCGAGCAACTAATTAGCAAGCATTTTCTGTGTAAGAATCTTGAGAGTTTGATCCATGATTGATGTCCATATGTTTCGGATTGCACATAAACTGAAGTTCTCGTCTCGAATATCAAGTGCTGAGAATTGGACAGTAATTTAAAAAAATGTTAGTGGGATTACATTTCCAATATATATCGTGTTCTAAAATAGGCGCCCACGAACCACAGAGCACGGACGAGAGGCCAAAAAAAAAAAAAAAAAAAATGTTATTCGATGGTATGTCCTCCGGGGCCTCCTTCAGCCGCTATGGGGAATCAAAATTTCACAATGTGGCAACACCGCAGATTGGAGCCTTTAACATTACGAATACAACAAACAGTTGAATCGATTGCTACACTAATAAGTGATGCTAGTGTCAATCAATATCAACTTTAGCTGCCATCTGAAAACAATCGATATAACTATTTGATAGATTGGTTCTTTATTTGCGACGTTGCCACATAGTGTAATTTGTGTCTCCAGACGAGGACTCAAAAGATATATATATATATATATATATATATATATATATATATATATATATATATATATATATATATATATATATATATATATATATATATATGCGCGGATAAAAGGTGGGGCTATAGGGGCTATAAACCTCCTTGACGTTCAAGTATACACTGGATAAAATGGGCTTCAATCCTGCTTTACACTGGATAAAGCTGCAAGCTATGGTTTAGCCCCTCCCTTGATCATAATCTTGATCCTCCACTATATATATAGGGTCACATACGTTAGCATCATTAGATGAAAATGTAATAGATTCATGATACAGATTTATATGAATAGTAGAAAAGAAGTCGTCCAGAAAGTTTAGAGCTATTTAATATCTTGATGAGTGTCGTTTTCTTCTATGAATATGTACAACTATATTATGAAAAAGAGGAAGGGGAAGAAAGGATTTAATTGAGTAGTGAATACTAGATGTCAACAGTAAAAAGATGAATAATGTTTAGCTCATGTAAATTGAGTGGAAGCCTCGTGAAATGCAGGCCATTAGTTTTCTTTCTTTCCGGAATGCCTGTAACATCTTTTACCTCCTAATGTGCTCACAGAATCGTGCCAAAGCCCGTGGTAGTTCCATCTGCCAGGTAACGAAGATTTAAAATAATCTACTCGCAGCATTAAAGGTAGCGACATTGAGTGTTTAGACGACAAAGTAAACATTGACGAGTTGCGGTTCGTGCGAGAGTAGCCGAAAGAGTCCGGTTTTAACCGAGCGTTATCGGCTGGAGCAATGGAGGCAGTGCAGTGCTGGTCACAGACTCAGCAGGGGTAGCTCGTATTTGCCTGAAATGTGATGGGCTACGTATGTGGAAAGCGTGTTAGAAAGAAAACAACCGGAAGGTCAAATCCGACGTAATGATTTCGTAAGAAAAAAAAATATTTATATACCTAAGCGCGTGAATGACGTTCGGTGCAGGTATGTATTGGCAGTCTTTATATATACACATTTATTGCTCACGGTTATTGTGTAAATGTACATGTGTGTTTGTGAGGTGTGTGTGTGCATGTGTCTATGTGTATTAGTATAGGTGTGTTGACATGTTTCCACGTTGTGGATTAGCACCTACCCAATAGTGGGAGGAGTTGCGTTTCGAATGATTCTTATAGTTCTTATCACATGTGTATAAGAGAGCTGAGTGCTGTGTGTTCGTCTGTGCATGTGTATTATTGTTACTGAAACATTGGATGTAGTTATACGTGTTTTTGTTGGATAGGCTCCCAATATGTCATTTCCTATACATGTTTGATAGAAGGGACTAGTTCAGTTTTTCTTTAACTTTTTCTAGTGCATGACGTTTGTGTTTGTAGATGTGGTAAAATGAAAGCTAAAACGAAAATGAGGTGAGTTTTAGAAATTTTAAGATAGGAAGTGGTTAACATTTCCACGAAATCACAAAATCAGTCTTTATTCGTCCCTGGCTTCATAGAGTGACAACTTAAATCTTTTTAAAAATGTGATTTTCGATTTTTAATACATGTTCCATCTCAATCTATATAAAAGGGTGTACTTTAAAAAAAATAATTGATAGTTATGAGTACTCATTTATTTCGTGTAACATCATTTGTGAGTAGGAAAGCTGTGTAAGACAGTTTAGGATCCAAACTGCATGTGAATCTCCATCGGAAATAGAAAAATCTACCCCAATCGAAGGGGAAAACATTAGTCATGGTTATAATGCGTGATTACTACAGGCAGGTGCATGTTGTTGGAAGTGAATTATGTGAAAGTATACAAACAAGTGATAATATATTTTGCAATACCAAAATAATTGATAACGAATTTGTACTAAGAAGCGAACAGTTGATAGTATTGTGATGCAACCGTTTTCGTAAAGACAGATTCGTTTCATGAAATATCTATATCTAGATGTCATTTAATTATATAAGTTCTGTACAGATTTATTAAAATATTTGTTCTGAATGTTTGAGAAACTGAAATTGTACTCCAGTTTTTGAAAGAGGTACTGGAATTTTAATATATTTTGTCAATGTAAATGTGTATAACCCGTTTTATTGGTATTACACAGTTAAAAGATACATATTGAAATATTTTCTCAATATGGCTCCTATTTACTGATTTGGCTCAAATGGAATGAAGTAAAGGTAGGTGTTATGCAATAACATGTTTTTGTGTTTTGATTGATTTTCTTTCTTTCCTGTAAAAAGAAATAAATACAGGAATTAGTCTGTGTTTCGTTCTGAGTTGGAGTCGCGTACAGACTACGTTGGACTCCTGAGTTATATACAGAGATGAAGTGGGTTAGTGGGTCAAGATTTGTGAGTGAGTCAGTGGGTCATGAATCAACAGAACAATGATCCACTGGAACCCACCACCCACTGTGACCCACTCTGACCTATCTATCCACCATAATCTACTCTGACCCACCGACCCATTCTGCTTAGTGCACTGTAGACAGCATCTTCCGAACAGTGGTGAAAATGTCTACGTTTTACTTTTAAGGCCTCCATTTTTCTTACTTTTTTATTTCTATTTACTTACTTGGGATATCTAAGTTGAAAAAGAACTTAGGATACTTTTGGATATTTATACTTATAATAATAGCAATAGGACGTGCTACTTGGCTTTCAAGACAGTCGAATTTTACACTGACTTTTTCCCCTTTACGTTTTCCTACTTTACCTTGATTTGAGACTTTCAAATTTTCATCGTATTTTCCATTGAAAAATATATGTAATTCAACAAGAAAATAATTGTATATGGTAATAATTAAATTGAAATTCATCGTAATCTGGCCCATGGCAAACACTTCACTATTTTATATCGTAAAGGTCAGATCCACCGATATTGTAAGAGAGCAATGCTTGAGTGATTGACCGTAGAAACTCAAACTCCGATTAGTGATACGATCGGTTTTCGTGGGTGATGGGTCAGAGTGGGTCATGGTAAATGGTGGATCAGAGTGAGTCATGATAGATGGTGGGTCAGAATGCGTCACGATGGGTTGTGGATCAGTGATCATGGGTCAAGTTTTCATTGAACCATGCCATTTTCCACAAATTATGAGTACTCTGCAGTGAAATTTTGCTTGAACGTCTGAATTAAGCCGGGACTGGTATAGCTTAATCCTGTAATCCTAATCTTTTCGAGGCGGCTAATACTGTGAGATTGGATTTTGCATGATTACGCCGCGTATTGAAGCCCGAGTCGGAGCCGACATTAATAGGAGACCGTCCTTCATAACCATGGTATTGCATAAGAATGTAAAAAACTAAAACTAAGCATCTGAAAGTCGTTAACCCATGTATATTAGATAACAACTAAAACACTTTTGTTACACAAAGGCTTATCTTAAAAATCGATGAACTATATTTTTTATTTAATAGTTAACATTTGTTTTATCAATGTATTTTGTGTGAGAGGGCTGAGAGTTTTCCGAACAGAATCTTGGGAAAAGATTTGTTTGCAACAGTAGACTAACAAACTAGCGATAGGGACTGTCATATAATGAATTGACTCGTGTTGAAAATGGAGAGGACAGATGCTTGCACAGGAAATATATGCTCGGAATATATGAAGTTCTAGATGAAAAGAACATTACACTGATATAGTGAAGGCAATCGGTAAAGAAGCATAAATATTTATTATAAAAGAAGCTTACTTTTCCCAACACTGTCTGTGTAGTGTATTTTACAAGTAAAACATGCAAAGTACTGAAACATGACGCTAAAATGACCATTCCGTATTCCATATTAATAATATATTTCAAGAAAACAACACAGTAGCTAATCAAGAGTGGAAATTCCTATAAAGATAGCTAATGTTGTTTGCCGTTAGGGATCAACATTTCTCCACTGTATTCACTAGACACCTTGACAACAGTAAGTACATAGAACATCTTAGTGTACTTGGAAAGACGTGTGAACGAACTTGGCACATCAGTTTTTGCGACAATGCCTCGTAGGACCAAGTTATCAAGTGAAAAGAATGCAAGAAAAAGTGCCCAATAAGAAAATTATCGTCTTAACTATCAATCGCGAAGAAATTAAATCATTTAAATTGAATTATTGATAATAAGTTAGGAGCATAGTATGGAAAGAACAGAAGAAGATACAGTCAAGCTAAAGATTGCCCGAGTCGACTAAACTATACTATAACGCAAAATAAAAGTTACAGATATTTTTTCTTCCAAACTTGTAGATGATCCAAAATTACCTGTAACTTTCCGACGTATCAAACAAATTTTATCGTCAGACAGACAACTTATTTTCAAGAAACGACTACGCAAACCATCTCTAATAAAGCCTGCGCATGAAAGGACTAGATTAGATTTTGCGGAGCAACATATCTCATGGAACTCAAAATGGAATCTATATATATATAAAAGAGAACGTACAATTCTTTGTCCGCTCATCACGCTAATACGGCTGAACCAATTTCTTTCATTTTTGGGGGGTTATTAGGATTTGGACCCTAGATGGTTTTTATCATATCACTTTAATTTTTAATTACCAGTGTCTTGAGATAATTGACCATTCAAGTGTCCATAACGTACAAATCCTTTGTTATTAGTTCATCATAGGTAAAAATAAACGTATTTATATGCAACCCGCATGACCGTGTCACTCGGCGGGTTAACATAAATGACAGGCGATATACAGCGGAAAATAGCTTGAATCTTCTGTTTAAAATTTTTTAATTGATTTGCTTATTTTTACAGACACTTTTACAATATGCCAGCACCGGGATGACCGCAGCGAAGCGGGGCGGGTTAACATAAATGACAGGCGATATAATGTTAAGATTTACTGCAATCTTCTATGGTTTTTATCATATCACTTGAAAGCGAAAAAATAAAAATTATCTAAGTAACAAAGTTTATTGCGTTCCGGGGTGACCGCAGCGAAGCGGGGTGAACGCTGCTAGTAAAGTAATATTTGAGAAATGAGATAGATAAATAATGAAATAAAGTAATTAATAATGGAATAAAATAATATTTGAGAATGAGATGGATAATTAATGGAATAAAGTAAGAAATGAGATGTTCAATTTGGATGGGCCAGACGGATATCGGAGTAATTGGCATCATCTAAGGACAGATGATTAGGTGAGAATGAATAGAAACTTAAGAAGAAAAATGGTAATCATCTGGGCCGCGTTTTGCACAGAAATTGGATGGATGCATACTAGAATGAACCCTGGTATGTACGGAGATGCTAGAGATAAAACTGCTTAGAATACATGAAGAATTTAGTTATGAAAAGATATTCTTTCAACACGACGACATGTCTGTTGATGAGGTTTTTTTTCTAATGTGATTCCGGCTTAGTCATTATGTAATCCAGATTTAAACCCCATAGAAAATCTTTGCTGAATACTTGTAAGACGTGTTTGCAGTGGGTAACAATGTGAGACTAACGGAGCTGCAAAGGCCGAGAAGCGAAGACTGGATACAGATTTCAATGCAACAGTTACAAATCTTTGTCCCGACAATACATAAAATAATGTTCGAGTTAATCATGAGTAATGGAGGTTTGACCAAGTATACGCAATAAATTTCTCATGTTTCTAATGATTTTGTTTAGTTCTTTGTTTAAGCACAACAGGTGCATTTATACCAATTTCCATCAAAATATTGCAGGTATTCCTTTTCTAAAAGTATAATTTTATACTTTGGGGATTGAAAATGTGAGAAGACTATGACGTTATGGATTGTGTGTTACTCATACCTAATACATGCATAATTCACCACATGCACACACGCATTATAATACAATTGTTTTTCATACATGGAGAACCTAACGCGTTTATACCAATTTCCACAACTGTATACGTAAATTTACGTATCTCTTGCTACTGATTAGAGGCTCACGCGGGCGCCTTTGGAGCATGAGTTTCTGGATTCAATTCTCGGTTCCAGAGCCTTAGAGTTCGTTTCGTATTCCCCATTAAACTGTAGACACGTTTCGTATAGCCTTGCTGTTGTGAAGGGACACTAAACTCCAACCAACCTATGAGCAAACTTCCTTGAGATACAGTATATATTTAATAGGGCTGAATTTGGAGATCATGGACCAGTTTTTTTTTTCATTATTGCCAAATCAATCAATCATAGATCAGTTTTCTGTGCTCCAATTTTCGTTGATCGGAATTTACATCTCGACTAAGTTTGTTCGTTATTATTATTATAAAGTAAATACTTGAAAACTTCGTTTGTACGATAATACAAAATTACTTCTTAAAAGTATTGTGACAGCACTTCAATATGTGTTTAGTAGTGATGCTACTAAATGAACTTTCACTTAATTGCCTTACACATGGTGCGTTTTATGAGGGCAAGTTTTTCCAACCTTTGTAAACTATTAGAGGAGAACCACATGAGATGGTGAAAACGCAGATAAGCCAAATGTGTTCATTGGAGTTCGCACATCCACAATACCAAAAGACAAACTCTGGCGTTTCGTCATTTTGGAGTAGCGAGAGTGAAAACATATCGAGTGCAGTCAAAGCCAAGTGTGAACTACGTGATGTAATTACAGTTCTCTAATCGACTGGTGAGTTCCCTGAAATTCGAAGATCAGACAGTTCAGAAATAATATTGTATCCTGGGGGAGGGCAAGGAAGGCAGTTGCCTCCTTGATTTGGAGACAAACATTTTTTTTACACTAGTTGACAATTGCTAGGGATGAGTTGAGTTTATTTTGAGTTTATCGTCCCTTTCGGTAGTGAGGCTATATAAGACTGGACCTATTGATTAAAGCGGCATCCGAACTACGTGAGCTCCCACCCGGGAATCGAACCCCGTTCAATTGCTAGAGATGAAACGCATCTATAGTCATAATGGTTTTTACCATAGTCGGCTGTAGTAAGTGACCAGTATATGGGTACAGATATTATGTGTTATTGATAAAATATGGCAGGAATTTGTCAACATGGAAAGGAATAGGATGTGAAAAATCAAACACATGGAGAACAGTATGGAGTAATGACATGAAATATCAGGTGTCATGAATAGAGGAATTCTGAACAAATTACTAGGGCGCTTGACCAGCTCGGACACCAATACATACTGCACATCTATTTGCCATTCTGTCTAATAGAGAATTCATGAGTTCCACGGGTATGTTGTTCCATTCTTCTCTTAGGGCAGTTTTCAGGTCCTGAAGGGTCAAAGGTACAACTCGTCATCCAAGAGCATCCCAGTCATGCTTAATGAGATTAAGATAAGGAGAATGCAGTTACCAGTCCATGCGGTAGATATTCTCACCCGCCAGGGTCTCTTCAATTTGGTCAGTTTTGTGTGGACGTACGTTGCCATACATTAACACAAATTCTGAGCCCTCTGCATCACGAAAAGACAAACATATCCTGTCAGTATCTCATTACAATACTCTTCCCTAGTTAGGGATTCGCGCGCAAAAGTGTGTAGTGGTGTTCGTCCATTTCTTACCATGCCTGCCCATACCATAATACCAGTGCCACCATACTTGTCCTATTCATGGATGTTCAGTGAATTGTAACGTGTTCCTCGTTCTCACCACACCAATTGATAGCCAGGAAAACTAGATACACAGAACCGTGACTCATCTGAGAACATAACTTTGCCAGTTCTCCTCGTCCCAGTTACAGTGTGTTACGTACCACTGTAATTGTCACGGCAGTAGGTGAAGGATATTGGAACACTTAATGGGCTTCCGCAAATACAACCCAACACTGTTGAGTCGTCGTGAAATTGTTTGGAGCTACACACGAACACCTGAGGCCCCGGAAAACTCACTAGTCTATTCCTTCTGACCAGTTGGCCAATGTAGCGATCGTGCCGAGCTGTTGTACTCATTTTTGAAACAATTTTAAAACTTTTTTCCATCTCTCAATATGAATTGAGTTGATTTTGAGTTTAATGTTCCCTTTCAGCAGCGAGGCTGTATGAGAAGGGGCCTACTGATTAACGTGGAACCCGAACCACATGAGCTCCCGCTGGGATTCGAACCCGGGTCTCCCACACCAAAGGCGCGTTCGCTAACCGCTTAGTCGCAAAGGAGCTCTCTCTCAATATGATTTAATCTGGGAGCTTATATCACTTTTTTTTAAGTGGCTGGGAAAAGAGAAAAAATAGTGCTCACGAGATAAACAACATTCGTGGTTTCCAGCATCTAATGCTGTCACAGAATGCATTTTTTCTAACATGGGAACCTATGTAATTTAGATTAATGAAAACTAAATTACAAACCACTTGAATTTTGACTACACTTCCACAGATTATGTAAGAAAAAATAGAAAAGTTTATGCTGCTGCTAAAGATGTGAATAAATATAACTGTATACTCTGCTCTTTTGATTAATTAAATGTATAAAAATAATATACACTAAGATTTGAAAAATAATAAAATGTGTAATAAATCGAAGCATTATTTATTCATTCATAATAGCCATAATGCCGTGACTGAGATTTTTTTTTTAAAGTTGATAATCATACACACAATAGAAATATACCACATTTACTCCTACAATTTTGAACATTTAGTACGAAGTACTGAACGAAGAGTTAATTTTACTACTGTATTACTATATGTTTCTTTGGAACTGTTGGATTGTAAAATAATGGAATTTTATAAAAGAAGGCTCCTTTTAAACAAAACATAACATCTCATTCTTTCCACAAGTTTCTGAAATTCTGTTCTCCGAATGGGTACGGGAAAAGGTACGTAATTGATGTTGTTTGTCCTAAATTGTTGGACAATAAGTTAAAATTTGTATGTAACACTTTCTAATTCATAGAATACAAAGTTTCCTTTCCTCAATAATTTTTTGTCTCTAAGACAGATTTCGAAATAATTAAAGCAGGTGAAGATTCTCCCCGGGATTGATGTCCTCAGATCGCAGTTTTGCAGTGGAAGTGGACAATGAAATGAAAAACTGTAGCTTGGAGAAAAGTAGGAAGTAAGAAGTGGAAAAGCTGGTGTATTGAGAAAAAAAAAGTAAAAGTATATATAGGAAGTTAAACTGCAGATTTCGAAGAGAAACAAGAAAGGCCAGAAGGTCGTACAGCTCACAGATGACGCGAAGAACCCTAAAAAAGGGTCTAGCGGGGAAAGGTCAACGACACGGTCAAGTCCATTTTCGGTTTTTGAGGTGTGGTGTCCTTTGAAACCCCCGTGCGAAAAGTGGGCGAGCCCGTACCTACGTCACACTACTTCTGCTAGGGTTCTTCTCTTCATCTGTGAGCTGTACTAAGACATAATTGTGATGACCAGCGGCGCAAATCTATCTTCAATATTGGGGGGGGGGGAAGGGGCGGATAAGACCGTTCGCCTTTTTTTTTTTTTTTTTTTTTTTTGCGATGTCCAAAATATTTATGAAGTTAAAAAACAATGTTGTGGAGAATTAGAGGAGCAGAGTTGTCTTCAACATCGGGAGGCGGGCAGATTTCATGCTTATTCTAGGGGGGACATCAATTACATCTCATGTTCCTTTGTGGCAATAGAACAAAAATAATCAGATTTCTTCCCAAAAACACATTTTAAATCGGATTATTGGGGGAACAGTTCCTCTCAGTTCCAAGATTGGAGGGGATATGTCCCCCCTCATCCCCTCGGGATTTGCGCCAGTGATGATGACCGAGGAACTAAAAAAAAAGGGGGGGAATACGAACAGAAGTTGGTGCAATCAGTGCAGCCGTTTGATTCGCTTTGATTTTGTGTTTAGCGTCTCTTTCAGCAGCGGGGCTATATTGAAAAGTGGACATATAACTTAGCTTGGCATCCGAGCCACATGAGCTCCCGCCGAGAATCGAACCCGGTTATCCCGCGCTAAAGGCGCGTACGCTAACCGCTTACCCACAAGGAGCTCCCAAACCGTTTGAAGAGAATTTTTTAACATAGTTAACCCCTGGGTTGAGCTGGGTTGTTATCACTTCACTCTGAAAGAGTATCTTAAGCTATGTAAAGAAGATTCTAATCCCTCTTCCGAAGAACAGAATATCTCACAATCCTCTGAAGTTAGGGAGATGGAACTTGGAATATAAAACTCGTCGTTAAAAGTAAATGAGGACAGGTGTAAACACTTTAGGAGATTCTGTTCCTAAGGGAGAAGAAGCTATTACTACAGTAGTTTATTTTCGAATTTCAAAATATAGTGTGAGGAAACGACTAAACCGTTTGCAACTATTTTTAAACATCATTAGCATTCGGATAGTGCCGTGTATTTATTGCTTCATTTTGATCGCAGTGCATACCACAATAAGAGTATCTCAGAAGCCCCTCTGAGATAATACAGAAATTAGGGAGATTAATCTTACCATATAAACACCTCGACAAGATAAATGGCCGGGGGCGCGGTGGCTTAGTGGTAGAGCGTTCACCTCCGGTGCTTGGGGTCCCTGATTCGATCCCAGCTCGCGCTGTGTGGACAAACACCGTGCTCGTGGGTTTTCTCGGGGTTCTCCCGTTTTCTCCCACTTCCTTCATTCCACCATTTCACTCATCTCTCATCATCACCGTCTCCTTTAGCCTAACCGGCATAACCGTGGGACGTAAAACTTAAAGATTTCATTTTTAAGACAAATGGCCGCATGTCTCAGCGTCCTCGAAAATTTTGTTTCGAAGAAGGGAGAAAAGACGTTTTCCATAACATTGTAATTTTCAATTTCTTATTTATTAAATGCCCAATGTGAGGAAATTACTAAACCGTTTGAAGTAAATATTTGAACCTGGAGCATTTGAAGCACTTTGGTCAAGCTGGGCTTTTGTCATTTCGCTTTGAATGGAATACATTACTTATGGATGAAAAGGGGTTTATCTTTCAGGTATTTTTCATAAAACTTGTTCTTTTGTGCGAATAATGAACATTTTAGCTAGTCTGCTATAGATAATTCATTCAATCAAAGCACACGATTGGGTAAAACCGATAGAAAGTTTAATCGAGAGCCGAAATTGGTTAAAATGTTCTGCCTTTCGAGCTACTAAAAGTAGTGCTCAATTAAACTCAGAACATTCAAGTGACAACACTGTGTGAACAATACCTCAAACAAATGCTGTGACACCCACAGAAAATATTTAGCAATGTCGTGGTTACTATAGCATTTTACATTCACCAGCCAAATCATTATGAAACTTCTACTTTCTGAACGAAATCGTAGGGCTGACGTGAGTCCAGACACAGGAAAACGGCTTGCCAGACGGTGACAGGGAACTCTCTCAATCGGTTAGTATGGTGCTTTGCGTAGAATGGGGAAAGTCGGGAATATATATCCTTGTTTGATAATCACCAGATTGTAATGGACAGACGGCTGAGAACGAACATCTCGGAAACAGCACGAGTTGTTGAGATGTTCGCGAGCTGCCGTGGTTAATATCTTCCAAAGATTGGAAAAGGAGAGCCTAACGACAAGGCTTGGTGCGGCCAAATCTCATTGAAAATGTCGGACGTCGTAGACTGTCGAGGTTGGTAAAACAGGCTAGGGCGCAACAGTGTGACATAGCAGCCTTTAACAGTGTAGAAAGCACGAGTGTATCTGAGCACACAGTTCACCACACACTGTTAGATATGGGCCTCCGTAGCCGACGTTCCACGCGTGTACTAATATTAACCGCGCGGTAATCGTCGATTATGACTGAATTGGGCATATGCCTGTCGCTGGACCGCAGGACAACGATACAACGTTACATGATCCGATGAATCACGATACTGATCAATGACCGGGTCAAAATCCATTGTCTTCCAGAAGAACAGCTACTCGAAAGATGAACAGTAGGACTACGACAGGCCAGTCGTGTCTCCATTATGATTTGGGAAACCTTCACATGGTCATCTTTGGGGTCAGTAGTGCGCGTGGAAGTCACTGTAACGGCTCGTATCTATCGGCAGATCATTGTGATCATGAACATCCATTCATGCCTACTCTGTTTCCAACTGGCAATGGCATCTTTAGGTGCTTGTCACAAGGCCAATATTGAGTCGTAGTAGTTCGAAGAGCACAGTGTATAATTTCAGTCGGTACAACGGCCCCCAAACTCACCCATCTTAACCTAATTGAACATCTTTGGGATATTACTGAACGTCAGGTGCGAGCTCATCACTCCCACTTCCCTTCGTGGAATTTATGGGAACTGAGTGACTTGTGTCTGCAGATGTGACCGCCTCTAGATACCTACTAATGCCTTGTTACTTCCATGCAAACCGCTTTGCTGCTGTTCTGCAAACCAAAAGTGGACTTTGTAGATATTAGGTAGGTGATCATAATGTTTTGGGTGGTAAATGTATTTCGCATACATATTTTTGTGACTACCTGATACTCATCTTTTAAAAATACACTAAACTGACAAGAAGTTGGAAGTGTTAAAAGGAAATAGTAATAATAATAAAACGATCACATAAATAAATAAGAGTGAATCCACGAATACCTCTCTTAACGCCCTACATTATGCTATTCAGGTAAATAGACATGAATACAATGTAGAGTGCAGAATCATTGGAGTTTCATTACGTATATATTAGGGACTGTGGTTGTGTGGAGCTTCTTATTCTGTGTTTGTTAAAATTATTCTTGAATGGTTTAGGAAGTTGTAGACTTCAAAATGCCGTGAAAAGAAGTATCACTTAGAACTTAATTGAATTTTATTTCTACATTTTTGGAGGGTACTATGAGGAGGACCTGACCGCGTGCAGTGGTTGGCAGTTGCTCCCCGTATTTTCGAAAAAGTTTCGGTTCTTGGAAATACGTGTCAAAACATGGGTGTTGCTTACTTACACATTGTAGTATTTACTGTAGTTAACAAAGTTATGCAAAGTGCGTAAATAATTGTTTACGTGGAGAATTATGTACAGTCAGCGACAAAAGTTCTTTCTGTTTGGTAAAATGTATTTTGGGAATAACGGTGGTAGGGCTGGAACGCACAGAAAATTACATTCTTTTTAATTTACTCAAATTGTCCTTCCATTCTGAAGTTATTTACGAAACTAATTACATCAAACAGAAAGAACTTTTGTCGCTGACTGTAGATCAGGGTATGTATTCGCGACTTCGCCTGTTTGTCGCGCGGGAAAAAAGTACTGCATCCATTTCTGGGGTGTAGAAGCTACGGTGGTGGTGAAACCTTTATCTCTGTTGCAGCTAATCACTTGTTCGATCCCAGGATATTGAATTTGTTATGGACAACATACTGTCCTTAGCTTGCTCCGGCTTCTTTCGTTTCCTTCCACCTCATCACTGCAATTTTATTTTGCTGTCGTTTAGCCTTGAATACATAAACATGGACATTAATTAAAGAAAGATATATAATTTATATCGGGACCTTCTTATGAATACATTTGCCATCAATGAATATTAAATATTATTATTGTTGTTATTATTAATTTTCTGTTCTGTCTTGTTGAAGGACATATATTTTTAGAGACTCTGTTGCAGTGGCATTTTAACACAGTTTCACGACATTAATAAAGTGCTGAATGTAGGACGCATGCAGGAACACTTTGTATTTTTATGTGAAGTGACTCACTAACTTTTATGTTGATCATTGTTCCTATTCGTCAGCATAACCTAATCAGCCAATCAAATAATGACCTCATCGGTTATTAAAGGCGTGAAGAATGTGCTTTTACATTACCAGTGTAAATCTACGTTGCTATTCTTATTGAAATGAAAAAGAGATAATAGTCGATAAATGCTTATATATAATAAAGTACACACAGTTTTTATTGTGAAAATCCCGTTGTTCGTTTACAGTAATGAATATCTTTTTGTGGAACTGTGTATCCTAGTTCTGAAAAGAAAGAAATCGCAGAGTAAGTTATTGCTGGACTGTTGTGGATTATAACTAGATTCCTATTAGCCAGCTGGACGCGTTGACTCTGCTGTACATAGCATATAGCCTTGACCAATGATTGGGTCATCTCTCACTGGTTGGTCTGAAATAATGTAGTGAGTCGCGATGTCCTCGTACAGGATGGGATAGAGGTTTAAGAGACCGACTCTTGTCTCTACATGATACCGCTCACCTCTGATGCATGGTGTTCCTGTTTCAATTCTAGCTCTTGCCAAGTGAACTTTTTGGTGGATAAGCATAGTGCGCGTCGGTTTTCTGTTTCCTCCCATTTCTTCATTACACCATCTCAGTCATTATCATCAATACTGTCGTTTCCCTTAACCTTGGAGCATAGTCGTGAGACATTAAACACAAAAGAACCTGTAAAGTCGGCCACCTGAAAATAGGTATTTATTTAAGGTCGTACATTTACGTAAAAATTATACATTTTCAGTACTAAGGGCAACTAAAGAAAGGTGTGTTTGCTGAAAATGCACTGCGAACGGTCAAAATAATTGTCCATTTATTTTGAAAATCTATTTTCTAATTTAAGACTTCCACAAACTTTTTTTATATAGGCACGAGAACTGACTACCAAAGAGCAGTTTGGTATCATAGTCAAACCGGATTAGTGAGACATCGGCGTTTTCAACTACGAAATATGAAAATCGAGAAGTGAGATAACTCTATAAGCAGAGCCGGATTTAGATTCAATGGGGCTCTAAACTATTGAAAGTAATGGGGCCCCTTTATGTGTCTAGCTTTCTTTTAAAGCAATATATATATCGCCACTTTTTAGGTCTATAAGTGGGATTAAGTTGGCAGTCCCTTTCGATCTCACCTATCCAGGTTTGACTGTACCACTTGAACACCTCAAATAAATTTCGTAGTACGTTCAGATTGCACGCAATTTTTGTTGAGTTCGCTCTTACTAACCGGAATGCCTCATACAGACCTACACTTTTACGGTTTTGTTATTCTGTATGTTGGCCGAGTATAAGATTGGACAATTATCTTGTCAACTGCAGTGACTAAGTTAGATTTTAGCTTTTACTGTATAATTAATAACACAAGTCTTTATTAATCCATGCAGAATAAATCTAGTTTTATTAATTAATTTATTATTTATTTATTTATTTTTATAATTTTAAGACGTTTCGTAGATTCAAGTGACAAAGTACGCCGTACCAATTTAACTTTTAGAACTCGTTAATTTTAATAATGCGAGAAGTGCTCAATAAAAATTCTGAGACTAAGATTGCCATTTCAAAACTACACAGTTTTACTATTTAATAGCACTCGTATCAGTGTAAGATGGTCACCATGCACCATGCAAAGAAATGCACTGGGACCAGCGCCGTTGCCACTCAATAAACATCTCTTCGAAGCTTTTTGGACCTATATTTCAATATCGCCACTGAAGCCTTTACAGCTCGTGTACAGTTTGGAAAATGACGTCTTTTGAGATCCTTTTTGGACCATGGATATAGAAGGAAGTCACTAGAAGCCAAATCTGAACTAAATGATGAATGTGGAACTGTTACTATGTTCTTCTTGTAGAGAAACACCACTAATTTGTTCGCAGCATGAACACGCACATTGTCGTGATGCAGTTTCCACTGCCTCACGGGGGTCTCTTCTTGAGAATGTAATATTTCATTAGCTGCTTCAAAACAGACGTTTTTATTACTAGTGTGGATGGTGTGGTTGGTGCATTAGCGCTACAAATAGTGTATCTTCACATCCTTCTAGTTCACAGCTCACACAGTTATTTCGAGACATTTCATACAAACGAAAACACGTTTATTTACTCATAGTTGAATGACTAAGCTCTTTTTTTCAAGTCTCAAAACGCTTTTGTAGCCACTTTCTTTAATAATACGCAAAATTTAATCGCGTATCGTTAGCGAAAACTGCACAAGATGAAACTTCGAGATGAAAAGCAGGAATGTTCACTTTGCACGACTGCCCTCATTCAATTGAAGTACAGATTCCCATCAGCTGTGTCCTGCTTCCAATACATGTCACTAAGGGTTTACGTCTTTGCGCGAGCGACGCCGTGCTTCACTTATTGGCCGCCAGTGCCGCTGGTGTTAGTTTTTGTTGAACATTCCTCGTATTTAAAATAGGTCCCGGACATGAAAAGATTTAAGACTGTCATTCGTGTCTGTTGCAGTCTTTTTTTAGAAGTTTTTTGCATGGGAAAATAGCATACATATTGTGAACAGTTCTTTTTAAAGTAGGGACCACTGTGTTTTAAGTAAATTACATTGTTGGATAATTGTATTGCACTATGAGAAACATTTAAGTTGATTCGCCAGGAAAAAATACAAAAAAAAAAAAAAAAAAAAGTCATTATTTGTATGCTGTTTCTGGTACGATATATTGGCTTATAACACTGAAACATGAACAGCAAAAAAGATCTAAACGATAACAAGTAACAATAAACAACCTAAGCAAAAATGTATGTACTACCATGAGCAAAATAAATGACGCGTCTCTTTATTTTGAAGTTTCTTGAAAATATCTCCGTCTTCTTTATATGTTCGAAATCTCGGAAGGTTTCCCCAGCAGGACAGGTTAATAACAAACCCGTTTTTAATATTTGTGTTAGATATTAGCTTAAAATAAAGAAATTAGAAGCAAAAAACATTAAATCGACAGAAATCTCGAGAATTACCAACTCTGCTAAAGTGGGAAATTTTCAAGAACGCGAGGGAATTCTGCAGTTCAACACGAAGCAGCGACATCTATGTCAGTGAGAGAAGCGTAGATTAGATCTACAAACGAAAATTTTAACGAAATATTTCTAGTATGTCTTATTATATGCATTATCAGCGAACTCCAAATATATGAATCTATGCTAAGTATTAACGTATAGATAGTGCAAATAGTGGAAATTACCTATGGAAAAAGACG
This sequence comes from Thermobia domestica, assembly GCF_964235325.1. Taxonomy (NCBI): domain Eukaryota; kingdom Metazoa; phylum Arthropoda; class Insecta; order Zygentoma; family Lepismatidae; genus Thermobia; species Thermobia domestica. The sequence goes on from NC_137462.1 coordinate 26,611,494, forward strand.
AATTGTTAGCCCAATCGTAATGAAAAATCGTCTTTACTGTAGAACAGGTTCCACTTACGTAAGAAAGCAAATAGCTCAGTTAGATAAAGCAACGAGTTTGTATACCGAAGGTAGACGGTTCGAATCCCGTGAAGGACTGTTGTAATTTTTATCACTAAGGTTATTTTATTTATTTTTTATTTGGGAAAGAATCAAATTGTAACGTATGTGTAAAACTCATGACGATACCAAAAAAAAAAAAAAAAAAAAAAAAAAAGAGAGAGAGAGAGAGAAAATATCGTCGCATTTGCATTAATGTCTCTAATTTTTGTTTCCAAACAGATTCGTAATTATTTCCCCTGTGCTCACTGATGCATAACGAATGTTTTCCAGTAAATGTTAATTCTAATTTGGAGAATTTTATAGTTTCACAATTTCTCACTACATAGTCTTCTATCTACGTGTTTGGATATTTTGATAACAGATTTCCCTATTAAATGTTTAATTTTCTCTATAAATATTTGTCTTAAATTGAAATTGTTTTGAATTTACTACATAAGCAAAGTTGCCCAAAGGTGAAGAGCTCAAGTAATAGATATTCTACGTAAAAGCAACCTATTGTAGAATGATGATGCTTCTTACCTTCAACACATAATCTTAACGTTAGAGAGTCAGAGAGAGAAAAATCCTGTTTTTCCTCCCCTATGACCACTCATCTTAAAGCTCTACCTATAATGATTCGTGTCACATAATTTCGGCTCTCCAAAGACATTCATATTTATTATTATTATTATTATTATTATTATTATTATTATTATTATTATTATTATTATTATTATTATTATTATTATTATTATTATTATTATTATTCCTGAATATGCCACCATTACATAATGTTGTAACTTTAGACATCTTAATTTTATAGTGCTTTCTTTAGTAATAATTTGAGCAACCACGTCACAAAATTTAAAATGTATGAGGGGGCACGACGTTTTATTTCCCCTCCTCTCTTTTCAGCACCCTCCAACAGAAGGTATATAATTTCTGAGAAGCAGGGCAGACAAAATGAATAAGAAATATATTTAGAGCATCCTTTCCTCCTTCGTGAATAGAATATCACGTAGCATTTTTTATTCTACTGAAGACGACCCTAGGCCGTTATGGTTAGGTAACAAAAGAAATACCTAATATATTTATAGCGCCCCTTAACTGTAATATTACCTCTTCTTTATTTGTTCGAGGCTTCCCTACACAACCAAGGGTGACAAAAAGAATAGGAAAAGTGTCTAAAGATTACAAAAGACTTTATAGCTTGTCAGAAACAAGGCAGTATATACACAACATTGCTTTCGTTAACAAGTGTTTCACCCTTGAGTCGCTTATAAAATTAGGCAGAATAACTTTTGCCGATCATTGGTTTGGTGTCGAGCTAATAACGATGAGTATGTTTATTTACATCACTGTTAAAGAAATCGCAAACTTTCTGAAAGGAACTTACTTAGGAAACAGATCTTCCTTCTACTTAGCCAGAGCCCACTCTGAAAAATTGCAACTGGCGTTCTGAGTGAAAGTTCTATGGGACTATTAGAAAAATATATTCCCGTTTCCACGCTGATGGTAGAATTTCTTAAACCGTTATTGAATTACGTTCGAAGGGTAGGCGTAAATAGCGCCCCCGCAACAATGTGGCGTGGGGACCGCACAAGCTGCATGGACAAAAAGTATACAGAAAGTACGCAGGGGCGGAGCAGGCCAAATTTTCACACGGGCAAAGTGACTTTTTGGCGCCCTTCCCCTAGTAGTAGCCTATATTTTACATTTTATCATGGTGTTTTTAATAGTTTAAACCAGGAGCGTCATTTCAGATTTTGCTTTGGGTGGGGGGCAAGACCTCTTGATATAAGTAAAATTTCGCGTTTCTCACTGATTTACTACTATTCTAATGATAAAATCTATATACATCTCAAACTCAGGGGGGGGGCAAATGCCCCTCCCTGCCCTCCCTAAATGACGCCCCTGTTTTAAACCCATTTTCAAAAAGAAATCCTTACCTAGGAAAACTTAACAAAGAATATGGCCCGCTATAAACAATACCAACTCCACCTCCCCTGGTCTAGTGGCTAGCACGCCTGCCTTCTGTGGTACCGGGTCCAATTCCCGGTGGATTACTGTTGAACGATAAAAGTGGTTCGGATTCCACTATAATTAGTATCCACATCTCCCTTGCCCATTAAGGCATAACCGTCGAACGCTAAACTCAAGCAAACAAACAAACAATACTTAATTCCCGGCACTCTTTATTCTACATGCCATCTCTCAATTTTTTGATACAGCCCCCTTAGTACTATGAAACTCTCTTCTTCCATAGTGAAGTGGAAAAAGATCATATAATTGCCACTACTTTACAAGAATATAAACCAAAAACGTCAGTAGAAAGCACATTATAAATTTACTTTTTGAGGCTCGTTTTGGTGCCCCTCTTTCTCTGGCGCCCCGGGCAGTCGCCCGGCCCTTAGTCCGCCCTTGAAAGTACGGACGCATAACTAAGGACTGCGGAGGAGAGGTTAACCTTCATGTTATGCCACTGGTTTGATGTGTTTGAAATGTTCAGTAAGTGATCGGTTAGTGAAATAATTTCGACAGTTACTGATGTTTAAAGTTTAAGACAAAGCTACCTAATCAAATACATTTGATATCGCGATGTCACAATTTGATTTTTCCTCACATAAAAAAGATAAAAACAATAGTAATAAAAACCCTTACTCGTACTGGGCTCCTAACTAACTAACAACCTAATTCTTACAGACTAGTTGCTCTGACCAACTGAGTTTCGATTTCTTACGCGAAAGAAGTCTGTTATATTAAGAGGCATGCTTTTCATTATCAAAACTGTTCGAAGTAATACGAACATGGCTTAAGAACAGAGACGGAACTGAATTACCACTCGATTGACCTTGAGGGCAAATCACCAAAGCGTAGCTATAAACTTAAGTTCAGCATGCATTTCTCTGGAGTTGTGTTCAGTATTCCTATCTGCCAGTCATGCTTGTTCGTAGGAGTAATATGTTACAAACCTGACCTTTCAATACAGCACAATAGCAAAAGAATAAAAGGGAAGGAATTCTTGCCCTTGTGAACGTTGGATACCACCATGTGCAATAAAACTGTCGCGTCTCCTTGAAGTGATATTTTATCGAAAATAACTCGTTTTCCTTTATATAGTCTATCCGAAGTTTTTGAGGGTTTCAAAATGAGGAAATGTTACTGACAAACAAAGACGCATTTAGGGGTGGGTCCAGGGGGTCCGGACCCCCTCTGAAACCCCAACTTTTCTGTAAATTTAGTCTAATTTTGGGGATTATCTTTTAAAATTTTATTATAATTTATCCTAATATTGAAGTCGGACCCCTCCCGAAATAAATTACTGCATACGTGTCTCTGACAATTTTCAATATATTCGTTAAATAATAAAGTAAAATAACTAAATTAGGAGCAAAAAGCTTTAATAATAATAATAATAATAATAATAATAATAATAATAATAGTAATAGTAGTAATAATAATAATAATAATAATAATAATAATAATAATTAAAGTGAGCTTAACGAGTTTCAACCGTACGACTCAACCAACGTTTGGGTGCCTGTTCGTTCCTCTCATAAAAGACATTTCATTTTAATGAAACTAGTAAGTGCCTTCTTTTAGCTCTGCGGAGTAACTATTGCTTAGAATATGAATCTGCAAAACATAAGAGGTAAAATTAACCAAATGGTGCAAGTTTCCACTTATATATATAAAACAATTTTGCAATATCAACTACGTGAATCTTGTCCCATAAAAAAGCCGAAACCCCTACACCGAAGAGCCCTCCGAGATTTGATCATTGTCCACACGGACTGAAATTGTCATTTGAAGCCAAGACTTTAATATGAAGCCAATAATTTCTTTAAAATAGACGGAAAATTCGGAAGTTATAAGCATTTTCATATTTTTGCCTTTTCCCATAAGGGAGCCGTAGCCCCCTATACTGAAGAGTCCCCCCCCCCCCGGAGATTTGATCATTGTCCACTCGGACTGAATTTGTCATTTGGAACCAACACTTTAATACGAAGCAAAATATTTCTTTAAAATAGACGAAAAATTCGAAAGTTATAAACATGTTAATAATTTTGCTTTTTCTCATAAGGGGGCCGTATTAGCCTACACTGAAGAGCCCCACGAGAATTGATCATTTACCACTTGGACTGAAATTCTCATTTGAAACCAAAACTTTAATATGAAGCCAAAAATTAAACTTCTACATCAATTTAAACTGACTGGGTTCCGGTTCCCCCCACTGTTGTTTAGTTTAGTTAAGTGGTAATTTGTGACAGCTTCACATCATCAAAAGAATGTTTCACTTCCCCTCCCCTCCCCCAGGAGTTCGTGCTGGATCCACCACTGGAATCAATAGACACTCTTCCTATTCTTTTTGTCACCCTTGATTGTGTAGGGGCTCCCTCGTACAAATAAAGAAGCGGTAATATTACAATCAAGGGGCGCTATATATTAGGTATTTTTTAGTTACCTACCCCTAACCGCAAAGGGCCATCTTTCGTAGAATAAAAAATATTACGTGATATTCCAGTCATGAAAGGGGAGAGGATGCTGTAAATATATTTCTTATTCATTTTGTCTGTCCTGCTTATCAAAAATTACTTTCTGTTGGAAGGGTACTGAAATGAGAGGTGCAAAATAAAAAGTCGTACCCCCTCCTACATGGTTGCTCAAATAAGTACTAAAGAAAGCATTTTAAACTAAGATATTTAAGATTTAAACTAGGAAACTAAGATATCCTTACATTATGTAAGGATGGCATATTCAGGATTATTATTATTATTATTATTATTATTATTATTATTATTATTATTATTTGAATGTTTTTGGAGCACCGAAATTTTGTGAGACGAACAATGATATGTAGAGGTTTAAGATGGGTGGTCATAGAGGAGAAAAAACAGGATTTTTCTCTCTCTGACTCTCTAACGTAAAGATTATGTGCTGAAGGTAAGAAGCATCATCATTCTACAATAGGTTGCTTTTACGTAGAATATCAATTACTTGAGTTCTCCTCCTTGGGTCTACTTACCTTATGTAGTAAATTCAAAACAATTTCAATTCAATACAAATACATTGTAAAACTAGGGAAAATTAAACATTTAATAGGGACATCTGTTATCAAAATATCCAAACACGTAGATAGAAGAGTATCTAGTGAGAAATATTGTGAAACTTTATAAAATTCTCCAAATTAGAATTAACATTTACTGGGAAACATTCGTTATTCGCCAGCGAGCATATGGTGAGCAGTGAGCACAGGGGAAATAATTACGAAACTGTTTGCAAACAAAATTAGGGACGCTAATGCAAGTGCGACAACGGCATTTTTTCTTTTTTTGGTATCGTCATGAGTTTTACACATACGTTACAATTTGATTCTTTCCCACATAAAAAAATAAATAAAATAACCGTAGTGTAGTGATAAAAATGACAACGGCATTTCAATGGGATCGAACCCGCTACCTTCAGCATACAGACTCGTTGCTTTAACTAACTGAGCTATTTGCTTCTCACGTGAACTGAGCCTGTTCCGGTAAAGACGATATTTCATTACGATCGTCCTACCAATTCGTCCTTTTCCATAGATAATTTCCACTATTTGCTCTATCTTTATATTAATACTTAGCATATATTCATATATTTGGAGTTTGCAGATAATGCATATAATAAGACATACTAGAAATATTCGTTAAAAGTTTAGTTTGTAGATTTAATCCACATTTCTCTCAATGACATAGATGTCGCTGCTTCGTGTTGAAATGCAGAATTCCCTCGTGTTCTTGAAAATTTCCCACTTTAGCAGAGTTGGTAATTCTCGAGATTTCTGTCGATTTAATGTTTTTTGCTTCTAATTTCTTTATTTTAAGCTAATATCTAACACAAATATTAAAAACGGGTTTGTTATTAACCTGTCCTGCTGGGGAAACCTTCCGAAATTTCGAACATGTAAAGAAAACGGAGATATTTTCAAAAAACTTCAAAATAAAGAGACGCGTCATTTATTTTGCTCATGGTAGTACATGGCTATAACAGGATACATTTACAATTCAGTATTTACAGTGCAGATCGGAAAGCACTTTCGGTGATAAAACCGAATTTCTTCGTCTATTTATTAGCTGCAAAATTTCACGTCTATTGTAACACTAAGGAATGACTTGTAGCTACTATAGTCCTCTGAAATATCGAACGTTTCAAAATAATAATAATAATAATGTTAGTAGATACTGTATTAAATTTCACTTTAGGGGTTACTACTGCTTTTTTTTTTTTTTTTTTTTTTTTTTTTAAATCCTGTGCGTGTGAAAATAATAGACTTTGTATTCATTGCATGTTGCAAATGAAGCCAAACTGGGTCGAAGTTGAGCGAAAGAAAAGAAAGGGCAGAACGTGATCAAGAGGCGTTGAATTGTACTAAGATATCGAATACCATTAGCTCAAAATAGAAAAATCATTGATCCTGTTATTGGACTCCCGTGAAGGAACTGTTCTGAAGATTCCGTATAATGAGGAAAGCGAATACTCGTACTAATATGTTTATTATTAGTGTTAACAAAAGCTGTTGATACGAAAACTTTTGAATAGTCACATATCTACTGCTCGTGGTTTTGTGGTCGATTCTCACAGTGAGGCACATAATATTGAGGATTGACCTAGAATCGTAAGGGAATTAGACGGAGAATATCTTGAAAGTAAGAGTTAACGAAATTCAGTCGAAGGCCAGCAATAACGAGAATTGGAACCTCTGTAAACTGTCTTTGCAGCCATAGCCCTTGATGTTCTTTTATTAGTGATATCGTTAGCTGTTAATTATAATTTGATATTTATTGCTGATGTATTTCTAAACACACAATATCATTTTGACGACGAACACCTAATTAGTCTTGGGGGAGGAGGTACGGTGGTTTAGTTGTATAGTGCTTACCTCTGATGCGAAGCGTCCTTGGTTCAATCCCAAACCATGTCAGTTTGTGTTGGGCAATATCGTATCCGTGGGTTTCCCAAGGATTTCTCGTTTTCTTCTACATTTTCATCCCACCAATTCTTTCACAATTAGTAACATTCATTAATAATCCATCTCGTTTAACCTGCAAGGTATAAAACTGAAATATTTAATTTGTCTTCTTTACCGAGCACAAAATCAAGAAAGTATACGTAGAAAACGTTTCATAATACGCATATCAATGTTTGTGTTCAAATTTAACTTCTCATTTTAGCTTTAACTTACGTGATTATGTGTAATATTTGGATCTACCTTTTCGTGGGATCAGAACCATATGTATTCATCCCTACCAGAGATCGTCGCTGGGTGTCCTTCACACGAAAGAAGCTAACGTTAACATTTAGCCATGAGAAGGCTGTTGAAGACAATTCATTTAAATATTCAGACAAATTGGAAATGTTAAAAGAAAAAGGTCGTTGTAATTTTTAAAAGTACAGCATATTCAGTAGACTTACGGTTTTATATGTTTGTTGCGTGGTTAGAAGTGAAATACGCACGGGACATCGAAAAGACTTCTGGTGAACCAAGGAAATGATTGTAGAATAAAATAAAACAGAATTTTGGGTGATATTTATAATAGTAATTCTGATTGTATGTACTTTACACAGTACAGAGTCTACTCTTGGGCTTTGTTTCTGCGGCGATGGACCTCCGCATTTTTAATCCGGGATATAACTCTCATCATTGATAAGAATGCACTCAAACTTGTATCCAGGATTTTGAACAAATTGCAAGCAGACATTGATGGATATTTTTTTCTTTTTTAGACTGAATGTCATTAAAAAAAATGAATTGTTCTATGTAATAATGTTTTCGCGTGTTGAAAAAGAAGTTTTATATTCATTTATAACCGCACAAACTTCAGTATTGCATGTGCAGAAAATAATTGAATTTAAACTTTCCCGTTAGCGATTTCATTACTCCAAACAAGCCTTAATAAAAAATGAATCTCTATTAAGTTGTACTTCACATTTTCATTAGTATTGTGTCTTTACTACAAATTATGAGCCTAGTAACTCATTGGTATTACCAATTCTTTTGGTACCATTCGCCTCATTTATTTGAGTATAAATTGTATAATCAAACATTTTGAATTACTGTTCTGTAAAAAGAGTTCGGATTTGCAACAGGAGTATTATAATAATATATATATATATATATATATATATATATATATATATATATATATATATATATATATATATATATATATATATTTACCAAATTTTACACGATATTTTCAAAAATTTAGCTTCAAATGGTGCTCTTACAATTTTCCAATTTTATAAACGTTTCTTTCATCAATATGTTTTCCGTTGTTAGGAAGTGCAGTGTGTCCGGAAAATAATGTACTTTAAAAAAAAAGAAAGAAAGGAAAAGAAAATGATTCTTGGCTCATAATGAACTATATAAACTTTCTATGCCAAGGTAGAGCAATCTACCAAGCTTTTAGCTTACCTTAAAAATCCGCAATATGTGCACCCTTCGTGACGAACACATATGTAGTCAATAGTCCATAACTTCGTATAGCCAAATTTGCATGTTTCTTTTAACAACAACAAAGATCCTGATGATTCACTCTCCCAGTTCCACTAGATCTTAAGTCAATTTCAAGTCTAAGAAAAAGTATGTCCTTGATAAAAATCCCACAAGATTAAATAATATTGGATCTTGTCTGAAACTTGAAAGGTATTTCAGTGATGTTTCACAATTAAGACCAATGTAACCTATCCGCTATTAACGTGATAATTAGTTGTCTCAGTTTTCGATGATAATAGAGTAAAGCTCTAGAGTTGCCTAAGGGTTGAGAATTGGGGCTGTCTTGTTTCGAAAACTTGTCGTGAAGGATAAACCATGTCCGTTGTCACTAATTGTACCTTTGGTTTCCAATTCACTAGAAACAACGTACATTTCTGGTGGCCGTTTTCAAAACGGTACCCCATATCGCAGATGTTTACACCGACCGTTCTTTCATTTTCCAAGATCTGTTAAACAAGGTATCACTTAACCCATGTTGCCATTTCGGATTTTCAAGTTGGGCCCCGGAACCGTGTGATGGGACCCCTTGGGGCACGTACTCTTCACAGAATTCTATCGGCCCTTGGCAGGGTACATTCCTGCACGACTGGATTTGTCACATTTTTTGTCACTTCGGAAATATTTCAGGTCGTAGAGTTAGGTGAGATATCCTGTATATTGTATGGATCCCCATATCACAGCGTGAGTACATGTTTACAAGCGACACGTGCTATTGCTTATAAGCAACAGACGATACACAAACCAGGAAGACACGTAGAACAACACGATGGGAACCGAAAGAGAACGAAGAGGGCGTATAAAAGTGGAACCAAAGAAAACAGAGGCATCAGTTGATTACTGATCGCTAACACTTAATAAGCTCTCTAGATTTCATTGGAATCTGCCTTTCCTAAAATCCCTGGAGGCTGCTTTGAAGCAAAGGAGATTCCTCAACACAAACCATACCTCGCGAGGCTGCCATGCGCGAAGGGGTTCCCGTATGAAACATTACTTCCTTCACTTTGGTCATATGGAAGATACTCTAAATGTGTAGACACAAAAGACTGTTTTGTATTTTTGTAAAATAAATAGATGAAGTGCTAGAATCTCGCACTATCATTGTCTGTATATACACAAATTATTACAATATATATTAATTCTATTTTCTTAAGTTGAAAATTTTGAGTTCGACGTCTTCTGTTTTGCCCTTTAGGTTAAAGGAAGCGTATAATAATACTCAAGTGGTTTATGATAAAATTTACCGAAATACCATAGTTGCTGAAATACCATAGTTGAAGGTAGAGACCTGCACGGCTGAATTTTTCGGCCCGGCCCGATAAGTTTTTTAAAATTCTTGGCCCATGCCCGGCCCGGGCCCGATAAATTTTAGAAGTTTCATTTTGTAACATTTTTCACGGGCACACTTCTTCAACGTTTGCCTTTATTCTAATTGTCGTTTAATGAATGTCAATAATTATTAAAGAATTGCAATTAATCGGCCCCAGCCTGGCCCGACCTGAAGAGAAATCAGTGTCGGCCTGCCCAAGCCCGGCCCGTGCAGGTCTCTAGTTGAAGGAGGGAAAATGTGATATATCGAGAACACGGGCGCTGTTGCTGTTCACCATAAGCTGACATTTTCTCAAACCGTACCTTTAATAGGTTGCACCGTGTTTGCTTTAACTTTTTCATTTGTAATTTCAACATTTAGAATTACCGAAATAAATCAGCATAGAACTATTATAATTGGAATGAATCAGAGCAGCGAATTTTAACTTCAGTTGGAAAGAATGGAAATGTGCCTAAGGGTAGACTATAGTCTTGAACATTTCCGTGTTAAGTAAATAGTTATAAATACAGTACTTACAAATGTTATAAAGCCCTTTAACATTTATAGTTCTCATTTAATGTATGCGATTATTGTGACACTTTTTATCGTTAACAGTAAAGAAATAATTTGGTTAAATTTTTGAATTTAGTTATCATAAATTAAGTTATAAAGTTGTATATGAATAAAATGTCGAAATTAGTATGAATAATTTATGTGGATCGTTTTCCTTCTTTTTTCAGGTAAGTGTTTCATCATCATAGGCAATGCCCTATTATCGCTGCAGCGTGACTATGCACACGGTATGTTCAGTGTTTTATTTCGTATTGAGTCATACATTTGTTAGGGAAAAATGCAAATAAACAAGTAGTCCTTAATAATAATATCCGTAAGGTTCCATTTAATTCGATCTGGCCATTAACAAGGCTCTGAAATAAGTTAATGAGGTGAATAATTGCAACATGTTCACTGTTAATTGGTAAGTTCCAGGTTTGATATCCAGCACTAATAAGTGTGACTCAAAGTTTTAGAAGATTTTCTTTTCCGTACTTGATCAATGGGAGTCTAATTCAATTTTTTCCTCTTACGGCATTTCCTTTCCTTACGGCAACTACTCAAGACGTGCATTGTAAAACCATTTTGTAAATTTCTTGTTATCTATTTAGTCTACTTAATTACCATTAAGATGATAATCATTCATCACATTATCTTATTATCTTGCATGCATAGTTTCCTTTAACCCTACTTTGCAAAACATAATTATCCATTTTGAGTTAGAAATTCCTTTGAAAGAATAGCAGCAAAAAATGGCCAGTTTTTAATACGCGATTTAACAATTTCTGTTGATAATATTAGAACAAAGAACAGTTTCTGCTAAGTATTAATTTACGTTCCTTAGATTAAAGTTTATCGTCCCTTTCAGCATTGAGGCTGTGTGAGACGTGGACTTAGAGACATATACATTCAATATGTTTATCACATAATTATCTAATTAATCTGTTGATGCTGATTGTATCCTTCAAAATTTGAAAATTTTTAAGGAAATTTTACAGACATGTAATAAAATCTCCTCCGAAATGAGCAGATATTAGTGTGCAAGAATAATTAATGTACTAGTAAGTTTCTCTGAAACTCCTTGAGATCTGGCTACCTGGAGGGCCATGGCAACGGAGGAATATCAACTAGACCAATGCGTCCTATCCAGCGATGTGGCAGTTCCCTGTCGAGAATGGCGCGGGGACAATCCTTTCACACAGACAACCAGTATCACGAAACTGGCGAAACCAACGCAAAATGCTGTGGCGACCGGTTCAGCTTGCTTGTGAGAACAGACAATTCAAGTAGTTCTGGAATTGGTCAGAGAAAAATGATACTCAGCAGATGGTGTTGGCATTGCAGCGTCGTAACGACAACTGGAGAGCTACTTGAAAAAAAAAAAAAAAAAAAAAAAAAACTAATGAGCTCTGGTCTAGAAACCTAGCATTAACAGTGAGGGGAGTCGATGTGCTAACCTCACATTACCCTTCAAAACCATGAATGCCACAAGTCGGCTCATAGCGTCTGCCTACTTAGGGGTTGTTAGGGCAGGAGTTTAATTTCTGTATTGCAAAAACAAAATCGTCCTTCATTGGTTTTAATAAATCTTTATTATAAGTAAGACTTGTATTTCGATGATACATCATGTCATATTTTTTATCCTGGTTTCTTTTTACATGCTTTGTTAAATATAAACACATTTCCTTATTAGTGTGAATTCGGAAATACAGTTTATATTGGTCGTAGGTTTATAAATGCACATTTGAACCATATTTTAGCTATAAGGGTGTGCTATGGCGGTATTCTAACGGTTGTCTCTTGTTTACGGGATCAAAGTGATGCGCCCGTGATTCGTCCCCTGTGAGAATACGTTGGAGAAATCCTGCTTCCTCTGCAGTTTTTTCTCTTGCGTCAGAATCAGACTGCAATGATCACACACCTAGTGATACGCCAGCACCTAGGTCACGATAAGGTAAACTCTTGTGAAAAATGATGAGTTCCGTGGCAATGTGTTACTATGATTTGACAGTTACCGCGAATCATTTCGTCGATATGATTTCGATGCTGCTCATCTGATGCGGTGAGGGGTCATTCACCACAGGGTTGATCAAGTAAACTAGAGATAGGCGGATTTGCTTTTTCCAACTACCTGTTCCACCGTTTCATCATGCTGACGTTAACGATAGCGTCACCGTAAACACTGTCATTCGGTGATGAATTTAAATAGGCTCGCAACACTCAGTTGTCAGGAACTCAATGACAGCTTGCTGCTTGAATCTTATCTCTGTGTTGGTCGCCAACTTCTTCATTATCAGCACACCAGCGAACAATTGAAACAAGTGCAATAAGGGGGCCATAGACGCACACACTTGCATGACCAACATGCGTGAAAGATTTGTTTCATCATACATGATGGAAGATTTTTTTTTGCCCACACACGTACCAAGTTGCGGTCCAACCTACTAGAAGAATTAATCGAAGGAAAGAATCACGTGATTTCTTCCGCGTCGTGATTAGCGGACCTATATGTAAAACAACCAACTTGCATTAACGTGCACGTACACGGTCAACATGCATGAAGTATGACAAAACCATCATGCATGTTTACAGATTTTGAAAACTTTCAACATGCATGAACGAGGCCATATACGATCAACTTGCCTGTGCTTTTATCAGTTTTCATGCATGTTGGAAGGTTTCTTCATGTGTGTGTCTGCGTGTATGGGCCCCTTTACATAGCGGACAAATGTAGCTATCAGTACAAAGTGCTTGGACAATAAAGTAGCGCTGGATGTTTGGAAAAAAACAGTATTTTTCGGTTGTTCTGTCGCATATTTTCTGTTTGCATATTTCTTTGAGAAGCAATATTTCCGACATTCTAGGGAGGGGTGCCACAGGTGGGTTTTAGGACGCATATTACGCTGTGAAATTTTTCTTGGAGGCAAGAACATTTCTTTTTATTAAAAAAAGAGTTCAATCAGAACTTTAATTATTATTATTATAGTTATGCTTTTAGGAGAACTTACCATGAATAACATTTTAAATTATTTGTGATTGAAAATAAAATATAGTCTACAAAGTAAGTTATCTGCCTTTTCTCACAACCAACTCCAGTATTACCAATTTTTGAGGGGGGGGGGAATGGTAAATTTTGGGGAATGGGCACCGCTGCTTCAGGGTTACGTTGTATTTCCTGGTACTTCACTCGCTCGACCAGTATAAGATTTGAAACCGCCCGTATTCTTAGGCCAATTATACATCCTCTTAAAACATGAAAAATCGATTACATAAAGTTGACGATCGGAAGCTGTTCTGTGTTCTTTCAAAATTGTTGCGTGCATTGCTAATGCATGGCACGGAGGAGCCTTCTCCCTTTCTTTCTTTTTTCTGTTGCCAACTGTTTCCACGTTTTGAACACAATACGTCTGAAGGGAAATTGAACAGCTGTTGAAGGAGGTCGTACACTGCTCTTTCAATAATACCCAAACCGTAATAATACAAGTAAAAACGTACTCCAACAATTGGGACTGTATTGATATATCGCAGAAGAATGATGATCTACATTTCCATTTACAGTATATTACGTAATGCAATCATTATATTGTTCAAGCAGGAATTAAGGTTGTTTTTTATAATATATAATTATATTTATTATATTTTTAATTATTTCATAAAGTACTGTAAATACATCTAGGTATGGGACTTACTCTTAGAAATTAAACCAGATAATAATTGCAGAATTCAGTTAAATAAAATAATAATAATAAAAAAAACTGCAAACTTTTTCTTATAAGTCTATATTCTGAATACCCAGTATGATTGACGTAATAATAATCTGGTACTCAAATTTCTCAGTATCCGAAGGGTAGTGTAAACAGTGGTTATTTAATTCGAAATAATTTTGCACATGGTTTGGCCGACGTTCTTTCACTGAAATTAAGAAAAAATGTTGAGGTGAGAATGTATATTTTTTAGAGCATATTGTGCTTATATTTCACAATACACAATACATGGTCAGGTAATATGATGTAAAGTGAAACATTTTCCAACTTACTTCTAATTTCTCAAAGTTCAATTGATTCATTCTGAACTAGGAAATCATGGATACGCTATAATTTGTTTTCAGAGATTATTCTATTTTTAATCACATTGCACAAATAAATTAATATTAAATACTTAAACGATTAAAACATTCTTCAAATATTAAAAATCCCAAAACCTGTCATGTCAAGAAATTGAATGGTTCAAAAGACATACACAGATTTGAAAAAAAAAAAAAAATATTGAAAAGTTTCTACCTTAAAAATATTCAGTTTTGTCCAGTATGTGTAAGATTCGGATACTCGATCGCGTGAACGGTTGCTTTGAAAATTTCCCGGAACATCAAAAATCCAGTAAGTGAAATCGACCTCAATGTAGGGTATTTTATCTTTACAATACCTCATGTGTCTCCTATTGATTCATTTGTATTATAAAAACGTATAATTATTGAATTTAATACTTGTTTTGATAAGCTTAATGTGTTCAGTAGTGATGCCATCTTCTGTCGAATCACGTCTTAGCTTTGGCGTCCACTCGGGTCGGCTTATTTGAGGCATAATCCGAGTTCAGAGCATCATTTGATACCATTGTATCTTTTTTATTGCACTGCTAGAAAATCTGGAACATGTTAGGCGCTGCGGTATATAAAACCGTATTCCCCATAAATAAAACATGTTAATTCTGCGCCACATATATGCTTTTACATACATAAGAAATTGTTCTATTTTTAAACGTATGTATATGTACCGTTCGGCTTAAACAGATTCAACGTCACTTCATAGGGTATGTAAATCAGTCGGTACACACAGTGTAATCCACAATGAAGTAATTATTATGCAAAAGCCACAACTTTTACTAGTAGCATGTAGTAATTGAAATTTCACAAATACGATAAGCAAAACGGCGCAGAAGTGATAACTATCTTCATTACATGACGACGGTTAAGATAAAAAAAAAAAAAAAAAAAAAAAAAAAAGTCGCAAAATGACTACGAAGTTAGCCATTTACATACAGTAAATTGGTAATACTGCAGGAAAGTGGAAATGTTAGTATGTCCTCTTAGTATTGTGAGTTGAGCATCTGCATTATCCTGTATACACTACTATTTTTCCTTCTATGTTTAAGAAAATTAGAAAATAGTTGTACGTTCCACGTTTATGCCCTTAAAGCTACTATGAGAGACGGATGATTATTAAAAGTGAATGGTTATTGGTGGGATGACAGTGAGCGTGTGGGAGTAAGCCGGAGAGCTCCGAGAAAACCCACGGAAACGATGTTGTTCACCACAAACTCGTGTAGTTGGGGATCGAACTAGGGACTCCTGGGACCAGACCGCAAGTACTGTGCCCTCCTTCTGTGTTTGGAGATTTGGGAGAAAGCTTGATCACAATTAAAATGTATCATTTCGTGAAAGTTCTGATAGAAGACCAACAAAAGTACTCAATAAGGATTGGGGAATTCGAAACTAATGTCTCTGGAATATGCGTCGAGCATTCTTTCTAGCATTTCACTCGGTTATCTTTGAAGAAGTAACTGATTTATAATTATGCAAATAACACGTCCGTTTTCGCAAGCTTGGCTTTGAAACATTGTAGATAATAACTATATCATAAAAGCTACTATACTTTCGATAGTCATTCTTTAATCCGCACAGTAGATAATGACAGAATCTTGTTGATTCAGGTGTCATTATAATGTAACAGTCGAGTTGCAACAATATTCTGTTGCTCTGTGTGGAAAAATGTTGTATTAATGACCATAAAAGATGTACTTTTTTTTGTCCCTCTTTAAATGTCCTTTATTCCATCCTTGTGAGCTAGTGTGATGTAACATACGCTGCAGCACTGCATTAGTCTTGTTTATGCGGTTATAGGCACAAAGTTGGCAGGTATCCAAGTTACATACATTGTATGTTGTATAATCTCCGCCTGTGAGATTATATGCTGTGGTGATCAAGGGACCTGTAGTTAGATGTATCAGAGAATTAAAAAAAAAAAAAAAAAAAAAAAAAGTAACTCCGTGGTATAATCTCTCTACATGTGTTTCTTTGCCTATAAAATAAGAGAGGAGGGTGGGCCCGAAATACAACTCGGTTCATATGCTGGAAGAAAACTTTTTCCTAAGTATTCCCATGAGTGCGATGTATTGGTCTTGTTAACAGAAAATGAAAAGCTTTCTTTAAAATGCTTTACGCGCATCTGTAACAGGACGTATCGAGCTGTCTACTAATACGAGGGCGGTTTACTTTTCTGCGAACGAGATTTCGCACAATTTATAGTGATCACAACGACTCGTGAAGCCTGGACGCTACATGAATGATAGGACTGCTTTCCGTCACGTGTGATGCATCGGAATAATTCGGTACGATTCGTGGAGCTGCCTTCGGAACGCACACTTGGAAAAAGTGAAACAGCAGAAGTGCACCAACAACGTTGCCAAACTTAGATAAAACTATGACAATAACAATAACAAAACGAGACTTAGCGGCAATCCGACAACACTGGACCCTAGAAGATGTTCTCCGTCTAGTGCGTGAGACGACACTGGCTAAATTTTATGAGTAGGAGTTGACGAACAGGACACACCCTCGCGTTCTATTGGGTGGTAAAATTAGTAAATCTAGATCAAACTTCACGAGTCCTCGCGACTACTACAGTCATTTACCAGTTATATTTCCGTCTCCATTTACTGTCCATTTGCACTTGGACATTCTTCCTTTCGATATATTACTATGAGGATAAGGTATTTTGTATCCCATCGACTCAATATAACTGCATCAACCTCTGTTTGAAGACAAGAAAGACACCTTAATCTTTGTTTAGTACATAAACAATGTATATAATTAGTAGAATTAGATTAAAAGTGTTAATGGCGAATGAGGGAGTTTGATACAAACGAAATGGTTAAGAGTTTTTTGGACATTAAATGCATCTTGTTAAATATAAATAATTCGTCTAAAGAGGAGTATAGTCTCTTAAAAAATCAGCAAATTGTATGAAAGGTAGAATGTTTCAAACAGCAATTCTTGTTGCTGTTGAGTTTGGAGTCCCACGATTATTCACCGAGCCGAAGGGAGAGGGTGAAGATAATAATAGAATGATGGAAGTGGAGAAAAAACAGAACAACTCCGAGGGAAGAAATCTGCGCTCATGGTGTTTGTCCACCACAGAAACAGTAGCTTTATGTGATTGAATTTGTATGTATCCTTCAACAGATCGCAGTTATCGGAAAATGATAGTGTGGGTAATCTATATAACTTTTCTATACTGTAATCCAGGTATTTTAAAATTAGAGAAAGAAGATTTATTATTGTGAGTAGGACGTCTTTTGTTATCAGCTGAAGTTCTTTGCAACTCAGCCAGCAGACATAATGGAGCCTCTTTCTCAGTATCTCTTTTCTCCTGTGGCGGGTGAAAGAAGTTGAGGAAAAGGAAAAATCAAATGATGCCTAGAAGTATCTTGAAAGGGACAAAGAAGAATATATTTATGACTGATTGTGGAGCTGGGTTATGTAATTTGTGGAATGGGAGCTGAAGTTGGATGAGGAAGCCTTCCCGACTCGCAGGTCTTTTCCTGTTATCGATCGATCTTCGTGAGAAGAGAGAGGTCTGATATCGATCTCGCCTGGTCTACCAAACAATTTCATCTCAGTTCATCTCTTTAAAGAGATTAAAAAAAAGTATTCTCTTCTTGTTCTTCACCAAATTTTATGGTTCACTAAACGTCTTTTAATATTGTGCTGTCGAAGGAGAGACTTTTGACATCTTCACAGGTTCTTTCTACTCTCTTGAATTTTTTCAGACATTTTCGTGTGAGAACTTTGCTGCCTTTGTTTCAAACTTTAAGAATTAAGTCTTTGAAATCTCAATCTTGTTAACTCATTTGTTTTTCTGTTTGATTTGTTGATTCTTGACAACTCTCAAAAGCAGATTTCTAATTCTTTGTCTGTCACACACAAATTGTCAAATTGTAGATAGTCCAGCGATGAAATCTAAGACGAAATGGTGAGGGGGTGACGTCATGTAAATACTTTTCCATGACTGCTTGTGAAACAATAATTTTGTAAGCCATATAACATTCATCAAACAAAGTGCCAGTTTACTTGGATTATATTGTGTGCGGAATTTCTTATAACGTTCTTGCCTTTGTTGTGGAAAAACCGCGTTCGAATGTCATTGGGACACGAATCGAATTCCACGCTAAACTGTAAACCGAAAGATCTCTTCGAGCATTTATAGCTTCATGTGGCATCCGAACCTTGAGATTCCACCCAGAATCGAATCCGAGACTTCCGCATTGAAAGGCTCGCACGCTAATTGTATAGCTACTAGGAAGTAGATGCATTAATGAATACAACATATGATTTTGAAGTGATAAAAGATCAGAGCAGATAACGTAATTTACATTGGATGGTATTCATAATTCCTCTGTAGTTCGAATTTTAGATGTGATATTTCTAATTGTAGGATTTCAAAGATTTTCACGTGGGTGCAAATGCGGAAAAATCCCTTCAATGACTAATATGCCGTATGTGTATATCTTGTTGAGAAATGCTCTTCCAGTTTACATTTAAAGCAGAAATTAGAACATAATACCGTATTCAGCTATGTCATTCCAGAATTACAGTAGAAAAGGCTTCCGGATTGCACCGTTGCGTTGGTCGTAGGTTCGGTTTTGTGGTGGGAGTTCATTCTCCATTGTTAACATATAACTATAGTATATACGCCTATAAAAATAAGTATAATTCGACTTCAAACTTAGGAAATAATCTGTACTCCAGAAAATAACTCTCCATGTTGTATTGTGAGTCGAAGATAACTTTAAAGAATACTTTTGAAATTGAGTAGTACTTAATCCTTTGTTAGAGAAATTATAAAATGAAGGATACATATGAAAATATTCTTCGTGTATACTTAATTACAAGTAGAAACAGACATTGTTTTTCCGATTATTATATAGAAATGAAATCTTTAAGTTTTACGTCCCACGGTTATGCCGGTTCGGCTAAAGAAGACGGTGATGATGAGAGATGAGTGAAATGAAGAAAGTGGGAGAAAACGGGAGAACCCCGAGAAAACCCACTAGCACGGTGTTTGTCCACCACAAAGTTCACACGAAGCGAGCTGGGATCAAATCAGGGATCCCAAGCACCGGAGGTGAACGCTCCACCACTGAGCCACCGCGCCCCCGATTATTATATAGAGGGAAAAGATGTAATACATTTTAACCTCTAATAAGTAATAGGAAAGCAGTGTTCAAATATAGTAGCTTTGATTTTACCTATAGAAATGAACTTTTTTCTTTTCTGCTGATGCTCAAGACATCTGGTGTAAAACAAAATTTAATGGTTGTTGGTATCTATAAAGATATTCCGTCTTGTAAAAGCCCATAATGATTCCATTCTTTAGAGTAATAACCCATTAGTACCCAGAATTCCCCACTAATATTTTGAAAAGTTTTTTCCCCCCGCCTATTTGGTCCTAATAGTACTCTAAAATAGATATTTGTTTTTCAACCCGGCAACTCAAGTTGCCAACAGGCACATACATATTCAAAAAAGGAAACATTTTGAAAAGTTACAATTTTGAGGGAGAAAATACACTGCAGAAACATAACAATTAAAATCAAATCAATTATTTCTTTACAAGCCTTCAATCCCTCCTTCTGGAGTCTATCAAATCAATCCAGTTGAGTCTTTCTCCTCAAAACACATTGTACCTCCAAAACAATGCTAACTTCGCGTCAATCTATATATATAAAAGAGAACGTACAATTCTTTGTCCGCTCATCACGCTAATACGGCTGAACCAATTTCTTTCATTTTTGGGGGGTTATTAGGATTTGGACCCTAGATGGTTTTTATCATATCACTTTAATTTTTAATTACCAGTGTCTTGAGATAATTGACCATTCAAGTGTCCATAACGTACAAATCCTTTGTTATTAGTTCATCATAGGTAAAAATAAACGTATTTATATGCAACCCGCATGACCGTGTCACTCGGCGGGTTAACATAAATGACAGGCGATATACAGCGGAAAATAGCTTGAATCTTCTGTTTAAAATTTTTTAATTGATTTGCTTATTTTTACAGACACTTTTACAATATGCCAGCACCGGGATGACCGCAGCGAAGCGGGGCGGGTTAACATAAATGACAGGCGATATAATGTTAAGATTTACTGCAATCTTCTATGGTTTTTATCATATCACTTGAAAGCGAAAAAGTAAAAATTATCTAAGTAACAAAGTTTATTGCGTTCCGGGGTGACCGCAGCGAAGCGGGGTGAACGCTGCTAGTATATCATACAAAGAAAATGCAACAATGCTATGACGAAACAGACTCCAAATTACTTTACGGTTAAAACCAGCAATGCCAATCCATGAATTTCTGCGCTATGACGAAAAATTGCCGTGGCAACTTTAAGTTGCCAAGGGGACGCAGTGGGTTAATAAACAGGTGAAAGCCATGATTTGATCATTACGTCATGAATATTTTGCGATTATTAGCTTGTTTACAAAAATTGAAGGTAACATAAGAATACGTACGTATATGTGTGTAATTTTATCTTATTTTCAAGTTTTCGGTTTCTTATACTTCAGATTATCTCAATTGTTTTGGCTGTTCAAAAATTGCCGCTTTAGCTGGATATAGCATAATTGAGATGCAGGTTTGCTTTCAACCATTGTATAGAGAATTTAGTGGACTTAGATTTTTAATTTTAATTCTGTATATCTCTGTATGTAGCTAGCGTTAAAGCGGATTTTGTCACTGGAGTGGTTGCAAATATGATTGTCGGTAGACAGTCGCTAACATGGATTTAACATAAGAAAACGAACTTGCTATGTACTGTACATAGGCTATTGTGAGAAATCCTATAAATGTTTTGTGTTATGCTTTAAATTCTTGAGCTTAAAATCTATATAATTCTCGTAAGTAAGTATTTTATGTGTTGCTTTGCTGTGAGAAAGCTGGTTCATTGTTTTCTGTCGCTGGAGATAATTAAAGCATGCTGCTGCAAGCAATAGACCAAGACTGCATATGCCATTGGGGATTAGAATCATATGTATTCAGAAACAATAACATGAAAAGTTTTGTAGACTTCAGTAAGATTATAATGACAAGCAGATACAATGCTGTGCTAAGAGAAGTTTGCGACAATTTCTTTCCAGACTGTTAGACTTAAGATTTCAATCCTCTTGGCCAATTGTCCAGTACCCTTTACTGTATATGAGAAATTCATTCTTCGGTGGCAAGTAGTGGACATTACTTGTTCCAGAATGTATACATTAGGCAAAGCGTACAATTCCATTTTGTTTCAAATTCAGGGAGTGTTAGTTCTTGTTCTGATTGTCTATTATAGAGTGGATATAAGGAATTAGTAAGATATTGTTCTGTGTAAGTATTAGCTTATAAATGAAAAGGCAGCACTTTCTCTAAACACTCAAACTATTGTCGTACGCAGATAACATGTTATGAGTCGAAAGTTACTGTAGCTCAGAAATATTGATGTCAAATTTGGCCTGGTTCTAAGTAGCATCGGGTTTTTTAATTTCCTCGGAGTTCCCCCCAATGACGATTTTCTCATTAAATTTAGAAAGAGGCAAAATTTTCTGTGTGAAATTGATAGACAAGCAAATAATTTATTTTACACGTTAATATTCAGACGCTTTTCCTTGTGGCGGGTGCTGTGCGGTGTTCGATTTTGGATATCCAAATTGGTAAAAGTAGCAAAACTTCATCGATATATCGAATACCAAATTAACGAAATTTTGAATGTCAGATATCAAAATATCGATACGTTGATCAGTAAGTTTTGATACTGATATTTCGATATTTGAAAAGATCGATCGATCCATTGATATATTTTGAACTTTCGTAATCCCCACTTTTAGACGTTCTAACACGATTAGTGTATAATTGTTACGTTTGGAGTGTGTGTTCTGCACAAAGGCAAGTTATAGTTTATTACATAGAGTAGCTGGGCGAGTCTACAAAATGAAGTTGATAGTGAAAAAGAACGATTTTCGATATCTTATTCAATAAAGAAAGCTTTGAATTTAACCTCTCACGATTATGCCTATTAGACTAAGAGAGACGAGTAGGGAAGGGCACGAGCGAGTTTTCTTTGAAACTCGACTCGACTCGAAACAGACATCTCTGATTTCGGCTCGAGAACTCGGCTCGAAAAATTTCCTCCAACTCGACTCGAATTTGGGTCAAGTCGAAACGAGCCAAATCCAGTGTGTTACTTTCTCCATGTATTCTACAGAGACAATATAATTATCCTGTTATCAATAATACTACTGCTGCTATTTATTATTATTATTATTATTATTATTATTATTATTATTATTATTATTATTATTATAACAGCACCGACTCGACATGAAAGATTAGCAGTTTGTGTCTGAAATCCAGGAAATATTTGACTTCCGACCTCGGTAATCGTGAAATCTAGGAGGCAAGGACATCGTTCACAAGGTTCTGGGTTTGAGTTTCGGATGAGCACGTATTCGGGCTCGAGCAAAAATTGTTAAAAGCTATAGGACGCAGGTCAAACATCTCACCCAACCGAGCCGGCTCGAGCCTATGGTTTATCCCAATCGAGGCGGCTCGAGCCGATGGCTCATCCCAACCGAGTCGCTCAAGCTATATGCTCAATCAAGCCGAGCCAATGGCTCATCCCAACCGAGCTGGCTCGAGCTGTTCAATCAGTTGAACCAAGCTGAGCTGGTTGACATCACTACTCGGTTGAGCTTCTGCTTGGGCTGAAAAATTCGTCCCTGCAGGTCTCAGCCTTGATGGTAAGAGCTACAGTATATTGGTGCTCATGACATTTGAGGCTATCGAGACGAGACGAGATGCGAGCAGTGTCCTCTCTCGTGAGCAACACAAAAATTATTCCACATAACTGCTTATATTTCTCATAACTGTTGCTTTCCAGTCTAATCAGGCCATGATTTCAAGACGAGTTAAAACGAGCGAGCCATTTATCAAGTTCGACTCGACTCGAAACTCGATCTCGAAAACAGTGACTCGGCTCGAAAGTTGACTCGAGAAAATTACCTTTGGCTCGATTTGAAACTCGACTCGAATTCAAGTCAAGTCGAGTTTTAGCTCCACTCGTGCCCATCCCTAGAGACGATGATTATTTCCATTTTTAGACATTAATACTAACGTGATTAATGTATAATTCTTATGTTTGGAATGTGTTATCTGAGTCTTCTGTAGAAAGGCAAGTTATAATTCATTACGTAGAGTAACTGGGCTAGTCCACAAAATGGAAGTTGATAATGAAAAGGACGATTTTTTATATACTAATTCAATAAAGAAAGCTTTGAGTATCACTTTTACGCTTCTTGAAATAATAAAAATATTAAATAATAGAACAGAATGAATGTGACTCTTATGAAATAAGTGTTATGCTTCTTCGTGGTCAGTGGCGAAATGTGTCGCTTTCTTTCTGTACATAAATGCTGTTAAGAGACTCCAACTCAAATTCATCAATAGAATTAATCAATAGAATAAATGGTGCACATTAAAAAGATAAGAAATTGAAGAACATTGTCTCTTGTTTTTCTTTCTTACTCCATGTTTCCTCTCCAACCATAGTCAAATATGATTAGTTCTTTCCCAGATTCTTTCTTTTCTTTTGTAACATTTTCATGACGTGTAATATTAACACCAATGTAAAAGGTCGCCGGTATATGCTAGACTCCAAACTCCATTGATTTTTTTTTTTTTTTAACAAACCAAAGCGTTGCGTGTTTAGAACCGTTTGTCCAAAAACATAAAGAAAGGTAATTGATACTTACTTCCATTAACATTTAGTGCGCATGTGGTGGCCGCTACCTTTTACAGCGTAATAGCTGGTGATTGATATATCATACAACTTTATGAAGTAAATTATGTTAAAAGACCTACTGTTTGAGAATACAATTTACGAAACTCAAATGGGGTGCTAGATAGTCGATAGACTCTGAAATGTTTTCTACTTCATTAAAAAGCAAAACTGATATGAGCTCCTCCGTGGCTAAGCGGTTAGCGTACGCGCCTTTGGCGTGGGAGACCCGGGTTCGATTCCCGGCGGGAGCTCATGTGGTTCGGATTCCACGTTAATCAGTAGGTCCACGTCTCATATAGCCTCGCTGCTGAAAGGGACGCTAAACTAAAATCAACTCAACTGATTGATATATATATATATATATATATATATATATATATATATATATATATATATATATATATATATTAGATAGATAGATAGATAGTGGCGGATCCAGGATATGATCAAGGGAGAGGCTAAACCATAGTTTGCAGTTTTATCCAATGTAAAACAGGGTTGAAGCCCATTTTATCCAGTGTATACCTGAGCGTCAAGAGGGGCTATAGCCTCCCCTTGGATCCGCACCTATATATATATATATATATATATATATATATATATATATATATATATATATATATATATATATATATATATATATATATTAATGTCCCATGATTGTCATTTACGCTAAAGGAAAAATGAAATATTTAAGTTTTACGTCCCATGGTTATGCCGGTTAGACTAAAAGAGGCGGTGATGATGACAAATGAATGGAATGAATAAAGTGGAAGGGAACAAAAAAAACAAAAAAAAAAAAACGCATACGGTGTTTGCCCACCACAAATTTTACTTGTGGGCCGAACCAGGGACTCCACGCACCAGAGGTGAACGTTCTATCACTGAGCCACCGCGGTCCCTTAGGTCAAAGGAAATGGATAATTAATAAAAATGAATAATGGTCGTCTGCACATACTTACGTATATAGTGCAATGTAATCTAATTTCCTTCAGCTATATTTCGTAACTTTATTTGATGAGACTGTCTTGTTTCAAAGATTAATTTAGTGTTAAAATCTAGTTACAGTGTGGTCTGTTTAGTTCTGAGTGTTGTATCAAACTATTGTAGAATGCAACTGAGACGATGAAAAAAGAAAGGGTTCAATAGGATAGCCGTACCGCGAAGGCGGAACGCTGAGAGAGCTGCATAGATTGTCTCCCGCCAACACAGCACCCAGTAATGAAGATAGATGCGATGGATTTTATAATAGATGTGACATTAAGTTCAGGACTAAGATCGATCTGCTACAACTACTGGTAGTGTTACATAGGTTTCTCCAGTACCATTTGAGATCTTTCTCAGCTTTTGTAAATGCAGAACCGAAAAGATTACGCAAAATGTGAACAAAAGGAATTTTAACATCTTAAAAAAATACCGTTATTGCAAATGCTTTTGTATGTTTATTAGTATGAATTCATTACTGAAAATATTAGAACATACCTGTGTAATGTGTTTGCTATTACCTGTAATAGCGTTTGCAAAACAATTAAAAACTTAAAGACTTTAATTCTATAATAAATGAACTGAAACTGGAAATAAATCTCAAACGAGAAAAGCCTTTTTACATGAAAGCTTCTAGTGTAACGTCCTACGAGTATGCCTGTTGGGTTAAAAGACATGATGGATGGTCGATAGAAGTGAGTAGTCATGAAAGATTCAATAGGATATTGTGGAAATGGGAGAACTCCGAGAAAGCCTCTTGGACATGATGTTCTCTACTACAAACTCGTATGGCCTGGATTCGAACCAGATGTTCTCGCACCATAGGTGAACTTTCTTACCACCGTTCCTCCTAATACGAAAATGTCACTCTAATTTAATTAAGCACTCGTATAGATTAAATGTGTTTCTCTTTGCATATAGCAAGTATTGCGTAATACTAGCATGAACTTTTATGTTAAAACTTAATTCATACGTTGCATTAAATAGAATTGCGTAATTTGCTCATACTATTTTGAGTAATAGGATTTGCAATTTATTAACCTTCAATTAGTATGGTCCGGGTATGCTGTTTCGTAAATAGGTTACTGTGTGCCAAAAAATATTCAAGAGCATTGATTACAGTTCTACAATGTTTTGCACAAATAATAATAATAATAATAATAATAATAATAATAATAATAATAATAATAATAATAATAATAATAACTCTAGTACAGAGCGCAAAATTTCAGTCAGACGCACTCGCCAATCCAAAAATGATAGTCGCCAGTATCTCTCACGTACAAATTACGAGAGGTCCTTCCCCCCCCCCCCCCATGGCCTTTGGTTGGTCAAAGAAAGAGATTACATCAGGGCTAAAATTTCAAAACCAGACAATTAGATTCAGGATAATCAATTTTGAGTTGGTGTAACGCTCTCTCTCTGCACTGAAGTACCATTTGTCGATCGCAGTTTTCCTATCAAAAGGCTTCTTAAGTAAAGGGCATTGATGAAAATTGTCAGCTGTTAGTGGTTTAACCTGTTCTTCTCCATAACCTCAAATGCATAGCATGTAACAGGCCACTACATAATTAAGTATAATGCTTCTCTCATAAACCATTTACTCTTATCTTACCTTTAATAATAAAATAAATTGTCTTAATCCTCTTCTTATACAACCGAAGGTTTTAGCTGAAATCTAATTTTTATCTATCAAACTAAGGTGGTAGGTTTTTGCTCTGAGACATATATATATAATATATAACACTTGTAGAATTGATATTAATTTATTTTTAGAATAAAAGTGCAAATATACATATGTA
This sequence comes from Thermobia domestica, assembly GCF_964235325.1. Classification (NCBI taxonomy): domain Eukaryota; kingdom Metazoa; phylum Arthropoda; class Insecta; order Zygentoma; family Lepismatidae; genus Thermobia; species Thermobia domestica. The sequence continues at coordinate 26,638,627 of NC_137462.1, forward strand.
CAAATAATCAAAATTCTGTCATCGAAGTTCTTTCAGCCTTCTAATTATTAACCTTTGTATCTTTTTGATTAGAAAATATCTTAATCGATGCTCACAGATTCCCAAATTTACTCTACTCGGAAACCCGCTGTCCGTCACTTCGAACAAGCTTCGACCGATTTGCCTACTTCTATCAAGAAAGTCTGACTACAACTTTCCGTCAGTAAAAAAAAAAAATAGATTAACCTTTCATCTATGACACCCACTTGTGAACATAGAAGGTTAACTTCCTTAAAGAGAACACCATCACTTTGGTCTCCTCTGGCCTAAATAAAAAAATATCTAATACTTCAATATATTAGCCATTTGAATCTCAGAACTCAGTTAAATCAACGCTTCTGTATAGACCATCACTCAGGCCTTCCCTACATGAATTTATTTCAACATATTCTACGGCCATCACTTAGGCCCAGAGAAAATTACTTCTCTCTGCAACTATCATCACTTAGATAGTTCCCTACATGAATTTATTTCAACATATTCTACGGCCATCACTTAGGCCCAGAGAAAATTACTTCTCTCTGCAACTATCATCACTTAGATAGTTCCCTACCAGAAGACAGAATTTCAAAAGGACATCACTTAGCCCTCCTGACCATCTTCTAAAAAATTACGACTGAGGGTCCTCTTTTATATGGTCGGTGGACGCGTCACTTTCTCTTTTTTTTTTTTTTTGTTAGGTTTATATTTTCGCTAAAGAAAAAGAAAGCTTGGGTAGGCAAAACCTCCGAGATTCTAGTAATTCCATTCTAAAATTTTCAGCCACCAAATATTTAAAAGCTAAAGGAAAAAAAAAGTACGTTAGAAAGAAAAAAAAATATAAGCACAAACTATCAACACAATTCTATACACAAGTTATCCTCTACAATTATATATATATATATATATATATATATATATATATATATATATATATATATATATATATATGTGTGTGTGTGTGTGTGTGTGTGTGTGTGTGTGTGTGTGTGTCTGGCCAGACCTAATAGATTATAAATATATAGTCTTACTAATTAAACATATAAATATGTATAAAATATATTTAATCTTTTTTACCTTATTACAGCAAACCAGTAAGGGCGAAGATACGTCCTTACACAGCAAATCATCCAATGTGTCAGTCTTCAGTGAATTCGTGTAGGCAGTCTTAACTCTGTTGAGACTGCTGAAGCTTCTCTCACAAGAAGCAGTACTCAACTCACAGAATGTGACAATTGGATGCAAATTTGGGAATATCGTAAGGCAGGAAATCAGGATTCAAATAATTTCGATAGAGAATGAGATGGTAACGTTGTGAAGACATCACATTTTGTGTTTTCTCTCAGTCTGCGACAATCATTTTCGTGCGAAACAGAAATTGCGCATCCCTGTGAGTTTAGGAAGAAACCATTTCTACTGAACACTGGTCGCCAGCTCTAAATTTGTAGTCGCCGATGGCTACCTGGCGACCGGAAATTTTGTGCCCTGCGCCCTGCTCTGAACCATTGATAGTAGTTCTGATATCTCACGAAATTACTATTTCCAAATACTTTTAAAATGTGAAACAGCATTTGATCGAATTTAATTTCACCGTATCGTCTATAGCCACCATACCAGAGGAGGGTTATATTAGGATTTCTTAAAACTTTATTTGCAAGATACTATAAAAATGTACGATATGGATATTAGAGAAGAATGAAACAAAGTAATCAGGCTCCCCAAAGATTGTAGCTGCTTTTTTTTTTTTTTTTTAATACAATATATTAAGTGTTAATTGAGCAAGTGACAGTACTGTTTTGGGCAATAATCAATATGGCTTAATTGAGCACTTTATAAACACTAAAACACTATGGATTCATAATTTTAAATCATTGTTGGTTTCCCATTATTTTATAACTTATTTTTAAGCTGCTGAACCTAGTGCGATCTTTTAACGGAAAATAAATTATGGGATAAGTACGTAATGTCCAATAATAACGTCTACTCCAACTTTTTTTTTTTTTTTAAATAATTTAAGATGTGTTGAGACATGTTCTTTGTTACGCGTTTGTATGTGGGCCAGTGTAGCACATTCGTAGAGTGCTAAAGTCTTTCTATTTCAAGTGTGACCCTGCTTGCGCTGCAGTCGGTGTGTGTTTTCCCGTACTTCCCTCAACAGAGGCGGGACAAGTTGCTCTGGCCGAGATTCTTCAATAGTTTGATGCGGATAAAATTGTCACATTGAATTATTTCACGGTCTTCGCTGTGCATTGTCTTGTTAGCCATTCTAAGTAGCCTACGATCTTCACTCGTTAAGACCAAACGAGGTCATTCACTTCTTTCTCCAAAGCAAAGGGATGGTTTCCTTTGTGTGTGTGTGTGAGAGAGAGAGGCGGGGTTGGATCCGAAGTATGTTTCACATATTTTCCGAGGACATACTTGAAATAGAAAGGGTCTAACATCTATTGCGAAAATCACTCGTGCCGTTCCAGCTGTATAAGTTTGTGATAGAGTGTATTGTATCCATAAATTTTGTTGCTGTTTCCCCAATTTTCTTATTCACGGGCGCGGTGCCTCAGTGGTAAAGCGCTTACCTCTGGTGCTTGGGGTCTCTGGTTCGATCCCCAGCCTTACAGTGCGTACGTTTGTGAAAGATAACATCGGTCTATGGTTGTCCTTGGGGTACTCCCGTTTCCTCCCACATTATCATTCAACCAATTCTTCCATCATCATTCACTTGCCTTAATCATGGTCTCCCTTAGCCTAAAAGGCATAATCGTGAGAGTTAACTGAAAGATTTCATTTTGTTTCCTATTTCCTTGTTCATTCGATCAATTCTTCCACTGTTCGTTTCTGTTAATACACAGTATGATCAACAGAGTTGAGTTGATTTTAGTTTAGCGTCCCTTTCAGCAGTGAGGCTACATGAAACGTGGGCCTACTGATTAACGTGGAATCCGAACCACATGAGCTCTCGCCGGGAATTGAACCCGGATCTCCTACGCCAAAGGTGCATACGCTAACCGCTTAGCCACGGAGGAGCTCTATGATCAACAGATCTAAAGTGAAAATGAAATAAAATTTTTAATTTAGTACTACATGCTGATTATACTGTGTAGCATGATTAATGAAAGTTACTTTTATGAATGAATTAATGGAATGAGTTCTTGGGGGAAAATGGGAGATCCCTAAGAAAACCCACAGGCATGATTATGTACACTACAAGTTCATATGGCGTGTGGGATCGAACCAGGGATCCCTTCACACTAAAAGTGAGCTATCTACTATAGAGAGTTCATGTTCCCTACTTAAAGTGAAGATTTTGTGTTGAAAAAAAATGGGAAAATTCTGATCCAAATTATGTAACTAAATCATTAATACGTGTGATGAAAAAAAAAAAAAAAAGAATTTCTAGCTTTAATCCTACATCTTGAAACTGTTGAAAAACTAGTAGAATTAAGAAATGTAGAACTGTTGGATTAGAAAACCAGAACTATTGCTTTGGGAATCAATATGCTGATCATTGACATATATCATTCAGTTGAAGTGCGTCATCTGTCTCCTTAGTTCTTCGTCGGATGAATAATCCTGATCTCATTATTTTATATAGTTCTATGAAAGTAGTGTAAATTTTCATGTGGAACAATGTTTCTCAATTTAATCTTGTCCTTTGACTAGTAAAACAGGATTACTGAACATTAAGTACAAAATAAATAAATAAAAAAAATAAATAAAAGTCTAAAATAACCACTAATGTCATACATATTTTAAACAATAGAATTTGTATCTTTTATTACGTTTTGTTATGGTAGTGTTTTGAATACACTATGGAATGATGACGTGAAGCTGTAAAGATTTGAAAGTGATAAATTACAGATAAAATTTGAAAATAATCCATTCATGTTGGTGCTTAATCACGAACCAATTCCTGTTGAAACAGCATTGAGTGTTGCTTTATTTTCTTGAAACATTTTTTCTTTCATTCATTTTCTTGTGTTGTAACCGTTTCTAAATAAGCAATCCTTAGGAACAATTGTTTCTGCGTCCTAATCATTTCACCTTGCCTAACAGCTGTGAAAGAGATTATACTTACATCGTTAGTTTCATGTTTAAGAAAGTTCTTAATATGTTCAAATCAGTTATTACCTTAAAGCTTACTGAGTAACACGAAAGCTATATCGTTGTATATAATATATATACGAGGGTGATTTCTTAACTCGTCGCAGCTTTGCTGCCCTGCAGGAATGGAGATCCACTGTTGGCATTTGAAGGCTACAGGAAGGCACTTTTAGGGGCAAACGCCAGGGAACAGTCGAAAAATACTTTCATATGAATTAATTGCTCAATCAGACTTATTTATGCACAAATGAACAGAAAAGTATGTTAGGTACGTAGCAAATATCGTTGAAATAGTTCCCTGTAGCGTGCACACATCTTTGGTTACGATAGAAAAGGCTCTGACAAGTCATACATGTCGACGCATCACACAGCCGACGGTATTCAGTACTTTTCTTCTCGTTTACAGAGAGGCGCGGACGCTGTGAGGAACTATTTAAGAACTTGCTGTTTGTTAGGCACGTAGCGTACTTTTCTGTGTACTTCTGTGTTCATTTTTGCATATTAAAACTCGATCGGGCAGTCGATTGGTATGTACGTATCTTCCGATTGCAGTCAGTTTCATTCAACACCGTCTTTCTATGACCTTCAAAATATATGTACTGGATTTGTGTTGTTGCATTTTTTTTTTTTTTTGTTTAGCTTAGTTCCTTTGGCGTGGAAGACTTGGTTCGATTCTTGGCGGGAGCTCATGTGGTTTGGATCCCACATTAAGCTGTAGAGGTCCACGTTTTAGATAGCTTCACTGCTGAAGAGACGCTAAACTGAAAAATCAAAAAATCAAATCAGATCGTTTTTGGGAACTGTACCACCGCTGCCATGACTTTCTCGACTGACATATATATGGTACCTAACATAAAGGTTCTAGGCCGTTTTTTTTTTCCTTCCCTTTCCTCGGATAATGTGTTCGCCGAGGGACGTCATCCCTTTATGCGTGACGGGCTAAGTGGTCTTAGATGCCGAAAGCCCAGAAGTCTAAATCCTAAATCATACGTGACGGGCTAGCGTGGCCATAGATGCAGAAAGCCCAGAAATCGAATTTCTAATCCAATATATATATATATATATATATATATATATATATATATATATATATATATATATATATATATATATATATATATATATATATATATATATATATATATAACGTTTTATCAGAAAGCAGTCTACCATTGCCTTTCCTTCATGCCAAGACGGTTTTCTTTCTACCTTACCTACAGTTAAAGCTCAGTGATAAATTCCAAAACCCGAAACTCCGGAGTATCTGTTAGGTTCTTAAGAACACAATCTACTACGGGCTGCGTACCAAGTTACTGGAAACTCTTTGAATCTGACGACAGAGACCATATTCGCTTCAACGCTATTCTGTCCGTAAAGAAAGCGGCTCATTGGGCTCTCGAGACCCGATCTTACTTTTCGACATCTAGATTACTAGCTAAAACATGAGATACTTCTGCGCTCCTATCATGTCATAGTTGTTTTATAGCGTTAGTCATGAAATAATTCGTTTCACCATGATTTAGCTAACTTCTGTTGTGCATTGAAATCACCAAAGAAAATTAGTTTAGTTTTTTTTTTTTTTTTTTATAACTAACTGGATCCGAATATCAGTTGGCTACAATATGAGCTAGGAAATTAATATTTGTGTGATTTTTTTTTTTTTTTTTTTTTTTTTTAATCATAAGATGAAGATTGACTTTGTGAAATGCGCAATTTCATTTTCATGTTTCTTGAAGTCATCACGAATTCGAAAGGAAATAAAAAGGCTTCATGTGAATACATTAAAGCCAGCTACTTGCTTAAACAAAACTATAGAATGTGAAAATTATATTTTAATAATATAATTGTTACGTTTTTTCCTACATTTCTTTTCATCGTCATACTGGTTTGTGTTACACAAAAAATGTTAAGTATTTCATTTGTACCTTGAAAGAATAAAATAAATAAATTAGTTTTTCTTCCTTCGCTTCAGAAAGTGGGGCATAAAACGTAAAATTGTTTATAAGCGTTTGTTTTCTGAACTTATAAAAATCAAATGTTTATATATTTTACAATTTAAGCACTAATTCTTCTACTTGCTGAATAGCTACCAGCGAAAGACAAAATTTGGAATAGATAATTGGAAAGAAATAATAATCTATAAAATGCCAAATATCAGAATCAAACAAACTAAAATATATCAATATAAATTTTTTATTGATAAATGCAAAAATTAAAATTGACTTTACAGCAGTTTTCTTCAGCATTTTTCATTGTGAGAATCGCTTCAAATGACGTTAAACTTCACGGGAACCAGATTTTTTTTTTTTTTTTTTTTTTTTTTTTGTTAACTCCAGAAACTATAAACAGTCATACAATTTTATACTCAGTGAATGACTAAGCCTTTTCCGTTAGTTGAGCAGCTATCACGCACACCTTTGGTGTACAGGGTTCCGGATTCGATTCCGTGAGATAGCTTTGAAATTTAAACGCATTACAGTGGCTCGGATTCCACCTAAAACTGTAGGTTCTCGTGTTATATAGCCTCGGTGCTGGGAAAGGAGGGTAAACTTCAACCAACTTGGGACTGAGTGTGACTAATGGGCTTCTTTTTCGTAAACTGGGAAGGTTATGTTCATTGGCGAATAACTTTGGTTGTCAATTCTGAAAATTTATCTGTCTTCTTTGTGTGTTTGGTTTTTACTTGAACATAATCTTTGTTTTACCAAATCATTTTATTTAATCCGTTATAGAAAATTTCAGAATATTTATCTCTTAATGATTCTTTCTCAAGGGTTGTTAATCTATACACATGTATAGAACAGTTCAATCGGGTGCAAGAATGTATTGAACCACCAAACAGTACCTCAAAATTCACCAGTGAGTCGCGAGCTCTAGGTTGTGAATCGCCGTTTTACAGCATATTCTCCAAAGGTAAGAATTTAAACTTAAGTCTGTGTAGTTATAAATGTCTACTTTGTGCATATTGAATGAATTCGTACACTTATTTCTCATTTTTTATAAATCTTCCCAGATAAACCAATAGAATCTCTTCAGCCTCCTTAACCGAAACTTTTTCTGTTTCTCTGTTCTTCCATACACTATGTTGGGGGGCACAGTGGCTCAGAGGTAGAGCGCTCTGCGTAGGGTCCCTGGCCAAATAAGTTCGTAGTAGACAACATCGTGTCCGTGAGTTTTTTTTCGGGGTACTCCCACTTTCTCGTTCCACCAGTCCTTCCATTATCATTCACTTCCCTTAATCGTCGTGTCCCTTAGCCTAAAGGTCATAATCGTGAAACGTTAAACTGAAACATTTCATTTTTTTCGTATATTGTGTTGTATTCAATTTGTTGCCGCGATATGAGAATGATTATGTAGTCCTCACCTTCCTAGGTCCTGTTTCTTAGCGAATGATGTTAATTTTATTTTCAAGAAACTTCCGTCTGCGGTCATTCATATCTAATTACAGAATCGAGCGTTTCTTTCTTCTCTTATTCCTCAGATTCGCAGCTCAATTTGAACGTTATCTATCTTAGGTGTCTTTCCATATTTCATGTCTTTCTTTGAGCTCCTTCGTGGCTAAGCGGTTTGCGTATGTGCCTTTGGTGTGGGAGACCCGGGTTCGATTCCCGGCGGGAGCTCATGTGGTTCGGATTCCACGTTAATCAGTAGGTCGTCTTATATAGCCTCGCTGCTGAAAAGGACGTTAAACTCAAAATCAACTCAACTCATCTCTTTCTTTTCAAACTTGGTCTAAATTATCGTAAAGGTTTATCATGATCACTTATTTTTCTTTCCTCTTCAACATATAGACTACACGATTTCACACATATACTGTTCTTTTGTTGTTTTCATATTCCGTTTGCTGTTTTTCCGTCTTTATTTTCTTTTCTCATCGTTATACCTCTTTGTTTCTTATAATTCTCAATCTCTCTCCATTACAGTTCCCAAATTTTCATTGCATTTAAACGTTTATGGGCACAGAGGAAGCGAACTGGTTATGTGCTATCACTTGGACTGTAACTTTATGTTCGGGCACAACGCTCACAATCAGTTGATTTAGATTTTATATCATATTTAAAAAAAGAGTTTTAAAAATGCAATATTTACGACATTTTCAAGAAGTTCATTTTTGTTGAAGAAATATAAAAGAACAGAGGAAAATATGCTTCCATAGGTGCAACTCAAACATATGTATACTGTATAGCCGTGGTGGCTGACGTGAATGCTTGCTGTGTACTGAGCGAGAAATATTGACAGTCTGTTATTTATGTAATAATAATGCAGCTTCCTTTTCGCTCTGAAAATGAGATCCATGTGCACCGTCAAAGCTTATTTTTCCCTTCTCTTCTCATATGTGTTTTTGCTTTTTTCGCTAGGTGCCATGTCATTTTGTTTTGAGGCTTGAGAGAAAGAAGCTTTTATCTCGGTAGTAACTGATCCTGTTGGTTATGGAAGCCCGCGGAACATACTGTCATGGTTGGTTGTCTAAGAAACGAGCTCACAAGAGCATGCACATTAGAGAAGGATGTGTGATTTGTAATGTGAATCAATCTTCAATGTAAAGTACAGCTCTTGCTAGTGATGATACTACCCAGACTTCTCCATCTTTCGAATAAGGCAGATCTGAATCCGATACTTTGGATAGCACATTAGTTGTAGATATCCGATCGATAGATTCGTATTCATTAAATATATGTGAATTTGTGAATTAAACAAACACTGCAACTTGTAGAAAATCGAGAATGCAAAAATATGAGAATGTACGTGTATACTTTCACGAATACATGAAAGCATTAGAGATGAAATTAAGAAATTACAGCTTTGGTAATACATTTAGCGAACTTCATTTATATAAGACTAACTCTCTGGCTTCATAGCCACTTGACTAATGTAATGATTAATATGCGCCATTTTAAGGTAGGCATTATTGTGTCGCGCAGAGATGGAGTGGGTTGTGGGTGAAGTAGGTCAAGATTTGTGAGTGGGCCGTGGGTCAACAGGACGTGACCCACTACGACCCACTACCCACCGTAATTCACTTTGACCAACCGACCCATCATGTCTTGCTCTGACCCACCGACACTGTTCTCAGTTCATTGTAGACAACATCTTCTGAACACTGGTGAATTTGTGTACGTTTTACTTTCAGGACTTCCATTTTTCTTCCTTTTTGTTTTGTTTCTATGTACTTATCTGGGATGAGTTTATCTAAGAAAAAAGAACTTCAGGCACTTATGGATATTTATATTTGTAATTGTAATAATAGCAATGGGATTGAATTCTTGGGTTTCAAGACACAGACAAATTTTACTCTTTCTTTCCTTTACGTGGTCCTACTTTACCTTGATTTGAATTTCATCCTATTTTCCACTGAAAAGTATCTGGAATTCGACAAGAAAATAATTACATATGATAATTAAATTGAAATTCATCGTAATATGACCCATGACAAACACTTTACCATTTTATATAGTAAAGGTAAGATCCACCGCTATTGTTACAGAGCTGTGTTTGAGCGATTGGCCGTAGAAATTAAAAACTCCGGTGCCGTGAGGTTGAAAAGGTGTTAAAAAAATACGGATTTAGAAAGTGAATAAATGTTCGACTATTTTATACGAAAGTACTTTAAAAACAACTATGTAAATTCATTTTTTTTTTTTATTATTATTTCGGAAGGGTTAAACTACTGTTAGGCTGATCCCTACAATTTCAACAAATGTTATGAAATTGTGATTCAATTTTTATTAAAATATACAGAGTTAGCAGAAATGAATCATCAAGTTGCAGTATTTAGAAGTATAAAGATAGGTGGTAAATGAACATTCTGATTATGAATTATATTTCTGGGTATTACCGGAATGTGGGACCTTTTAAAGCCCGCCACGTTTAAGGAATGACGTTTCTCGACGGTTATCGTACCCGGGGAAGTGAGAAAGGAAGGAAGCGGCCTTTTATGTTAGGTACCATCCCGATATTTGCCTTGTGTGAATGAGGAAAACTTAGGGAAAACATCGCTCAAAGTGACTAGCCTGAAGTGGCTTTTATACGTTTTCGATCGAGTGTCCCCATCGGTAATAGAATCCAGGTCGCTCACACCAAAGGTGAGAGCGTTAGCGACTGCGAATACATGGAAAGGTACATACACTACCAAGTTTCAGGTACATATTACAGATGTTCAATATGTGAATCGTTAATCATACAACACACAGCCAAATGGTAATCCAGTTCGTTTCATACGTTCAATGGTATGTTCGCGTCAATGTTCATCACAGCAGCAATGATTCGTTCCTTAGTTCTTGCAGCGTTGGCATTTGGGGTAAATAAACTGTGTCATTCACATACCCGACAGGAAGATATCATGGGCGTGAGATCTGAAGTCAGCCACAGTCACAGTATTTTGTAACCCGATGAATCATTTGTGCTAACCCGATATTTCACCTAGGTATCATAATCTAAAAGTTGTAAGCATTATCAAAGAAGATTCTGGTCTATTAACTCATTTGGCGTCACTGCTTAGCAATGCTTTTAGTGGCATGGTATTTGTAATTAAGACTTTTTTTTTTATTTGTTTCGTTTTCACATTTAAATATAGAAAGAAAGCGTTAATACATTTGTAAAGCTTCGGAACACCTTTATCCTAAGGATTTTCATATTTAGATAAAAGATTTAACAAATATAAGATGCCACACAGCATCTGATGGGGAATCCGATATCCGTTCAACAGATTATTGACTCAGAGATAGAAGAAAATTTATTATCCGGCTAAGTATTATGCGGATGAGTATCAGTACTGCAATTGGCAATGCTTTCATGTGTATTGATCGTCGATATTAGAGCTTATGAAGATAAAAATAGAATCATGGAGCACATTAGTTGTTTCATTAAACCTGAATCGAAAAACGATAATTTAGGGGACTTTATAAATTCATGTAAATTGAAAAGAAATCACTTCAAATCTTTATGAACAATCTTAATTTAAGAAAAGAAAAATATAGTCGGAATTTGACTGGTGAATTGACATTGGCGGAGAGTTTGAACACCCAAAATGCTTAGAATATTCTGCAAAAGCATGAAAGCGAGCTTGAAATTTAATTCCCTCGGTGTGCAAGCAGAGTTCCCTTGACTTTCTTGTCTAATGTTACACAGTTGAGCGAATTCAAATGCTAACTTTCCATTACTAAGGCCTCGCTGTACTCTCTCATTTTAACTTTTCTTGGATGATGGGTCGGTGCGACGTGCTTCCGAGTTCTTCTCGTCTCGCTTCCCTGTTCCCTTCGGAGCAAAGGGAAAGAGAGATATGTACTTAAAATCTCGTTTGTCGTCTGCTCTGTTGGAACAGCATTAAGTTTCTCGAGTGGCAATATTTCAGCAAAGTTGAGTAACTGATTATTTCCCGTAATTTTATAGTAAATTTCGAGTTAGACGACACAAAGTTGCTATGGAATTCAAGATCTCCTCTTAAAAAGAATCATCGATCAGAATACTCTTCTTATTCTTCTTTAAGTCAAATTGTCCATTTTGTACATTAAAAAGATATAAAATGGTATGGGGAAGTCAATGTATGGAATATTTTCGAGGGTCTGTAGAACGCAGACACGAATCGTACAGGCGTATTTCTTCCTATATTTCCGTTGAAATTCGTGGGCTATGGGTTACGTAAGCAACAGCCAATCAGATTCGGATGTGATCGAGATAGAGGGGCGCTGTCGTAGTTTGTTGACGTCATAAGGAAAAAGGGAAAAAGTTGGCTGCTTACCAGCCTTAGCTGCTTTAAAAGGGGGGTGGGAATGAAGCAAAAACTAAAATAAGTTAGTTTCGTTTCACAGTGTGAAACTTCTATTATTACTATTTCACAATGTGAAACTACGGTAACTTTCAAACTATGGAATTTCAATACTCAAACTGAAAGTAGAACATCTATAATTAACTATGGTTGCTACAGACTAATATGATCTAGGGATGTACCGATATCACTTTTTCACCGATACCGATATCGATACTGAAGAGGCCGATACTGCCGATACCGATACTTTTGGACGCATTTCTTACATATTATCAGGAATTTTCAGAATAATGAAATGTTCAACATTATCATAAGGTATATTAGATATAAGGCCAATTTTGATATACAAAGACGTAAAGCAGAACTTCATCTTAGGTTCCACACAAAAAATAATTTCCCCTAAATTTAATCTTAAACAACGAAGATCTAAGAATAGATTTGATTCCCTGCTCATGAACATCTTAAAATTCTGTCTGCAAAATTGTGTGATTTGGCCAGTGGCCAGTTAGTTAGTGGCCACCGGTCACTATTTGGTACCAAAATGTTCAGCGTTCTCGTAGGTATTGATCAACACCAATATTATCTCTCTATGACTTCCAGTTCCCAAGATATTGGCCAAAAAAAGTCCGATTTCCGGAGATTTAAGGAACCATATCTTGGTAATCGTAAGTCATAGAGAGATATTGGGAACAGCTTTCCTTAGCAGCTAGGGCCGCGGTGGCTCAGTGGTAGAGCGTTCACCTCTGGTGCTAGGGGTCTCGGGTCCAAACCCTGCTCCCGCCAAGTGGACTTTGTGGTGGACAAACACCGTGTGCGTGGGTTTTCTCGGGGTTCTCCCGTTTCCTCCCACTCTTCATTCCATCATTTCATTCATCTCTCATTATCACCGTCTCCTTTAGCCTAACCGGCATAACCGTGGGACGTAAAACTCAAAAATTTCATTTCGAAAACGATATTTATTACTTTAGAACTAATTGTTTTTAACCAGTAAGTAGGAAAAAATCATGACAAAGTGAGCGTCTTTTGGGTTTCTTCCATAGCATTTTCTTGTAAATTGAAACCTCTGCCTCGTTTGAGATTCAAATGATGGGTCTGCTATCCTGACTATGGGCGCCCGAAGGGGGAGGGCAGGGTGAGGTCCGGCCCCCTGGCTCACGAAAATGTATACGTACTATAGCAAACCACGTATATTAAAAACCAGACGTAATATAGCATCCATGGAATAGGCCCTCCCCAAAAAACTTTCTTCGGGCGCCCATGATCGTGACTGAGGACCTTTGGCTTTTTTTTGCCAGTATTTTGGCATGGAGAGGGTAAAAATATCAGTTGAGTACGAGTAGTGCAAATCAAAGGCGTACACATGCATAAAAAAATCGATTATACAAATGATAATAATTTAGATCAACTTTAAAAGAAATCGATGAAATATAAGTGTCACTGTTAGTTATTGAAAATAATTCGGAAAATGTATCGGTAAATATCGGTATCCATTTGCCGATACCGATACTCCCAAAAGTGGTCGATATCACCGATACCGATATATCGATACATCCCTAATATGATCAAAGATAGAACATGTTTCTCGGACGCACTCTGTTTTTTTAATGTTTTTGTTCTATGGCGATAGATGTTGAAACCGGAAATGGTTGATTTTTTTTTTTTTTAACATTTCTGGATTCAGTAAAGGGTTAAGGGTGGAGATAGAACCTGTTCTTGGAAAACTGAATCGATTGCGCAAAAAAAAAAAAAAAAAAAAAATTAGATCTCAATATCTCTTACTGTCTTTGTTCTACGGAAATCAGTCTTGAACCCGGAAGTAGTAGTTAATTTCAGTCACTTCCGGGTTTGGTAGATTGGTGCGGAGTGTCAGTGTATGTTCCCATTACATACTGAGTTGATTGCAGAAAACAGCTTGTAGGTTAATTTGAACTACTTCCGGTTTGGACAAAAATAATAATGGAGATGGCGTAACCTATTCTTGAGAAGCTGAATCAATTGCAAAAAACAGCATCTTGATGTCACTCGCCTCTTTTGTTCTATGGAAGTCAGTATTGAAACCGGAAGTAATACTAAATTTGAACCACTTTTGATTCCAGTTCGATAGTCATGATGTGTTGTGTTGAGACACTGAATCATTTGCAGAAAACTGCTTTTTGCTATCTGTTAACCATTTTTCTTCTATGGTTTTAAACGTTGAAACCAGGATTAATAGTGAATTTAAACCATTTCCGGTTTTGGTAGAGTGTTGTGGATAATCATGTGTTATCGCGAAATGCTGAATCGTTTGCAGAAAAGTGTTTCTCGCTATCTGTTATCATTTTTGCTCTGATATCTGTCGACAAACGGACGTACAAAGACGTTCTATAAGACTTCCGACATTTATGCATAGCATAGTTCGGAAGTCTAATATATAAAGTTAATAAACTTTGAGCATGTTTCGAAAATACAGAGTGAGGCAAAAGTCCAGCACCATTCTCTTATTTTTGAAATGGCTTGAAGAAAGGTGACAAAACTTTGGATGAGTAATTGGGGTGGGGCCCAGGGAACGATTATATCTATCTATCTACTCGTACTAACGTCTGCTGGATTGGGTATAGTTAAGTAGGTTGGGTAGGTTTGCCTAGTATGAGACTACGAATGAACAGTCCGCAGAAAAAAATGCAACATGAGCATGAGAGTTTATTGTGAAATGACGGAAGTCTTTTGCTCCAAAATAAGAGTGCAGGATAGGACGCCGAGGTTTCTCCTGGCGTGATTCGTGCCACTCCGCACGTTATGTTGATTCCTTGCTCTGTTAGGCGTAGTTTCACAATAAATTTACATGCTCATGTTGCAGGTTTTTTGCTACGGACTGTACAACGAATTTGTACTATACAAGAAACTCCCAAAATAATTATTTGAATATAACATTTAAAAAAAAAAAGAAAAGAAAAAGAAAATATATACTGAAAGCTAACTTGATATTGAATATTGAAAAGAAAAAATAAATTTCAACTAAATAATATTTCAAAATAACTAGGTATCCCACTAGTAACTAAATCGTTAATTTACCAACTAGATATATTCCAAAATAACTGTATTTAGTTGGAAAATAACTAAATTGGTAGTGCTGATTTTACACTTCCTTACCACTTTCTTGATGCTTGGAGATATTGCTCAAAGCAACAGCGTGATGACTGTGCTGCTGTCTGTTGAAAAAAAAAAAAAAAGAAAAAAGTCTTAATACGTTCCGTGTTTTCTACAACAGTTTGTAACTTATTTAATTACTTTTCCCTGTATTAACATTGAATGCGTATTCCTTAATGCCCTATAGCCTTTCATATGTTAGTATAGGATGATACTTCCCTAAAACGTAAACATTCTTTTGTATTTTTCCACGTCTTCTTAGCTCATTTCCTCGTAATGATTCGGCATCCAACGGCTCAGTAAGTGTCAGCTGCTTGGCATTCTTTGTCGCAGCGCATAAGTTCCTCAGCGAATGAATCCAATGAACATCTCTGGTCTTCTTTTTTGGAGTGCCACAGCTTCTTTGCATGTAAATAATTTATGCCGATTTCACAAATACCGCATGACCTGTTACGTAACTAGCGTGGTAATATTCCATCGCCATCACCATGCTATGTGAAACAATTAACTTTTTTACATGGCAAGTGAGCATTGTACCTTCCTAAGCATTTTCTTAATCATAAATCATTTGCATTTCTTAATTGCATCGGCCTAAAAGGAGTAGTCGAAAATGTAACAATTCAACAAAATATATGATTTGCAGTGGAGTGTATTCGGACGTATAGATTAGCGTTCCCGCTTGATAGTCATAGAGTACCATATTGGGATGCCACAGCTGGCCATCCTGATATTATTATAAGCTGAGATACTTGTTCTTCACGCGAGAACATTAGGTTTATGATAAATATTTGAGTCCTTTTTCTCTTTAGGATACCATTTCAGTGAAAGTGTAATGTTAAAAATCCATAAGATACTTTACACCATCCCACAATTAAGTAATGAAACTGATTTTATTGTAACGAAATAGTGAATACCATCCGTAAACCAATATGCGCGTTGGAAAGAGTAATCCCTTCTCTACAATCTGGCAACACCGCATTGTCACACGCGAGGCATGACGAGAAATACAACGCCATTACCAACAGTCACTGAGATTCCCTCGTCACGCTAGCAGCATGGAGCAGAGAGCGAATATCAAATTGTGTGTTAAACTGGGTAAAAGTGCCACAGAGACTGTTGATTTGATGCGGAGAGTGTATGGAGATTCGGGAATACGGAGAAACTTCGATTACAGAAGTCAAAATTGAAGACAATGCCTCTGTGTTTCTACGACAGTAAAGATATCATTCAATATAAATTTGTATCAGATCACACAGTGAATGCCCGGTTTTATGAAAGTGTTTTGGAGCTTTTGATGGAGAGAACTCGTCGTGTTCGGACTAAATACTCAGCCCCAGGTAGCTAGTTTCTTATTCATGACAATGCACCCTCTCACCGGGCAGTACTTGTTCAGGAATATTTGGCCAAGAAACAAGTGTGTGTGCTGCAGCACCCCCATATTCTCCAGATATGTCCTCCTGCGACAATTTTCTGATCCCTAATCAGGTTACAATTAAAAGGACGACATACTACAAACTGAGTTGTAGAGGTCGTTCTTCTTCTTGCGTAATCTGGCACTTGTTGCATTAACACACGAGGAATGTACTTTAAATAATAAACAGGTATTATTACATTATCTTTGTTGGTTTGGTCACAGTTAAATTAGTTTACTTAATTGTCGGATGAGGTACTTTTGCCATAAATTTTGAAATACACTATTCCCTTAGAATCCGTCCTTTAATCAAAATGGCCTGATAAATACCCAGCTTGAGGAGGGTAATAATTATGTTCCAAAAGTTATTTCAAACGGATCAGCCTATTTCCCGACCCCGAGAACTACGGATTCGACACTAACTTTTGTCATTGTGGATATGCTATTTTCATCCCTTCTCATCCCTTATGCGGATGAGGCTAAACTTTCACCTAAATGGCATTGAGAGTGTCACTATTCATCTTAGCGACTTCGAAAACTATGGATTCTACTCTAATATCAGACGTTTTCGATTATTTTTACCTATCAGTGTCCTTAGGGATACTAGGGGTGTCCTACCCTAAACTCGACTAAACTTGAGCTTAAATGTCAGTGGATCTGTTACCAATCAGCTTAGCGACCCGTCTATCGTTTGCCTATCTACTACTATCGGTCATTTTCGATTATTTCTATGCCATCCCTTTCCACTCCTAATGTGCTCTAGGGATTTCTTACCTCCGCAGTATTTTTTTCCAAACTGTAAGTCGTGTGTGTACCAGATTTGGTTAAAGTTGATTCAGGCTTTTCAGAGTTATGCAGGAATATATTTATATATATATATTCCTGCATAACTTAATTAAAAGCAGACTGTGTACAGCTGGTGTTCATATTGCTTAGTAACTAAATTATATTCTGCGTGATATGGAATAAATACTTATGGATTTTATAAATGTAATTACAACTTTATTTCAACTTAATAGTGAGTATAAATGGTAGTGCGCTTCATGTGCATGGACGGTAAAGCTGGTTAAATATTACACTGTCCTAGCGAGTGTAACAGTTTCCATATGTTCAGGTGACCATGCCAAGTCGTATACAGGGGTGGCCCAAAAGTAGATATACAGTCCCGTACTGACCTGCTCACTGTATTTCATATAATTTCTGATTGTTATCAAACAGGTAGACCTATCTTCTTTATTATTTATTCTTAATGCTTTTTTACTTATACTTTAAGCTCGAAACAGCCAAAGCAAATAAACTTATAAGCTGGAATGTTAAACTTGGTTAATGCAGGGGTGTATACCTACTTTTGGACCACCCTGTGTATTACTTTCGTTCATGGATGCCTGGAGTACGTATGTTATGCTCAAGGATGCCTGAATCTCACGGTATTTGACTTGCGTATCTCTCTGTTATTTGACGTACAGCATCAACGTTACTGGCAACAACAGATATGGATGGACGACCTTCACGAAATTCATCACTGTGAAATGTGCGACCATGGTGGTCCTGTTGGATGACGCTTCGTCTCCCAAAGCCAGATGAAGTTTTTATGTAATGTTTCGTTTTAAACTACATAAAAATCATTACCAAGTAATGTTTACGAGAACTTTCCACTTTTCACACAAAACTACTCTGAAAAATAAACGAATAGGCTTTAAACAAACAAAGATAACCAGTGCCGTGCCGTGCCGTGCCGTGTAAAACCAGCCCCTGGGCGAGAGTATACGACGACGCCTTCGTACGCCTTCGTACATATGAGTGAGGTCTTTAGATCAGCCGCAAAGCGCCACCATGGTTGGCGCGAAGCGTAAGAAAATTTTCAAAAATAAACCTTGCTTTTCTTTGATTTTGAGCACTTTTTGTTACTCTTTTCATTCCATTTTATAAATGTGCACACGCATTTTCCTAACATAATTAACATTAGGAACACTTCCTAAAGCACGAAGAGAATTTAAGTACATACTAGTAATATTGGAAGTAATTTTTCCTCTCTGTTTTTCCTTTTCTTCCCCCCCCCCCCGATTTTTGCGCCCTCTTACTTCGACGCCCGAGGCCGTTCCCCGCTCGCCCCCCATGGTATGGCACTGAAGATAACTTAAACATAATGGACCTTATGCAGAGTTGTTTTGACATATGATTAGCGTCATACTAAACGCCTGACTACTGCAGGAAACATGTTAGTCGAGCTCTGTAGTATGGCACTAATCATGTCATAACGACTCTGCATAAGGCCCAAAAAGTTTTATCTTCGAAATTTATAATAGTAGAACACTAGCGCCACTGTTAGTTGCGAAAAGTTTTCCAGCAGCCCTCGTATTAGATTTTCACTTCCTTTAGTTTTTGTAGCGGTGTTTATAGTCCCTCTTTAAGAACTGAGGATATATGAGGGATATGAATGTACGTACAGTTTATCATCTGTCTTAACAGTTAGTTACCGTAATGCTCATATCCCGGGAACGTTCAAGTTTTTGTTTCAAAATATTTAATTCATTGCGTGTGATACAGAATTAAATTTCTTACAATGAGTTAAAACAATTTATTTCGTCTAAATCCTACAGAGATTAAGAACATGTGTTGTTTAAAACGTTTTATCACTTTCTTTGTTGTCTCCTTTTGTGTCGTAATCCATCGGTTCTTTCAAGTGGCAGGAAGCGTCGTTTCTCACCCGTGCTCTCTTGTACGTCATGCAGAAAAGGTTATATTTGGGAGCCGATCCTGGCATCAATTCATCCTGCACGGCGCCATACATAGGGAGAACATCTTGTAAAGCCTGGCCTTTACACGAAAGGAGACTGCGCTCCTGTAATTTTCTGATAAATTAACTTGTGAACATGTTATTTCAGTCTAGATACAAAGTCGGAGAAATGTATCCTGTTGATTTAATAAAGTTTACAGTACTGTTAGCGTGTTAAAAAAAAAAAAAAAAAAAAATCCAAATATAAAACATAATAAAACGATAGATCTTGCTTAGTTGAAGAAAAATTATATGCATTAGTGTAAAATCTCATGCATAGATTTCGAAAAAATGAAGGAAAACAAATTTCTTTGTAAACTGCTGAACGAGAATCATGACTCCTATTGAGATGAAATTGATACTACCGTGATTAAACTCTTCATTTTGCCACTAGTAAGCCTACAATACATAGACTTAAACTTTAATTTATATTTAAATAAAATATTATCCAATGATAAGACGTACATCATTCGAAAGTCACATCGAACTAAGCAAAATAACATCTAACATGTTTGTGAATACATTTACATGAATAGTTTTCGAGAAAAGAAAGAAGGAAAAAAAACTTTTGTGGCGCTAAAAAGTAGGTTGTTTGTTGCCAATAATAACACTGCTCTGCGTTTTGAAAAAAAAAAAAAAAAGTTCCAATGATTTTGGTTTGAGTGGCGTTTTCTTACAATTTTGGGGCCCTGATTACGAATATAACATAGATTTTCCCCCATCACGTCACGTTTTCCAGGAAATGCGGAGGTATGTTAATATCAATACGTATAAATTACATTTAAATATAGAATACATTATATATATAATATCTTTTTCATGTACATACAGTGATTTAAAAACAATGACAAAAGTAACTAAATACACACAATTGCAAACAAATACCATAGTTGACTCAAATATATACAATTAATTATACAAAAGCCTACTACTTATGAAACAATTTCCTTTCTTTTTATTTGCCATTTTTCCAGTCATTACAACGCCTGTATTCTCCCTTTTGAGCAACCAACGATAGTCGGCCATCATATTAATGTTCCAACCACCGTGATACCTCTTTTCAATATCCTTTGAGTCCTGGTGAAAGCGTTCATCGTCTTCTTCACTATGGATACCAAGATTCTGTGGGAAATTTTCTAAATGTGCATTTAAAAAGTGTAGTTGGACACATATTGCACCCAAGATTTCTAAGATCTTGCAGCAACTCTTCTACAATATGTTTGTAATAAGGACTTCTTGTATTACCCAGAAAGTTGTTCACAACATTCCTGAAGCTTTGCTATGCTTTCCCGTCCATTTGAGTCATGGTATTCTCAAAAAGTGGGTCGTTGAGAAGCAGTGGCGGCTAATGTTAGTGTTGCAGCGTTGCGCAACGACCAAAATATTTCAAGAAAAAGATATTATTAGCAATAGTAGTAAAGAACAGAAAAAATACTTTCTAATACTCCCATATATACTTTAAATAACATATTTTTTTACTTCTCTAACTGTCCGTTTCGTTAATCCGTTTTAAAAAGCGAAAAATAATCCGTCACAGAGTCTCTAATTTATATTGTGTTGCAGCGAGCATGCAACGACCAGATTCCTTCAGCGCGGGAATTGGAGCAAATGTTAAGTCTCCTTTCCCCTATCTCAGAAGTTAAAGGGTCTGGTCGTTGCAGTGCTTCTGCAACACAGCACGGTTTTCAGTGAACGAGAAGGTTTTTCGCGCTAAATAAGGTTTCTAAATTTTATTTCACTAGCAGTTAACAAATGGAATTTGTTTTTATGCATTCATATTTTTATATTACGGTACTAATACTGAAGCAAATCAATATAATGACAATTAAAAAAAGTGATAGCAGAATTACAAAATAAAAAAGAAAATATATAGTAGAGCAGAAATAAAATGAAAGTAGATCCGCATTTACAAGTTAATTCTTAGCTTATATAGATAATGAAAATTTCTTCTACAGTAATTTGCGAACCAAATATTAATAAGTCAATGTGCAGAATCCCCCCCCCCCTCTGTGAATAGTATTTTAGTATATACATATTTCTTTTATAAAATAAGTATATTTTATACTCTTGATAGAACTGTATGGTGGGGAACGCCACATTGAATTTGGGACTAGTTAGCAATGCTCAGAGGCGTAGCCACGAGGGGGGTCCACAGGGTCCGGACCTTCCCAAAATTTCGAAACTCGACTAGCATTTGCAGACTTTCTTAACGAACTATACTTGTTTAACAGAGAAATGATTAATGTAAGCTAAATATTTTATTTTACGCCTCATCATGTACTCTTTCTTTTCTTATAGAAATAATCGTTCTATCATTTTTTCTAAAAATATAGGTGACCGTAATTAAGAATTACTTATCTTTTCGGGTACAGTAAAAGACAGGTTCGTTATTACGTAGACGTATTGGACCTTCCTCAAATACTTTGGACCCCTCCGAGTTAACATGTTCCTATATCTGGCGAGTTTCAAGGTTGCTTTCCAGAACGTTGATAAACATTGTTTCGCCTCATGTGGAAGTATATTGTGTTCATCGTGCATTGCGTAACAACCAAGACGGATGATTTGGAATGTAGTTCTTTTTTTCTTTTACGCACAAGTGTGTGTGTGTGTGTGTTGATATATGATAGGGTTGCCAACTCTGTAAAATAAAAAGAACCGACACTTCCTCAAAATTCTCTGTGATATAGGTCTCAGCGTGAAGTATCCCTATTCGGACCTATCCATGGAAAGGAAATGTACTATCGTGAACGAAAGTGCATTAACACATATATTCTGTATGTCCTTAGAACATTCACTAATAACCTTAATAGATACATTGTGCTATAAATGAGAAACTGAAATTGATCAATCGGTATTGATCAATTTATTTTATTTACCAGTAACTACCATTCCTTTAAAATTATCGAAACAGATGAACAAAAGTATAATAATCTTTACGTGACAATTTTGAATTTGGAAAATGAAATTCACTCTTTAAACATATAGTCTCTACTTCAACTATAGGAAATTGCTTTAAGAAGTCCTTTTCCACTCTTAATAAATGTATAAAATTCCTTGAAAGTAAATTTCAAATTTTCCCTGATACAGTCCGTGTCATCTCTCTAAAATTTTCTAAACAGGTGAACAAACTATATTAATCGTTGATACATGGTGAAAGATAACAGTTTTGAGTTTACAGAATGACAGCTACTTTTCAATATCTATACTTCGAACTAGATACAAATTTGAAAAAAAAAAAAAAAAACGGTTATAAAGGGGCTGGTGAGAAGTTTGTACCCGTCACCGGCTTTAATCAAAATAACATCAACTTTTCCGGCCAGGCCAATGAAAAGCCGGCCAGTTTACAGCCGTATGTATGAATATGTGACATTCACAATTCATATACTAGTATCTCTTTTGTATTAGCTGTTTTGGTTATTAGTTATTAGATTTAATTTTATTGTGTGTGCTTTAATTCTGTACATAGCCTACAAATTCTGAATGAATTGCATATCATGACTTCTGTAAATAACTTTAAAAAAAATTGCCCAGCTTTCAACTGAGGAAAAACTTACAATTAAGGCTTAGACAAAACACGCAAAGTGCAATTTAGGAGAGTGTTAAAAAAAAAAGTTTAAGTTTACAGGACATCTTATGGCAGTAATGTTGTATGCATTAGGTACATTTCCACAATTTATTTGAAATTTTCCTAGATAAATTGTGAATAAAGCGTGTTCAATGTACATTGTTTTTATAACATTAATCTCTGCTACGAACTCTCTTCAGTCTACACTGAAGAGGAATTCGGATCACTGTCAGGGACTGAGTTTGCTAGAATGAATTGTTCACAAAAATCTAGAAAAAATATTTAGCGAATCTACAAAGCTTCTGCAATTAATATTAACTGTACCTATGGCGTCAGTAAAAGAAGAAAAGTTCTTTTTCATATCAAAAAGAATTGACACTTTCAAGAAATTGAATGTCCCAAGAAAGGTTATCACCATTGGTTATGCTTTCCATCGAAAAAAAAACCTGACAATAAGAATACTGGAGTTCAACAGCATGTATTAGGCAGATTTGTTCCAATCAAAGAGAGAAGAATGAACTTACTAATTAAATAAGGTGATTAATCGGATTAAATGTTCTGCATTTTTTTTATTTTTTAAAAACAGATTTTTATTTAATTTAACATGTCACATAGCATTTGCATCTAAATTTATGCTGATTAGTCAATGAGTCCACTTTATATCTTCTGTCTCCGATCGTTCGTACTGCAACACCCGAAACCACAAACCACCGTCCGCCACTGTTGAGAAGTCTCTTCTTATCTGTGGGCCAGTAAATATACCAGCTGAGTTTTTCGATGCTCATAGTACTAAATACTTTGCACATGTACTTAAAACACTTATTGTCCTTATTTAGAGCACGAACTAATTGTGTCATGATGCCTAGCTTTATATTCAAGGGAGGGAGTAAAATTTTTGAACGCTCCACAAGTGGTTCATGTTCAGCATTCTTCACGCCAGGTGACAGAGGTTTTGGGGATGGCCATTCGTTCCCAACCAAATGTTCACCCTTTGCACGATTGACCCATTAGCAGAGATAACAAGGATGTTTGGTGTAGCATGATTGAAGTCCTATCAGGAGGCTTATAACTTTAAAATCTCCACACAGAAGCCATTGGTGTTCTTTGTAGTTCACACAATCTAGCAAACACTTAACATTTTCATATGTCTTTCATATGAATAGAATGTGCAACAGAAATAGACCCAAGAATATTGCAATTGTGAAATAAGACGCCTTTCAAACTTGATTTCGATGGATCGAAAAAAAAAAAAGTTTCCAATCAGAAGCATTGTAAATCTCACCAAACTGTTTTATAGTTCCTGGTATGTCACTACAGTAAACCATTGATCCATGTTCAGAAAAAAAAAATTCTCTTTGCCTGTGCCCGTAGGACTCGCCCAAGTAACATTAATGTCAATCTTCTAGCAATTACTAGACTATATGCATGTTTTCTAGTAGTTTTTCCCATGGACATATGTAGTCTTTTCACTAAACCTTGATTTTTGAATATGTCGAATTATCAAAAAACCTGACATGATAGAAAAAAAAAAAACTCATTGCATATTTGAAATGAGTGCAAAAGTCCAGTTCAGAAAATGTCATTCGTTTGAAAACATGAGAATGCATGCAGAGCGGTGTAATTGATCGTTTATTTTAAAAGGTAGAAATGGATAACATTGTAGTTACGTGTAGGGTTGTGAGGATCACCAAAGGTTTAGGTAAGTAAACTTGAAATCTGAATTATTCGCTTCTCTGCTAATTAAAGATTGATTTTTTTTTTTTTTTTTTTTTTTTTTTGCTGCAATGGATTGGAGTAAGGAGAGAAAGATTCGTGGAGCTGACAGTAGCTTTATCTTGATGTTAATTGATTTACATCTCACTTACACAATTGTTCGGATGGAGAAGACGGTCAACCATTGTAATCTGTTCAGCTAGTAATCAGGATACGTAACTGATGTGTGAAAAAGAAAGGGCGCATTGGCAAGCTGTAAAATTCTCTTGGTGGATGTTTCTGTACATTTTTAATAGTCATATACGTGTATTGCTCAAAATGTCTTATTGTTTCATTGATAATTAATGTGATTCACTAAGTCAGTAACAAGATTTTCATGAACATTGTTTGGAAACGGCATTTTTTCAGATCATTTACGAGCTCCTAAAGCGTTTCACATTTTTTTTTCTCGTACTATTAAAGTCGAGAAACAAGGGACAGTATAATCGTTAGGATGTTAATAGTTCCGTTATTGCGTTTCGGTAGTTTTCATAAGACGTGTGTTAAAGCAAAGTATGAGGGAAAATGTCCGATGTATTGCTAGTTGTGGCTCGATCATAGGAAACAATTCGTAATCGCTGGAAGTTGAGATCTGTATTGCTTTTTGCACTATACTCCCTATAAAGCTAGTTATAGCTGAATTCTAAACTGTACGTCCATTTTCGAACCATGCATTCGAGTAGACAAGACAAAAGGCTTTGAAAATAGAATTACTTTTTTCAGATGCGAGTTCTCGGTTTATTATATCATGAAGACTTTATATGCTTGTAGTAGTTGTATATGTTGCTATTAAAATGTGATCTTCCTGTTGCTATTGCTGGTGATATTTAAAGAAAAAAAAATGTGAGAGAATACGACACAGTTATTGGTAAACGAAGAGAAGTTATTGTTAGAAGTATACAATGTAGACATTTTGTCGACCAATAAAGGAGTATGGATAATTTTATGGAAGATTGGTGTTCAGTTCAATTCTAGAACCATATGTTTTTCTGCTTAGGACTATAGTTTTTGCTTTTAGGCTATTTCGATATCAGGGGCGTCATTTCAGACTTCGCTTGAGGGGGGCAATAGCACCACCGACATAAGACTTTCACGTTTTGTACTAGTATATTACTAGACAATCTATTAAAGTATATGTATTCCTCAAACTTAAGGGGGGGGGCCGCGGTGGCTCAGTGGTAGAGCGTTCACCTCTGGTGCTTGGGGTCCCGGGTTCGATCCCAGCCCCCGCCAAGTGAACTTTGTGGTGGACAAACACCGTGTGCGTGGGTTTTCTCGGGGTTCTCCCGTTTCCACCCACTTTCTTCATTCCACCATTTCATTCATTACTCATTGTCACCGTCTCCTTTAGCCTAACCGGCATAACCGTGGGACGTAAAACTCAAAGATTTCATTTCATTTTTTCATTTCAAACTTAAGGGGGGCAATTGCCCCCTCCTGCGCTCCCGTTCGATATGGATGCAAATACTCTATTATTCTACTTAATTATCACTATATATATATATATATATATATATATATATATATATATATATATATGCGAAAGAGCAGATGGATAGGTAGGTAGATAGGTAGAAACAAACCATACAACGTCAGTAAGTATTTGAAAGACCTTAATCCAGTAATGGATCAATAATTATTGATAATGGTAAGTATGCGGTTCAAATATAAATGATCCTCACCACTACACTTATGCGATCTCAGTTCTCAGTTCTTGATATCAGCATTTGAGATTAAGAAATAAACGAATATACGTTGTTCTGAAATATCATATGTTTAACCCTGTGGCTGTAAGAATTTCTAAAAACAAAGATAGTTAAAATAAAATTTCCTGTCCCTGGGTATAGCTGGATAAAATTTACTGTTTTTTTTTGGGGGGGGGGGATATAACAAACGGAACAACCGGTTCTAGCGAACCGACTAAATACCACCACTATATATATATATATATATATATATATATATATATATATATATATATATATATATATATATATATATTGTAAATTATTCATTGTAACTTTGGAAAATTCAAGATTACTAATAAAACTCCAACTGACAAAAGCAGTATATATATTTTAAAATTATATATTTGTGTTACAGTGTAGGCTATGTAACATAGCCTTCCTCAGACACATTATGAGAGAAATATCCAATTTTGATAGTTTATATACAATCTGGATGCAAGACACGCCCACTTTCTCTTTACTAAACTTAAACTTTTAATTGGCTCAAAAAGTAAATTGTTAAAAACTTAACAAATTTCAACTTATTTCATTGATATTGAAGACGGTTAATCCAGAACTTATTAATGTAACAACAATATAAAGTTATGTATGTAAACGTCAAAAAATTGTATCAAGATATATACAATAGAAGATGCTCGGTCACTTGTATGTCAAATTTTGGATATTAGGGAACAGCTTGTATTCAAATGGGACACATGGAGAGCCAGGCAAGAAATTGTTTCTTAAACTATGGTCCTCGAAGAAACACGAAGTAATCGTGGTTTGCCTTTGCGATTAGATTAAATACTTGTCAAATAAAAGGCAGAAAAAGAATATCCTAGTGAATTGCGTGCCAAACTATACTTTAGAATCTCAGAGTTTGGAAATTACAGAAATCTTCTTTCACTTTTGCCCATGACTGACATATTACCGTATCTACTTTATAAAATATTTTTGATAGCCTTCAATTACTACAAGTGTGTATTTTCTTATATTTACAAATGTAAATTTAAGAGAATTTTAATTACTTGTAATGCTACTAGAAATAAGTATGAGTATTAATATGCTCATAAGATATTTTTTTTTTTAAATAATAAATTTGCTTTCAAATGATGTGATGTGATTTGAGTTTGCGTTCCGTTCAGCAACGAGGCTATATGAGACGTGGACATACAGTTTAACTCGGGATTCAAACCACCTAAACTCCCGCCGGAAATTGAATCCGAGTCTTTCGCGCCAAAGGTGCGCACAGTATCCACATAGGCGTGAGAGAACTCCTTACTTTCAAAGAAGACGAGAGTATTGTGTTCCGTAGAACATTCTGACTAAATAAAATTGGTCCCAGTTGAGAAAAGTTTGAGAAATGATTTTGATGAAAGATAAGATCATTAGTTATAGAACTGAAAATTGTGCGTTCACTTTTCTTCTTCTTCTTCTTCTTCTTCTTTTTTTTTTAAATATTTGTCTGTCAGCAATAAATATACAAATAACTCAAGGTACACTGTTTTTGGTAAGTAACTTCTGATCGATTGAGCTACTCCAATAAAACTTGTTAAATAAAATATAAATAAGTTTGGCCCAAACCACAGCTTCCAGTCAGATTCCACAAACTGAGTATTATCGAGTTCGTCTAGAGACTAGGCTCCACATCTAGGTCAGGATTTTAAGATAATAATATTTTATATGTAAATGGATGTCAGTGTATTCTTATTGATTTTATTCAGCTTAACTGTGTCTGAAATCAGTGAAGTGTTAAACGTGCTCTGAGAATGTAACTTCATATCTGATGTTTTTGTATAATTGAAACCCGTTGAAAAGATTTTTGTGGCTTTGATTTGTTGGAACAGTCAGCCATTAAGTAAAAACTAAGCAGTCGATCTTAACGTGAACGAAATTACATTCGAGGCTTCATGTCGAACGGAAAGAAATGTCTTGTCTCACACTATTTTGGAAGTAGTCCAAATGAACCGAGAGCTGGTGACAGGGGAGAAAGACATTTGGTTTTAATTACAGATCTAGTTGAATAGATGCTAATGAAACGCCGTACTTGAAACGAAGATCATTTACCATCCATTTAGCCCCTTTCTCCTCCAACTCCTCCGTGGTTTGAGCCATTTCTCTTTGAGAATTCATGAAATGTTGTCTCGGATACTTTGTGGTGTTTTTCAGGAAGAGTAGACACTTTCATTTACGTAGCTTGATGTGTTCTTGGTTTTATGTAGTTTCCAAACGTACAACAAATGTTAAAATCAATACCTTATTACGGGGAAGAGTCGCCATTACTCTTGGTTAATAGCTGTAAACGAACTGTTGTGTGAATTTTTATAATGGTTTACATGACTGAGTGGGATATGTGTTTTTGCAATGCAATGGCACATCCTACTTTCCCAGGAAGGTTATTCCAAAGTACGATCACATATACAAGAGATTTAATTCCCTTATTTCTAAATATTCACTTGAAAAATACGTGAAATGAAATTATATAGTTTGAGAAACCCATTTTATCTTCTTTTATATATTAATTTATCCTGATACCCCCTTGCAGGGGCTGATCCAGGATATGATCAAGGGAGGGGCTAAACCATATTTTGCCGTTTTATCCAGTGTAAAGCAGGATTGAAGTCCATTTTATCCAGTGTATACCTGAGCGTCAAGGGGGGGGGGGCTATAGCCCCTATAGCACCCCATTGGATCCACCACTGCTTGTAACTTTTAACCCTCAGAAGAACTTTTCATTTCTACATCCAAATTTGCATTTGAGGCTTCAGAGACCTCCATTATTTTTGTATTTTAAATCGTAATGAACATCAAATTATGAACAGAATTACTTCTAGATATTGATGTAGTTATTATAACTTAAGTTCTACAATATATTTTATTGTATCAGTGGCGTACCCAAAGAGGGTTACCGTGTTCTAACGTCCGTCATGTATTATGGAATGATTTTAAAATACCATATTAATATATGAATATAAAAATAGCGTGCGTCCTGGCTAAGAAGGATTTATGTTCAAACTTCGAAATCATTGGGAAAATAATTCACATAAATTAGTATTATTAATAATAAATGTATTATTATTGTTTAAATATCTTCCTTGATAAAATACTGTATGTGCCAAGGTTGCCTATATTATTAATGATACAGACCTCATTAAGGATGCTGTCAAAATGTTTGTCGTATCTCTAAAATGTAGACCCTAATAGTTATATCTTTCTTTGTAGTATAAAAAACGAATATATTAAATATATTCTTAATTGCACATATAAAATTCCAATTGTGCAAAATTTATATAAAGAATTCACCTTTCTAGTATAATGAAAAAAAAACTCAAGGGAAAACTACATTTGTGAGCAATATAATCTCGTTTTTATTAACCTTCCGTGCGTCGGAAACTCAAGGACAAAATGCAATACAAATAGAATGATAAGGAAACCCTGTGTGCCATAGCTTAATAATAACAAACAGTACATTTGATGTAATAATATTATGGTGTGAGAAGCAAGTCCTGTATGACATAGCTAAATTATAACAAGTTTCATATGATATACCATTTTGCAGTACACGCAATGATATAGTAATTACTGGTAACAAAATAATATTGCATTACATTTTCCAAATGTACAGAGTAGTCCAAAAGTGTGGAAGCAACCAATTAAAAGTCAGGATTTTAAAAGTTACACTGTAAGTTAGTAGTACAGGTGGGGAAAATCTTTTAGGACATAAGATGTCGATGGCCGCCATCTTGAAATCTGCCATCTTGAATTCACTTTCATTTTCCTAAATGAAAACCATATGTTGTGATATTTTGTTCTCATCTGAAATTTTCTCAGGAATTCAGTGCTGTTTGATTTTACTTTATCGCTTACTATAACGAAGTTATGACTTTATTTGGTTTTCACAGCTTTAGTCACATACCACATATCTCCCAATTAAGGAGGTGTTCAATGTGTTGTCCATTCCGTTAAACTGTCAGAGTCATTCTTTTTTCCTATTCATCCAAAACCTTGCTCGAAGTGCTTTCAGGTATACTTGCACACAATTGTTATGCATTCCTTTAAGTAGTCAATATCCCGAATTTTCATTGAAAACACAGTGAGCTTGAGATGTCTCCGAAGGTAAAACTCTAGGGAAGTGAGGCCAGGAGAACGTAATAGCCACTTCACAGCACCACATCTACCGATCTGTGAGTTGGGCAAGTGCACATCCAGATATTCACGAAGACAATATCCATAATACAGAGGAGCACCATCGTGTTAGTAGAAGACAGAGAATGTTCCATCGTCAGATAAGACATGGCAAGATATCTTCTTCCGACATTTGACGATACTCGGTTGTTGTTAAGGTACCAGTGATAACCAAGTAACACACAACAGGGGTTCCCCGCACACTACACAATACCTTCACTTTTCCAGGAACCCCAGCAGATGCTTCACACCAATGGGTATTCCTGATCAGTGGCGAATATTCTGTTTGTTCACTTTACCACAGGTGGAAAAGTTGACCTCATCTATAAATAAATCATCTTAAACGAGACGGGGATTTTGATGTATTTGCTCTGTTGCCCATTTGGTGTTATCCTCGAACAGCTGCTGATGCACTTGTCACTTGTAGGGATGCCACTTATACAGGGGCAAAACACGCATGATGGATGTGCGATCAACACTCGTTTCCTGGGACAAACGACGGGTGCTTCGATTAGGACTCTTGCTAAATGCTGCTAATAGTGCTATTGACGTTGTTTCGTCAGTTGCCGTGCATTGTCTACCTGATTTTTGTTTGTTGGCCACGGGTCCTATTTCCCTGAATTTCATGGTCAACTTGCTTACTGTTGTTTGTGGCTAATGGGTGCCCTGTCTGGGTGACGGTTGTTAAAATCACCAGCAGCGACCCTTGTGCTTTTCTCTCCTGACATCGAAATGATCACAGTGCGTTCTGCCTACGTCATAGTCATGTTACCTAGTCATCTGAAATGATACCACGAAAACAAAAAACATTCGTAACTTCGTTATGTTAAGCGATAAAGTAAAAACAAACACAGCATTGAATTTCTGACAAGTGAGAAAATTTCAGATGAGAATAAAGTATCACAAGATATGGTTTTCATTTAAGAAGATGAAAGTGAATTCAAAATAGCGAATTTCAAGATGGTGGCCACGGCGTCTCATGTTCTAAAAGATTTTTCTTCACCTGCATTAACTTTTGTAATTCTTTTAAAATCTTTCCTTTTATTTGGATGTTTCCACACTTTTAGAGCAACCTATTTGTTTCTAAATACAGTTTTGGTATAAAGCCAACATATTTTCCGAGTAAACCTTATTATGCATAATATTTGCAGTATAGTACTTTGGTTTGCGTTCCCCTTCAGTGTCGAATACAAACACTACTGTTTCTTCAATGCGTTGGGACTCCATAGGCTTGTTTTTGTGAATTTGTATTCCGTATCTTCCCAGATTTGCTGTTATAAGTTTATTCAGAGTAACTGTTTCTGCTCGTTTCAGTATCAGTCGGTACACCATTTCATATGGTACCTCCTTGATAACATCCCTTGTCGCTGCTGCAATTTACATTACACTGTAGATTATGAAGAGATAAATAAATAAAAGAATCCATGGTAGTAATATCGAGAATATTTATAAAGAATGCTGTGGGTAATCTTATTTGTAATTCCAGGGTTGTTTTCGTGCCAGTTGAACCATTGTTTTTTGACCCATTTAATTTCATTATAACATAACAATTTCACAGTGTAAATAAAGCCATAGTCTTTAATTTTTTGTACTCCTGTACTTTGTTTGCAGTTTGCCTCCTTATAAAAGTAGAGAATAACACAATTTATTCTTAAATATCAAGGGTAGGAAAGAAATTAGGGTAGATGGGTAATAAATCTGTATATATATTCCCATATATTCCTTGAGAACTGTTCGTATAATGTTATGCAATTTAGTCTTGAAAATGTTTGTGCAGTGCATAGTTAACTTACACACAACCATCTTTGAAGCATAAGTTTTCATTTTCATTGTTTGAGGTCTATTTGTGTTGAATTTATGGAATCCTCAATGCCGTCGTATTTGTAATTTTGTGGGAAAATAACATTCATATCACCCTCGAGGTAAATTGCTAGATGTATATACGTAGCTCCATCTGTTTGCGATATTGTATGCTTTTCTTTTGAATTCCTGTGTATGAGTAAGAATATAACATACTGTATAGTAAATTGTGTAAAATATGTGCTCGGTATTTTTCTAAAGAACATGCAGGACATAGTTCCGCACTTTTCGATTCTTATGTCCTTATTGTATTATGATTTTGCGCCGTCTAAGCGTATCCAGAGCGTACATAACCTAAGTACGTAAATTGTATACATATTCATAAAAGTGAAACATTTTAAATTCATGAATAAATTATGCGGAAATAGTGTGAAGTATATATACATAGTTTGAGAAGACACACCTTAAGATTACTGTATACTCTCGTAATTAGTGGAACAGAGGAGCCTGTTGTTCACTGCGAATATCGAATTTCAAAATGTAAACATTGCGTCAGTGAAGAAAGAGGTTCAGTTCATTTCAGCGAAATTTTTCAAAATACTTCGCGGCGTCTCTGTAATCCAGCCACGGTGCAGGAAAGCTTGATACAAGGTAATGCTCCGAAGTATCAGCTTTTCCTAGCAGGTCGTTTTGTATCGGACGCCAACCAGTGTTCAAGGCAAATCAAGAACAGTGTCGTAACAATAGTGATCTTTGTTGTGTCAACTACCTTTATTCCTTGAAGACTATTTTTGTTCGTGAAACGTCTCAGCTATTCTCTGAGATTCAATTTACTCCTCATGCTTTAATACATTAAAATCAGTGCTAAACGTAGCACGCATTGTTTTCTTTCTCTATTGTGAGCCCATGAATATAAATGAGGACCTCCTATATATTAAAAAAAAAAAAAAATGATTGTTTACATTTAATGTCCAAGCAATGGGACAAACATTCTTAATCTCTATTGCTATATACAAACAAGCTCTGTAGTTTTAATTCCTCGTGAAACGGACTTAAGAGTCTTCATCCCGTCGAAATTAAAATACCGCTAATTTTACAGTAATTATGTGATATCTTCAAATAGATAAAAGATAATTGAAATATGAAACAAGAGCACCCTAGACAATATTATTTTGCTTGAGATACCGTTATCACAAGTCACCTAGTGGCTTTCCGTTTTGAGCTGTTTAGAAACGCGAAAATAAACGCCGATATTCAAAATGGCTCGAAATCGAAAGCAGATAAGTGAGTCGTGATAACAGTTTCTCATGTAAAATAATATTGTCTAGGGCGCTCTTGTTCCACATTTCTATTATCTTTTATCTATTTGAAGATATCACATAATTACTGTAAAATTAGCGGTGTTTTAATTTCGCCGGGAGGAAGACTCTTAAATGAAAGACACTTTTATGTATGTATTTATTTATTAGCTGAAATGCATGCTCTTCGCACGAAAAGAATAGATTTATTTAGCAAATATTTGAATCCTCTTTCAGTGAAAGTGTAACTATAAGAATACAGAAGAAGTGAAATGAAATATTTCAGCTTAACGTCCTAGATTATGCTCTTTAGGCTAAAGGAGACAATGTTTAAAACAAGTGAATGATGATGGAAAAATTGGTGAAATGAGAAAGTGGGAGGAAATGGTAGTACCCCGAGAAAACCCACGGACACGATGTTGTCCACAACAAACTTACTTTGTCGGGGATCAAACCAGATACCCCACGCATCAGAGGCAAGCTCTCTACCACTGAACCACCAGGCTCCCCAAGAATGCAGAAGATACTCTACGGAAACCATTACCCCCACAGAATACGCCCTTTAATCAAATTTGATATGATGGAAAAACCCAGCTTAAGGTGGGTACTAACTGTTCCAAAGTAATTTCAAATGAACCAACCGTGTTCCGACCCTGAAAACTATGAATTCGACACCAATCAAGTCATTTTTGACATTTTTCACCCCTTCCACCTCTGGCCTTAAATGACATTGGGAATGTGACCATGAAAGATATAATATGTATTAAATTAATTTTCGTTAGTTTGGAGTTTGTGTTCCTTTCGAGCAGCCGGCTAAATGTTGTATGGATATAGAAATTGACGTTGTATCTAAACTCACTTATTCCCATCGGTAATCAAACCAGAGTATACAACATCGAAGGAGAGACCTCTACCCGCTTAGTTATTAAGATATTGTTTGTAATCTGGTAGGCGTATTCTTCACGATTAAAGCCAAGGAGTTCAAGTATCTAGCGGGAATCGATTCTTGAATTACATGTAATAAAAGCAGATACGTTAATGTTTCTTTCTATCTCTGAGAAGTGCTAATATACTGTTTATCTGTTTTTGTAGAAACAATATACCTATGTTTCATTACAGCGGTTAGTTTTTGTTGACAATAACTTCAAGATGTACTGGGGCGCGGTGGCTCAGTGGTAGAGCGTTCATCTCCGGTGCTTGGGGTCCCTGGTTCGTTCCCAGCTCGCACCGTGTGGACTTTGTGGTGGACAAACATCATGCTCGTGGGTTTTCTCGGGATTCTCCCGTTTCCTCCTACTTTCTTCATTCTACCATTTCATTCATTTCTCATAATCACCTCCTCCTTTATCCTAACCGGCATAAGCGTGGGACGTAAAACTAAAAAAATTCCATTTCATTTCATTTCAAGATGTACTGGTAATTTGAGAAAAAAGTACTCTCACACTTACCCACAACTTTACCTACTATTATCCATCTTTGTGAGGCGCCTTCTTTTTGTTTACCAATTATTTGATTATTTGGACTGTGTTACGTAACTCTGTTTAGTTTCTGCTGGTATTGACGGTGAAGTACCTTAGTTATATTCGGTATTTTGCGAATATGTTTCTACGTTGAACCTCAAGAGCCTCTTTCGTTTTGCTGGTATATATCATGAGCAAAGACAGATAGTAATAAATTCACTTTTCGTATGGAAATACTTTCGAGTTCTTTTTCAGTAGTGGAGTACTGTAGATAATATTTCAGTATATTCTCTGCATTAGAGCTTCTAGGCGGTTGAATATACATAACGACTCAAGAGAGATCTCGAAGTTCGAGGATTTTAAGAAAGAAGGAAAGAAAGAAAAGAACATTTGGCCAATCCCGACAATAATTGAGAGTTGTGAAAGCAGATTTGTTTGACAGGGGAAGAGATCGCCCTGGGTGTTGTAAATTCGTGTCTGATTATGACGAATGGTTTCACGTTCTATGCGTTTCGTCCCGGTATGAACAGATAAGAGATGTGAAAAATGAAAGTAGTCAAACTTGGAGAAATGCGTTCAACCCCCCCCCCCCAAAAAAAAAAAGTTACACATAAAATGCATGATTTGGGTATCGATTTTCTGTAAGCATTTGATTTACTTTTGAAACTTGCAACTCGTAATCTCAAGACGAAGCATATCGCAAAGTGTTTTGCTCAGAAACTTAATTTTTTATTACGTAATTAGTTAATACTGTGGTTAAGTTAAAAGAAAAGCTCACCCATTGCATATTACCTTGTGCCAAGACAATCTGGACTTTATTAGAAGATTCATCATTGTTTTTTTACCTTCTTTTTAAGCTTGTATTTCCCAAGTTTCCGATGTAGAACTCTCTCTCCAATATCAGTGACATGTTCTGCGCATCTCATACATCTTGATCTTATTATGCGTCTGACATCCAGTGAGATTTACAAATTGAGAAGTTTCTAATTTTCTCCGTTTTTTCATTTACCTGACTTACTAACTGAAAACGTTTATGAAAAACTCTTTATCACCTGTTTCTTCGTTCGACACTACCGTTCTCACATTTATCTGGCTTATTGGAGAAGAAACTGAAAAGTTTTTGAAAAACCCTTCATCATCTGTTTCTTCGTGTGACTCAAAGGAGCTTGTACCATTTTACTCAACTGGCATTTGTGTGTCTATTCCGTTAATTCTACTATAATCGAACTTGGTGCTTACTTTCTACCCATCGAGGAATTCGATGTATTGCCTGGACGTAAAATACCTCAATAAGAAGGTGGCAGAAGGATTGTCAGCCGCAAGAAGAGAGTTTATGCATATATATCTTATAATGTCACAACGAAGAAATATCTATTATAATTTGATAAAGCGCATTTGATTTTAAAACAGTGAGGTGTATATTTTCGCCCAATCATCCTTTTGCAATCAGTCGATGATAGACATAGGATTTTTATGCAGTTAAAATTCATGAAATATGCTTGCAACTAGGGTGTGAAATGTGCTTTAATATGCACCAGCAATGCAATAAATGAGAGCATTTTCAAACATGCAGCAAAGTTGTGAAAATGTTTTGTGTATACTTTACCTTTCAGGGACCTTTCTTCAGAATTTACTTTTATGATAGTTACAGTTTATATAATCCTAACTTTTAAAAAAACACAAATAATATGATTCAAATAAACAAAGTGATATGAGAACACGATCTCTAGTTTTTCTTCATATTTGTATTTTAGAGTGCATTTACTTTACACGGAATAATACGAGCTTCAATTTTCTACTCGTTTTCACTGTACCCCCCTCCCAAATTTTTTTTTAAGAGTTACTCTTTCTCGTAATTAGCCTTACAGTATATCACATGATGTTTTCCTTCATTTTGGTGTCAATTTGTGTGACATTTATACCCAAATAATGACTTGTTAACATCAAGAGATGTTACTGAACAATATTTAAGAACAGGAGCAAGTTTAGTATCTACATTTTCTGACAAATTAAAATTTAACTCTTGAAGGTATTTTCCCATGGCTGCAATTGTTTTGTGGTCGACGTGTCTGGCGATAACATCCATCAATGTCTTATTGACAGAGCGCCAGAATTTACCAGGAATTGAGTTTAGCTCTTACTGAACTTCATCAACCAGAGCTAAGCATTCCTCGCGTCTCTTGTTTTTGAATTGATGTCGACACGATGTTACAATATCTATATCATTGCCAGATTTATTTTAACGTGTCGACAGTAGTGTTGTCAACGGCTCGATCGGCTCGGCTCATGGCTCAGTCACCACCGACTCAAGGCGAGAAGTGAGCCGAGCCAACAGCTCACCCAACCGAGCCGCCTCTAGTCCTCGGCTCACCCCAACCGAGCCTGCTCGAGCCGATAGCTCATTTGAGCCGAGCCAGTTGGGCGCAACATCGTCCTGATTAACAACAAAGAAAAAAAAATACAAGTTCGTTTACAAATATTTTTTCAGTTATTTATAAGTAGATGAAAGTAATAAAACAAAACAAGTCTCTAGATAAACACAAAGGGTGCCTTTTAAAAAAACTACATAGATGCTTTTACACCTTAACAATAATAGGGAATCCAATACGAAAGCTGGGTTATTGGATTCTTTCCTCAGTTGTGTTATTTCAAAAGATTACGATTATCACTTCTTCTTTAAGAAGGAAAATTTGCATTCTCCTAACCCCCCGTCTATCCCCATAGCTTAAACAGAAACATAATTTTAAAAATTATGAATTTAAGACATAAAACCTCTGTATTTTTGGTCTGTTTGTAAAGGTATTTAAGTTGAAAGATTGCAAGACTGTCGCAAGTGGTTCTCGATCTTACCTGAGTCTTGCGGACTTGGTCTTGTTTCTGCACACTTGATATTGGTCTCGTTCTTGCATATAAATACTCGGTCTTGGTCTTCGAATCAGGGAATTTCACCCAAGTTAGCATGAGTTCCACACAGTCATACATACATTGGACTCACGCTCATATGACGTCAACCTCCAGACTGAAGGTAGAGGTCGATTGGTAGTTGGAATTCAAATGTTGAGGTCGAATGGTAGTTGGAGTTCAGAGGTTGAGGTCTATGGAAATCGATTGATTGTTGGAGTTTGGAGGTTGAAGTCGAGTGGAGGTTGAGTGGTAGTATAAGTTCGGAGGTTGAAATCGAACCGAGTGAAGGTCAAGGAGCAATCGGAGTTTGAAGGTTGAGATAGTAATTTCATGGAACTAGTATTGTCAACGGCTCGGCTCACGGCTTAGTCACCACCGAGCCAAGCTAACAGCTCACCCAGCCGAGCCGATGGTTCATCTGAGTCGAGCCGATGGTTCACCTGGGTCGAGCTGAACAAAGCCAGTGGCTCAACTGACTAGAGCCGATGGCTTACCTGAGTCGAGCCGAGCCGGTTGACATTAATGCTTGGCAGTTGTAAGCGTCTTTGCTCTGCTGATCGGTTCCTAATATTATTGGTTCTCCATGCATCCTCCCATGCAAAAATTTGTTCTATTACATGCACTTTTAGATACATTGAAAATGCAAACTAAAACTGGATTCCATGCTATAAGCATATGCTGAAATAAAAACTAATAGAATATGCTGATCTTAATCACTAATATATGCTGAACCTTTCAAATGTGCATTTATGTGCACTATAAAAGTTCACCTTCGATTTCAAGAAAATGGTTCCAGATAACTTTCTGTAAAAACCTTCCGAGTACCATGAAATATTGGACATTTTCATAGAGTATTAAGAAGTATCGCAATTAGTTAAGATTGATATAAATGCAAAGATTGATATTAATGCAATTTCAAAAATGAAAATCTTCTATCCTGCACAGCACCATTTGCTATTATCAACCACGATGTTTTCGTTACTCCGGAGAGTGTATTCTCTACTTGCCATCTTTTCTCTCTCTCTCTCTCTCTCTCTCATACAATTAATATCAACGATTTCAAAGGAAGTGTATCCATAAATTTGAATACATTTTATAGTAACACATTGTCAGTATGAGTTGATGGAAAGATCTGATTGATCAGTTCGTTTTATCGGACTATGCCCACTCTGTTCGTATGTGTCATGTTACATTTTTTAAACAGAGTTTAGAAGAGTGGCCGTTGGGTAAGAAATAACATATTTCATTCAGCAGCATAAAGATAATTGGGGGAACTATTTGAAAAAGAAAGAAAGAAACCAGCTTTCAGTCAAAAATGCAACAGCA
The DNA here is from genome assembly GCF_964235325.1 of Thermobia domestica. Lineage (NCBI taxonomy): Eukaryota > Metazoa > Arthropoda > Insecta > Zygentoma > Lepismatidae > Thermobia > Thermobia domestica. The sequence goes on from NC_137462.1 coordinate 26,677,838, forward strand.
GCAACAATGGGACTCGTCGCAGTAATCTTATTCCTCATCCCGGCGTAATTAAAATACCGCTAATTTTGCAGTAATTATGTGATATCTTCAAATAGATAAAAGATAATTGAAACGTGGAACAAGAGCGCCCTAGACAATATTATTTTGCGTGAGGTACCGTTATCAAAAGTCACCTAGTGACTTTCCGTTTTCAAGTGTTTAGAAACGCGAAAATAAATGCCGATTTTCTAAATGACTCGAAACAGAAAGCAGATAAGTGAGTCGTGATAACGGTATCTGATGTAAAATTATATTGTCTAGGGCGCTCTTGTTTCACATTTCTATTATCTTTTATCTATTTGAAGATATCACATAATTACTGTAAAATTAGCGGTATTTTAATTTCGCCGGGATGAGGCCTCTTAATTTCAAATAGCCGTGTGATTGGCTTAAAAGCCTTGCTGCCATCGTGCAAGGGAGTTCAGTGTTACAAAGATACAGTTTCAAATGTAAGGAAATGTACACAGAGTATATTGCTCATAATGTGTACAAATAATTCAAATAATAACCTTGCTTAAATTTAGTACGGTAAGGACATTTTATGATAGGAATTCTTCAATGCTAAGTTATTAGAACAGTGAAAAATGCATTAAAATTGTATCATTATAGTAATAAAATTACTATTGTTTATCAACACGATAGCAATAATATTTCTGTACATACAGAGGCAGAAAATATACTTCCTAAATGGATTATTGCCATTACTACAAGAATTGCTTTGTATTAAACCAGATTCTTTTGTTGCATGAACATTTAGTAATTTCTGATTTCTTTTTTTCCTGAATATTTCCTCTTTCTATCCGTTACAATATAACTTTTCAATAGAAAAGTATTGATGCATTTATGTATATACGTTCGTGTTAGTTCTTTTAATGCCCATATCTGAAGAATTTAAGCGTGAAATACACCAAACGAAGGAAAAAAGAATTACGAAGCTTTTTAAAATTAAACTGAAGAAAAAAGGAGAAAAACTGTTAAACATGTCTTAAGGCGTGACACGTTTATAAAGTCTTTTAAAGAAATTCGTGTTCGTTTATGAAATTACAAAGATAACGTATTAGAGTTAATGATTGTAAATATGTAAATATAAATGTGTGATAGTGTTATAATGAGTTCTTTTGATGGAAAACTTGAAACGGAATCAACTTGACAATCAGTATAAAAATGTCATATCTGAGGACAAGGAATAGGTAAGTTTGCGTTCAGTAACTAATTTTATACAGGGTGATTCAAAGAAATTGGAAATTTTGAAAGTTGTGTTGGCAACAGTGGAAGTTTGTTAACAGTGAATAACCGACGCCAGCCTGTCACCCTGCAATTTAGTTATCATGAATGCTTCGAGTGGTGCGCAACATGCTTTCGCAATCAAAGCATTTTACAAGAACAGTGACAATGTGGAGTGGGCACGTAGAGAATTTCGCCGTCATTTTCATTTAGGACACCACGGCCACAAGACAATCCTATGGAGCTACACCAGCGTCCATTAGACAGTGACAATGTTACTGTGTGGTTTGCTATGTTATCATACGGTGTGATGGGCCCTTATTATTTTGAGGACGAGAATAGTCATGCGATCACAGTCACATCGAATCATTACGTTGCCATGCTTGAAGCCTTTGTTGTGCAACAACTACGGAAATTTACACACATTATTGACACAGCCTGGTTTCAACAAGATGGATCAACGTCCCACATTAGCACGAATTTGAATGGCTACTGTACGCCAATTGTTAGAGGAATGTGTAATTAAAAAAAATGGTGACATTCAATTGCCTCTCAGAACCCCTGATTTGTTGGCCTGTGATTTCTTTTTTGTGTATTCAAAAATGGCATTATTTTTACTATTAAACGAGATTTAAAAAAATTAAAAAATATTTGTATGAAATTATTTAATTTTCAAAATTTTTCGTGTTTTGGAATCACTATATATATATATATATATATATATATATATATATATATATATATATATATATATATATATATATATATATCTTGTATTCGCTCTTACCTAAATGTTTCCGTCAACTTATGCATCATTTTATGTGTGTATATATCAGCAGTTTTCTACTCGTCTAGAACTGTCGCTATTCTGCTGACGTATAGAAAATACATCATATTAAATTTTATCTGAATTGTTTAAAGGCATTTTGAATTTAAATTACTTTTAGTGGCTGTTAGAGTAACTCCATTACTTCCCTTGTGAAAGACTGGAAGAAATAGATTTATAAATACATATTAAAACTTACCAAGAAGAAAGGCGTTAGAGCCTCTTGAGAAACTATGGTCAGTAAACTTTTTTTTTTTTTGTACCATACTATTTGGAGATATGTGCTTGACACATTAGCTTCTATTTATCATTGTTTCTTGTAGTGGTGTCCAGGAGACGAAACAGCACTTTCTCGATATATTTTCGAGATGAGTCGATCCCAAATCTAATCTCGTGAGAAACGCTAGTTACCGATACTGGCTGTCTAGATTATTCTTAATTCGTGTGGTTTTCCAGTTCTCAGCATTGAAAATTGAGACCCCCCCCTGAAGAATAGAACTCGAAACCACGTGAGTTAGCCAATAGCGTGGGAATCCAAATTTCATACTACCTTTTACTGTACGCTAAAACTGTCGTGTAGGTGGTCTGGGATTATAAATTAAGTTTCGTAATTTTCTTTGAGACATCTTGGTTTTATTAATTTATTTGGAAGAGATGTTGGAAGTATAAAAATGGTATGCACTTGTAATGCTAATAGTACAAGATCTCAAAACATACCATTAAGGGAGAACCATAACTGGAGACTTTAAGTCTATTCAGGCTTGTTTTAGCTAACAAATTCATTTAGTACAGTTGCTTTACAGATCTTACACCCTCCCCTTCTTTTTAAAAGTAGAATCACAGTAGAATAACAGATTGTCTAAATGTGTTACAGAAAACAAGTAATACAAATATAATTTATTCATATTTATGTCCCGTCAGCAGCAAGGCTATACAGAACTAGAATTACGATTGAAAATGTGATCTGAACTACTCTAGTACATGCATTGCTGTGCTGCCGGAAATCGAATCCCAAACCTCAAGTACCAAAGCCATGGGCACTATTTGCTAGACTTAATGTACGAAGTGTGTTCAAAAAGTGTCGAACCTGATTTTTTCCCGCGTAAACCAATGAAGCGCGGGAGACTTTCTTTAGTGTAGATATATAGAAGACACTCATGCGCAGTCGTGAAATTTTTTCCGCATACAGAAAGCATCAATCGCTGGCAAGCGGCCAACGAGTGAAGACGTGTAGTGAGCGGGGTCGGATTTCAGTTTTTTGTAAAATGACAGAAAAACTTGAGAGCGATATTGCATCAAATTTGGCAAAAACATGACGATGCCCAAGCGGAAACCATTCGCAAGATTCCACAGGCTTTCGGGGACGATGCCATGAGCGCCTCACGCATAAAGAATGGTACAGCGGTGGACACTTCTAAATGGTACAGCCATATGGAGATTTACGGCTAAGGTGTACCATTTAGAAGTGTCCACCGCTGTACAAGCGCTTCAAAGATGGCAGCACATCAGTGGATAGTGAACCACGTTTAGGTAGGCCCTCAATAAGGCGGAATGACAATGTCATGGAACAAGTGCGGACTGTGGTCTTGCAGGACGGTTGTATCAGAGTCCGAGAAATTGCGATGATATAGGGGTAAGCATCGGATCGCTACATTCAATTTTGAACGAGAATTTAGGCATGAAGAGAGTACGCAAAATTTGTACTGATGCTACTAACAATGAAACACAAGCAATGGCGTCTGGACATCGCACAGGACATACTTACTGGACAATGTCAACAGTGACCCTAACTTTCTAAACACCGAGATCACAGGCGAGAGCGCTGAGAGAAGTGTATGCATTATCAAAGAGACTACTTTGAAGGGGATTAGTGTTTCGAATTTCCAAATCAGTAAATGTGTTTTTGCAAACCCAACTTTTGATACTTTTTGAACACGCCTCGTATATAAGTATGAAATTCTATATTATTATTATTACCGTCTAAGGGGGGAAATGTCCAAGGATGAGACATAACAAGCGATAGATCTTGTTAAGTTATATGAGCGAGTGTAAAACTTCATGCGTAGTTTTCGAGAAAATTAGGAAAAACGAATTAATTTGTAAACCTGAAAATTGATGCTGTAGGTGATTCTTGACCTTATAAATGTAAAGTTGAAATATACCCGCATTAATCCCTTCCATTATACGTAACACTAGCAAGACGATAATGCACAATATGGTTAATGAGATATAACCTAAAATTATCATTAACTCTTACATTTTAATTTCTGTTTAACTAGAATATCCCAATTATAAAATTATATGAGTCTATAGATTACATTGAAATGTAGAAAATAACATGCTTAGGAGTTGACTTCTATGTGTAGTTTTCGAGAAAATCCAAAATATCGATATTTTGTGACGCTAAAATAAAAAGTATGAGTCGTACGGTGCTATAAAATAATAATTAACAATTTTGCTGGAAAAAGTTATTTATTTATGCGCTGTATATGCAGAAAATCCAGTATTAACTATCAGATCGTTGTTAATATTTATCCTAACGATGACACACTCTATGCATATACTACTTGTAAAATTTGTTCCTTCATATTTCCCAATCGACGCACTTCCATAGTTTTTTTTTTTTTTTTTCACAACTTGTATAACATCTTTTCGGTGGTGGAACAGCAAAAGCTTATGTATTCCAGAAGTTTACAGTTTAAAAACCCTTCACTTTCACGTGGACTTATTTGTATTCAGTTCCTTTCGACCGTATAAAGTCTTGGCGATATTTCCGTTTTGTGTGGATTTACTTTTCTGGTGTTTGTCACTTCATGGCGAGTCAAGAAGCCTTCTTCTGGAAGATTGGACAAAGAAACACAATCTCTGTCCTTCACATTGTTCAGAGGAACTGTTTTTGCATTCTGTTTTTCAGTGAGATCCTGAGAGGAGAACAGGTTGATGTTACGCTGTCGGAAAATATAGAACGTCATTTCAAGCATATAAGAAGCTATTTTAGTCTAAACTTTTAAAAAGAAATCCGAAACATATTGTACTGTAATCAGAATGTATCTTTTTTTACAATTCATTGTCTCAGCCATAAAGCCATGCCTAAAGTGTGGAGTTTTGCTGTATATTTATTAGTATCTACAAAAACGTTATAATATAGTTTAAATTTGATAAAAGCATTAAAATAATATGAAAATTGAACTGTTGCTATAAAGCACTGGTTTAAGGAAAAGGTAAAAACCTTATTCAGTATATAATATAATCTTGTCAGGATTTGTCCAAGAATGTTTCAAATGGGGGTAGCGTTCAGTGGTATATCTTTCGTCTCTAAAACGAACGGTCTCTTCTTCGATCGCCTGTCTCTAGCCTAAATGGCTAATCATAAGCTATTAAAATAAAAATTTCATTGGAATTCATATTTCAATTATTTAGCTCTCACGCGTCGTCTAAGCAAAAGTAAGTTATTTCGTTATTCTCTTTGGAACATCAGCAGCTAAATACCTAATATCGTAATATATCAGTGGATTGAATAGCGGAAATTATTTTTATCACAGACATTTTCTTGAAGACTATGTTAAATAAATTTTACGTGAGAACCAGTTCGCAATAGAATAAAAATTACAATGTTGTTATGGATTTTTCTTTAGAAAATGGTTGATATTACATAGTGATGCAGTTATCTTTCTAGTAAATGTGGGCACTTGAGTTTTTTTTTTTTTTTCTGTAAGTAGAACAGCTGGTCGAAAGAAGAAACATTACCTAGTAAACGGTTGGTTAAAGACCTGGAGTTTATTGCTACATTAAGCGTAAAATACGTGGAATTAAGTTTTACGTGAGATACAAACTTCGTATGTTTTGCTCGGAATCGAATGGGGGTTTTCCGCATCAAACAAAGTGAGAATATCTGTTGAAGTGTTCAAACACAAAGATAATTTTTTAAAAATAAAATCTTACATTTCATTCCTTACATTAGTATAAATCTGTCTCCTTAGAGAATGAGTACAGAAATTTGGAAAAGCAGTAGATTTACAAAATTCAAAGCTTTTAAAATTATTTCAGTATTATTTCCATCAAAATAAACAAGTACAGTTCAAAATATAAAATGATAATACAGTAAAAACCCTCAAAGTTGAACACATACTGTCTATTCGAGAATAATCTATGAAAATAGCTTTAAAAAAATATCTAATGTTATCTTAGAAGAAGTGTGCAAGATAGAAGATTTGGGCTCACAGTATAATGCATGCTAAGAATTTGCTTTGGTTCCAGAAAACGAAAGTACAATATAGAGGTATGGGGTCAGAAACAGATATCCAGGTTTAAAAATTTTACTAATTTTTCAGTGAAGTACATAATGAAATATTTATTAACAAAGTTCTTGTACAATATTTCTTAATAAATCATACCAAATACATATGAAGTTTGTGTTAACTTTGTACTTTTAAATATGAAAGTATAAAGTTCATAAAAAACTATAAAGAGTTGAGTGCCAGAGTGGGGCATCTCCACCCAAAATAGAGAGAAATATATTATTGTCTAGCTTTTGTATTGCTTCACGTTTATCAACTGTAGAAGTCTCATAAATTCAATGCTATTTCCTGCTTGCATGTTTTATCAAAATTTTCTACCCAGATTGGTTCCAGCCCACGTGCCAAACGTAATTATTAAAACCACTAAGCCAGTACAGCAGGCGTAGGGTGGCCATTTTTTTCACCTGGGGTTCACAAGTATGTACTCGTAGGCAAGGAATATATTGATTATGATTAGGGTTACTCATACCTCATGTACAAGAATTGAGTAACGTGGGTTTGCTATATTTGATATTTATTTGCAGATGTCAATTAATATTGTCTAGTATAAGGTGCTCTGATTTCGTGTAGGCAGCTGCTTCACCGAGGTATTAAAATATGGACATTTCAAGCATAGAAGCGAACATTCCCTTCAAATTCTCTATATTACAAGTGGAGATGTCACTATCTGGTTCCCAATTTTACACATTGTTTGTGTCTTGTAAATGTGAACATTTCTTGATATTAATACGGTACTTCTTACTAAAATTACTGTTTTTGGTGAGGAGAACCATATATGGGTCTAAGCATAAAAAATTACAACAAAACTTGAAAATAATAAAACTTAGACTTCAAGTCGCTGCTAGAAATAACTATTTACTTTTCGACTCCAAGTAAATTAGAATTATTTACATTTACTCACAGTTTTATGGTTTCATGCATGAACTCGACAACTTTTCTCGACATCTGTCTCGAAATTGCTATCGGTAATGGGATGCATACAGAACAGTACACCTAGAACCACCTAGAAAACAAGGATTATAATTCGAACTAATGAAAAGTAAATTTACCTTCGAATTTTCAGCATTATAAGTTGTTGAGTATATGAACGAAGCAATAGCTATAATATCCAAGTATTTAGTTTATGTTGTTATTCGTATGTTATAAACTGCAGTTTTCTCCAAACGAAATATTTATAAGACATAGGATAAAACAAAAAGTCTTTACCTACTTCAAATCAAAAACTGTATTTACGTATTTGAACTTCTCATTACCTTCGTCCGTGCATTTTCGATCTAACGTAAATACAAACAAAAAGTTCATGTTATGGATAATATTGTGATTTTTTACTAGTTTCTACTCATACAGACGAAGTCGATGTAGTTTATTCAATCGTAGATCCTCATTTCATTTGTTTCGATTAAGTTGTGCAATTTTCTCTTTTTTTCCATATCATACCATCATCATCATCTTCAGTTGGATTGACATCTCTTTCTTCTTCTGTAGTCATGCTTCATGTTCTGAAGAAAAGAAAAGAAAGAAATTATATGAGGATTAGGAGGCGAAAGAATATGTATACCTATTGTTATCAAAATAATAGAAACGCAGAAGAAGCAACGAAATCATTACCAAAATGACTGAAAACCCCGGAAGAAATAACGGGACCACTGTTAGTCTCTAGAACAGCTCTGTTTGGTCGTGAAATGGACGCATACAAGTCATAAGTGGCTCTTCCAGAGTAATATCGAACCATTCCTCATGCAGTGCAGCACTAAGTTCCGTCAGCGAAGATAGGAGAATATTTGTTCCAGAATTGACAATAGGTGTACAGTAATGTTGAGGTATGGGGATTGAACAGACCGGGTTGTTGTTCATCCCGATGTTCATAAAATCAGCAGTGGCCGAAAAGAACATCCAGACCGTGGGGTGCACGTGGTCACCTAAAATTCCAGATAATTACTGCTAGCAGTATGTCCTATGTACGTAATCATAGACCTCGTGGAATACCAGGAAATAGGGCCTACAGCATCATAGAACCGCCGCTAGGTAGGGAAGAGAGACTTCAAAGCTTAAGCTTCTGTGGGCGTTTGTATACATAAACACAATCTCTTGTTAGAAATAAGGTGTAAAATAGTATTCGTCGGGCGTTTCCGCGTTTTATTACTCATTTTCAGACATCGGTGGTCCACTTTGCATGATGTTGGCACCATTTTCTTGCCGCTCAGGCGTAGTTAGCAGTGATCAGCGGAAATTGCAGACCGACCGGTATTCAGGTTATGCAACTGCCGTCGGACTGAGTTTAAGCATTTCCAACTGTTGATTTGATTCCGCACTCACTTTTCCCGCATTCGCTCGACCACCTTGATAATCATCTTCAATGCTCAGTACTTCCCTGCCACTAAGACTTTTCTTTTGTTCAAGTACGTTTGTCAGTGTTGTTTTGCCCTGAGTTCTCGAAGCCCTGAACACTGTTTCTCGCGGGATACCGAACACTTTGCACACCTTAGGTGCACAACAGCATGCCCACAATCTGACCACTTTAAAACTCAGAGGGGAGTCCTATTTTACATCAACATCGTCTGCTCCCTCCAGCTCACGCTTTTGTGCCTAACATACTCAGCTGATCACCTAACAACACTAACAGCGGTCACGCGCTGCACATTCATCCTCAGTGTTAGCATGTCATACGCCTACGAGTTGGAAACTACAGGTGTTTCCATTATTTTTATAACCATATATATATGTGAATGCATTGGTTCTCTCTCTCTCTCTCTCTCTTTCTATATATATATATATATATATATATATACAGAGTGTCCATAAAGTCCGTTGCCACCCAGTTTATCTTCGAATTGACTAGGAATATGAGAAAACGCAGAAACACGTCCATAATTATTTTAAGGGGCTTGAATTTTGAGCTATAAAAGGACCACCCCAGGTAGGGGTACGAACGGTCGTGTTTTTGCATTTTCTCATATTCTCAGTTGTTTCGAAGATACACGGGGTGGCAGCGGACTTTATGGACATGAAATGTGAACCCCCGCCATTTTGGATGGGGTCAACATAGGGACTTGAAACTTTCGGCAAAATATTTCTCTTGTCGAGTCCTTCTTTGCCATTTAAAATTTTCAAGTTGACCCCACGTACCCCTATATCGGGGTGTCTGGGGTGGGTCTTTTATAGCTCAAAATTTAAGCCTCTTAAAATAATGATGGACGTGTTTTTTGCATTTTCTCATGTTCACAGTCGATTCGAAGATACACGGGGTGGCAAGAGACTTTATGGACACGAAATGTGAATCCCGGCCATTTTGGATGGGGTCAACATAGGGATCTAAGAAAATATTTCTCTTCTCGAGTCCTTTCCAATGATATATTACTCGATCCCCTTTGCCATTTTAAATTTTCAAGTTGACCCCACGTACCCCTATATCGGGATGTCTGGGGTGGACCTTTTATAGCTCAAAATTTAAGCCCCTTAAAATAATGATGGACGTGCTTTTGCGTTTTTTCATATTCACAGTCGATTCGAAGATACACTGGGTGGCAACGGACTTAATGGATGTACAGTATATATATCCATGTACAGCAAAGAATACATTGAATATAAAAATATATTCTGTAATGCTCGAAAGCAAGGAACTTGTGTATTACTCTTTTTTGTTCAGAGCTTTTAAATGATTGGTTGATATACTGAATTAAATATTTTGTAACGATCTCATATCACTGGCTTAGGAAACCCTAAGGTTGATTGCTGCAGAAGCAAAAGTCTAGCATGTACTAATTGGACAGGGGAATTATTATTATTGTTTTTGCTCCCCATTTCCTTAATACTTTGGAGAAAGCTGGCATCAAACAAGGATCAGTGTGTGACGTGATACGGAAATATTTTTAGTGATAGTAGTTAAACAAAGAACGACTATTTTTCAACCTCCGTTAAGCCACCAAATGAGAACTACGTGAGATGATAAAAGGGGTAAGACATTTTACATCCCTCCCACACATTCCAATAGACAGACTCTGTTTTACAATTATTGTGGAGTAACGAGCGTGAAAATATCGAGTGCAATCGAAGCGCCCACCAAGTGTGAACTATGCGATGTAATTCGATTTCTCCAGGCAGAAGGGAAAAATACAGCTGCAGTTCATCGTCGAGTAAGAAAAAGATGTGGCTTGAACTTTGTAAGTAATGATTATGTGCAGGAATACTGCAAATAATTGTAAGGACTTGTCAATATACACGACAAGGGTCACCAAGATTGGAAATCTGACGGTATACGACTTGTTGAACACGTAAATCATGTATTTCGTGGAAAACGTAGACGATTTCTGAACTGAGTTCCCAGAAATATTAAGATCAACACTTGGATAAATCGAATTACACTTTGCGGGCGCTTCAATTGTACTCGATATGTTTTAAAGCTTACTATTTGACAATTGAGGAGCAGAGTCTGTTTGTGTGAATGACGTCCAATGAACAGCTTTCTCTTGTCCCCATTTCGTCAAATCACGTTGTTCTCTTCTAGTGGCTTAGCGGAGGTTGAAAAAAGTAGCCCTCGTAGAACATGTAACATTTCATAAATGTTCTTTCTTTAACATTTGTCATCGAAGTGGTGCCTCTTAACAGGGTTCTTTATATAAGTCTCCTATCTTTGTGGCATACTCAAAAGTCTCTTCTCCATTATGTATAAGATTGTCTATGAAACAAGAATTGAAGCTGTCTCGTCTCGAAAAGGTGTCGTGAAAGTAATGTCTTGTCTTGGAAAGTGTGTTTGTTTCGACTCTGGATCTAACCACAGCAATGCACTTATTAAAACTAAAATAAAGAGTTAACAATTTCAACAACTTAACATTATCTTCCTCAGACACTCACGCAGATTGTCTGAGGAAGACATTATTAAGTTGTTGAAACTTAACACTTTATTTTAGTTTTAATAAATAAGTCTATTGCTCTGGTTAGAAAATGTTAGGTATTTATAAAAATTCTGTCTTGTCTTGTCTTGTGGGCAACCCCAATTACGTGATATTTTCCATTTACGTACTACTTTATTCCGAATAGTTTCCTCGAAACTTTCTTTTCAGATATAGACTATTTTCTCATCCCTCCGAATTGACATCATCCTTAAGTCTTATGACTGGTTGTCACGTTACATGAATCTTGTAGCTGTCATAAAAAAAAAAAAAAAAAAAAAAAAAAAACGCAACCCTACTATATTTCTCCTCGTAAACATAGTCTTGAAAGGGACATACAACATTTTTTTCCATCTTGCAAGGAGTTGAACCATGTGCAACTTTCTGGGACGTCTTGCTTGCTACCTGCTATCGCCTTCCCTCTGATATAAAGCAAAAACCAGTTTCGCCACTTCCGCAACAACGGATTCTTTTAGACAGGGAGGGAAAATGCGCCAAAATACACGTTTTTAGTGAGGAGGTTCACTATTTGCCCACAAGAGTGCAGTGCTGCATGGGTGGAGATACTTTTCTTGCTTTCAGGAAGTTGTAATGTCTAAATAGTAAATAGAAAGATCGTGTTGCAAGTTTTTTTTCTTTTTTTTTTTAATTTATTTATGACAGCTACAAGATTCATGTAGCGTGACAATCTACCTTTACTGTCCCGAAGAGAGAAGGAACAAGTTTACAGTGAAATTAATCATTGTACTAGTATTTCTAAATAGTATTATTTAGCTTCATTAAGCAGAAACCTGATATAATAGAAGTAAATCATGGTAACAAGCTATTCCATTAAGACGTTTTACTGAAGTAGGATATTGTCATAGTGCATACAGAACACACTGTGTTACTCCACGCAGTACCGCGTTAATCTGTGAGTAAAATCAAGCAGTGAAACTCTAAACATGTTCACTTGACATATAAAAATTCATTGGAATACGTGTAATATTAGGAATGCTGTTTTTTTTAACGTCCCACGTTTATACGCCGGGGCTAAGGGATGGTGATGAATGACGAAATGGAAGGAAACTGGAGAACCGTGAGAAAACCCACGCACCAGAAGTGTGTGCTCTACAACTGAGGCACTATGGCCATTAGAACGATTTATTTCATAGGGCCCTACAACATATTGCATACTGTTTATTGGGTGCATCAGAAATGTTTCATATTGTGTTATACACATTTCCGTACATTATTTGTTACCAGGTTTAATCGTGCAACTCGAGTCTAAAGTATCATATAATAAATGAATTTATTACTTAATAGTGCATTAAGTTTTTTTATTAACATGGAACAAAATGGACAATTAAAATAATATTTTTCAGTGCGAATATTTGGTACACGGAAGGTGAGAGAATAGTCAAAGTATCCAAAAATAAGTAAACCTGAGGCTAAGAATAAACTTTCCCACAACAAGCTATAACGTAACACCTAGCTGACCTCGATATGTGCATCTGTGACCTGATCTATTGTTTGCAAGAAAAGTTAAAAACAAAATATCTGGTGGACAAATACACGGATCTTCCGAAACTAAACAGAAAAACAAAAATAATCAACACTTTATATTTGTACACATAACAATAATATTTATCAGAAAATATTATTTGACTGGTCTAAGATTCAAAAATATAGTGCCAACTAGTTGTGACAAACAAGGACATTTACGAGTATAAAAAGATAGATTTTATAAACTAAGGAATCATTCATTCGGAATCATTCAACGACCATTCATTCAGCCTCCACCATTTCGGATTCGCTTCGACATGAAGTCTCTGAGTAGCTGTCGTCAGAACATTAAGTATAAACTCAGAAAAAGTATAACTAATGTATGGTATAATATGACAAGTCAAAATTATTTATTAGCAATTTACATGCTTTTATAGTTATTGTATGCTTCTTTCTGAATATTAATTAATTACATTATGCATTCTTCTTATTATTTTTATTCAATCTCTTCTATTCTACTGTCTGTCACATCTGAATGACATGTCATGGATCATTTGGGTAATGATCTCCATGTAACAGGCAATAGACTATAACTATAATCCGACTATACTACCCGTTCCATTATTGTGGTATACTAATACACTTTACCCATTACATCTTTACAAGAATCAATTTCATTTATTATTTTTTTTAATATATGTTAAAAGTCAGCTCTACACAACGAAATGTATCATTCAATGCATACCAATGTGCGGTGCCAGAGATTTCCCTTCCTGACAAAAATGTATCCCTTCTGGAGAAGAGAGTTTTCATTCCTTGCAGGGATAACTGTTTTCTTCTCTGTATGATTTTTTCAAGTCACTATAAGAATAGAAACCGGGAACAAATTTTATTTTGTGTAGGTGAACTAGAGAAGCACTTTCGATTTGTTTTCTAATATGCCACTGACAATAAACATCCGTAATATCACTTTTTCCTGTATGGAGTCGGGTTTCAGACGATTACATAAAATGTTAAGCCATGTTTTAGATAAAGTATACTAGCAAGCTAGAATTGCTTGTATTAGAGTATATGATATTTGTGTGATGTCTGAGTGTGTATATGATAAAATTCACTCCTCCCCTCTGGAAAAAATATAAAATCAATTCACGCACTGGATCATACAGTTTACATCTTGTAGTAGTACGCATCTTAGTTGGCGTATTTATTTTTTTTTTCCCGATCCGATAGGAACTCATGAGGTTCGGATCCAATATTAAGCTGTAGGTGTACATGTCATGGCGTCGCTGCTGAAAGAGACGCTGAACTCACACCACACAAAACCAATAATGAAGATACCAGATTCTTGTACTTTTGTTTAACTGCGCGCTATTTTTAAGTAAATACTACAATGTTTTATTTCAAAATGTTAGTTTCTCCGCTAATCTGGTGACTAGGGCTCACGCCGTGGGTGCATGGGGTCCAGAGTTCAATTCCCGGTGGGGGGCCTAAAAAATTTTGAACGCATTGCCGTGGTTTGGATTCTACTTTAAACTGGAGCTCCACATCTCATATAGTCCCGGTGTTGAAAAGGACGCTCAATTCCAATTCAACTATCTACTTTAAATATTCGAAAGAAGTTGGATTGCTTAGTTTAACATAGTTTGAAGTTTCTTATCCCACTCCTCAACAATATGTAGGACAATATTTCAAGTTGTTTTGTTTTGAAAACCATAAAATAAATTAAAACATTTTTATTCATTCTTGAAAATGTCAGCACAGTATGATTTCTAGTGCTAAGAACCACTTTTTGTTTAATCTAATTTATATAAGGGAAAACCTTCAACCGATATGAGCGTGGATGGGACAAAAACTGTACTCCTTGTTTTCATGTCATTCTCCTTACATAAATTATAATGAAAATTTATTATTCATGTTAAAACAAAAGATCAAAATGAGTGCTTTATCATAAAATAAGATATACCAAGATGCTTTAAAACTGTTTTTGTTAGTGTTACTATAACCAAGAAAAGTCCAAATTCTTGTCAGTTTTTCCAATTTATTTTTCAAATTATGTTTTAAAATGCAGGGCCTATCTATCTATTAAAATGCTACAATAGCAATTAAAAGCGCCCGAGTTCCAACGTATAACTATGGCTTTCAAATCTCTCATTTACGGTTATGTGTGATTTCACGTTTAACAGAGACAAACATTTTAGGTACGAGTACTTTAAATATATCAGTTAACTAGATCTTTTTCATAAAGTTTATGATATAAAATTGTTGTTCAAAGCCTTTGTATTTTAATAAGCCTTCTCTAAAATCAATGCATATGAATTGTGCTTCCATCTTCCGAGTTCCTTTAAACTGTATGTTGTGGAAATTTATATGTTTGTGGCCAATCCTTTCGACAATGAGATCTCGGAAACTACAGGCTCTAAAAAGATGACGTTTTCACTGATCGATTGGAAATTTTGCGTAGATTGTCCAGTTCTAATTGAATATTTTAAAAACATGGCCGTTATTTCTTTATTACATTTTTTAGGGCACGCATGGAAGCGTTGAAATTAAAAAAAAAAAAAACTAAAGCACCATATCCTACGCGTTATACGTTCCAACACCACGCTCTTGTATATAGGGGTTGCATATGCCTCAGGCATTTATTTCATGGCCAAATAATAATGAAAAAGGAACTATAACCATTTCTCCAGTTTAACCAGTAAGATGAATCTTTATTTTTAGAGTGATTTTCCCAATGAACACCATATATAACTGCGATTATAATTAATTGCGTATGTAATGTATTTGCTTATTACATACTGCATGGAAGAAGAAAAAACACTAGTCAAGCATGAATTAGAAACTCCAACCGGAAGTAAGTTCAAATCTTGCAAACGGTGCGAAATATTGAGGTCTACTTTATGATACGCCTTGCCGATTTTTTTAAAATCAAGATTGTTTTCACTTGTGTCTGTAAAGGGACATGTACAGATGTGAGGAATGAGAAGGATATTTATGCTCATATGCGAATGATGCGCTGTGTAGAGAGCGCAGGTTTAGCTAGTACATAATAAAAACCCTAAGTCTTAATGTATGAAAGTATAGATAGCTTAATTTTTTTAACTTTTCGATATTGTACTCTCTAGGCTGAAGGAGACTAGTGATGAGCAAATGCAAGACCAAGACCAAGACCCGGGTGGTCTTGGTCTTGGTCTTGGTCTTGCACATGCGGTCTTGGTCTTGGTCTTGCAGTGGAACCCTCGGTCTTGGTCTTGGTCTTGGTCTTGCACACCTAGTCTTGGTCTTGGTCTTGGTCTTGCACACCCAGTCTTGGTCTTGCTTGCAAGAGTCTTGCAAGTTTTGCTTTTAAGAAAACTATGATTTTCATAAGTATATTTTACTCTGGATATAAGGGATAATAAATCCTACATTGCGTCAATAATGAGAGAAATACAATGTATGTTTCTAAATGTAATATAGGGCCTATTTTACCTTCGTGTAAGTATGATGATACTGTACAACATAGGTGATGACCTTTACTTTTTTTTTCAATAGGTGATCACGCTTCACTACTTATAAGATAAATCACAACATTTCGTAATATTTTTATATGTTTTAACAGATCCAATACTCCACTGGTTCCCAAACTGGGGAGGCTATCCCTGACAGTGAGACGCATGAAAGAAAACCAAGACGGCACAGATTACTGAAATACCATAAATTGCAAAATTATTTTTACACTCTAAAGGCGTCAGATTTTTTTCTTTCCTACCACGATTAGCTCATCTTTGTATTGAACAAACTACCAATTAAATATTGAAATTTTGTTTTACTGATTCTAATATGTACTGTATGGGGCAGAAATAAGAACATACGCAAAAACGATGAAACAGTTAGACTTTCGAAATGTGGGCATGGAGAAAAAAGGAGAGAATCAGCTGGGTTGAACGGAAAACGAATGCGAAGGTTTTAGAAACAGTAGCAGTAGGGGAGAAAAGAAGAATTTTAGATGTAATGAAGAGGAGGACATTGGCTGAGGAGGAACTGTATTATGAGGGACGTGCTAGAGGGAGGGGGCGAAGGAGATTGTAGTTGAAGAAAGATATTAAGACAGAAAATTGCTACGTTAAGACGAAGAGACTAGCTGAGGACCACAGTCATCGAAGCTTCTCAGCTGCAGCAAGTGACCTGCCAATAATGGCAGAATAGCTATTATTATGACGAAGATGATATGTTTTGCAATATTGACCAAAAAGAGAGAACAAATTAAAATAATAATAATTAAACCTCTTAATATTTTAGAATATGAAATGAAATTAAATTTGTGAGTTTTACGTCCTACGATTATGCCGGCTAGGCTAAAGGAGACGGTGATGATGAAAAATGAATGAAAATGGTGGAAAGAAGAAAGTGGGAGGAAACGGGAGAACCCCGAGGAAACCCACGCTCAGGTGTAGTCCACCACAAAGTTCACTTGGCGGGGGCTGGGATCGAACGCGGGACACCAAACACCAGAGCTGAACGCTTTACCACTGAGCCACCGCGGCCCCAATATTTTAGAATAATTTGAGTGAAAACTGAAAACGACTCAACTGTCTGTCTTTATATATATATATACTCAATTTATATAAATACTTTTGACCTACATTAGAAATACATAACAACGGCATCAAACTTCAAGTTATTTGAAATAAGTACGAAATCACTCTCAGTTGTGAATATAGATTATTTATTGTTGTACAATGTTATATCGTTGAATCCTAGATATGCCGTATACCTAAGGGGGCTATAAGTTATATTGATAAACAATTATTCAACGTATAAGCATCCACCTATGAAGTCAAACTTGCGGTCACATGCGCTAAGTTTTTGTCAATGTCATGAAAATGTAATTTCAATATTAATTTTATAAGTACACATTAAACATTTCCAACGGATGCTTGAACCTTAGAGCCAAGGCCATACCCATGTAGTCGGCACCTATGGTGTACGGAATTGCCGATGTTCAATGCTACATTTCCCGTTAGTTTTGGAAGAAGAACACCATTCATATGTTTTTGAAATGAAATTAAATATCTACTTTAACGTCCCACGATTATAACACTGAGGCTAAGGGAAACAGTGATGATGAGAAATGGTGGAATGAAGAAAGTACGAGGAAACGGGAAAACCCACGCACAGGGTGTTTGTTCACCAAAAAAGCTCACATAGCGCAAGCTGCGATCGAACCAGGGCCCCATGTACCAGAGGTGAACGCTCTGCCACTGAGCTACCGTGTCTATAACATGCTCTAGTTTATTTTTGCTTATCCACTTCTTATGGACACAACTATTCTTTATATGATTTCCCAAAATCCAATCATGGGCCGTCGTGAATGATCAAATGATGACCAAAGTAAATCAGACACTGAAGTTATTATAGCTTGTAACAATTCATAGAATTATGCTGTCGGACGTCTCGTGAACAACCGATTCAAAAAACGACATACTGTAGCTATATGTTACAGGAGCAGATCGACTCACATGGATTGCATAAACTACTGGGAACACATTCACTCCGGCGGTATTTTTACTGGAGCCCAGAAGTTCACGTGAAAGATGTAATGATTTTTCCCCTTTTTACATTCTATAAAAAATTCAAGTAGTGTTGGTACTTGTGCAAGACTCTTGCGCAAGAGTCTTGGTCTTGGTCTTGGTCTTGCAGGTATGGTCTTGGTCTTGGTCTTGGTCTTGCACCCCTTGGTCTTGGTCTTGGTCTTGCATCGGGATTCCTGGTCTTGGTCTTGGTCTTGGTCTTGGTCTTGCATGCAAGACTCTTGCAAAAACTGCAAGACCAAGACTCTTGCGCTCATCGCTAAAGGAGACGGATGAAAAGTGCAAATAGGAATTAATATAATGAATATATATGAGGAAATAGGAGATTACTACAAAGTCACTTGATCTGGAGTCAAATCAGGGACCCTTAACCTTTAAAATGATCACACTACCACTAAACCCTCGAATGAGCTCCATTGGTAGGATATGGTTGGTTGATTCGAGGTTTTCTCCTATTCAGCACAGAGACTATATGAGAGGTGGAACTACTGTTTCAAGTGGCATCCAAATAAGTACACTGGTTTTATTCGATATGAGTAATCCCATAGGGAATTGAACCAGGGACCACTTTTACAAAATCACTCGCACTACTTACTTACGAGAACTATTTCATTGGTGTTCATTTACTGTTTCGTAACTAGCTGTAATCGCATACAAGCTTGGTCAAAAAGAACAAGTACAGTGAAATATTTTTTAAAAAAAAGGAAAAAGGAAGGAAGAAAGAAACAGAACATGGTTCAATGCCAGTATTGATTTTTAAAAAGCGTAGCTAATCCGTTCTGTAACTGTGGCACATTTCCTGAGCGTGTGTGTTGAATGCAGTGTAAGGGAAATGAATCAGCAAATACTTTTTTAAGCCAGTGGAAGTGGTTATAGAAATTCTATGACTTCCTTTCTCCTGTTGAGTGTAATTTGTTAACGGAAGCAGGTAGCGAGAAAATAGATGTAGTTTCTAGTAATGTTAAAATTATATTGAAATAATTCACGAAAAACGAATATTTCGTTCTATAATTCAAACATATAGGATTATTCGAATTCTAACATTTAATGTATCTACTTTTCAAGGAACTACTATCAGAAAGTAAATAAATAAACAAAAATTAAAAAAAGAGCTTCTCATTGATAATAATGTAGTAGACTCAACATAATCAGGGGTAATGTTGATCGATGCTATCTCAGACAGTGAAATCGGAACGGAAACCGAACTAGGGAGACCACCATTATAAAGGGCAGATGTACTAATTTTTGTCCAAACTAGCTGTGTGCAGTCCAAGGCGGTGACTTCCAAAGTAACACGTCCAAAATCGCTATTTTCTTTAAATTTTTTAAAGTAGCTGAGTTATTGCTAAGCAAAACTACTCAACATGAAATCCTAAAATCTCTTTACAAAGAACTGTACAAAGAATACATAATTACAGTTTCCATCCCTCTTTCAAACAAAAGATGATTTATTTTCTTCTTTCTTTAGCTAGTGCGGTGGCTAGTAAAAGGAAAGAAAACTGTAGTTCCAAAATTTTTGGCTGGTACACTCAGTATACAAATACCTGTAAGTGGAAGGTAGGGTACTGTGGGTTGGGAACTACTAGACTAGACAGATCACTTAGCCCCATCTCTCGCTCGTCTAGTGGTACTCATGAACCTGGATTTAATTCCAGCGAGAGAGCATTAAAATTTTAACGTATTAGCTGATTCGGATTCCGCCTTAAACTGTAGGTCTTTGCCTCATATAGCCTCATCTCTATAAGGAACGGTAAATTATATCCAACCAACGAAGTAGTTAAAACCTTACAGGTTCAAAATCGTACTATTTATGTACTTCTAGATTTAGTAATAGGTCTGACTAGTTTCCGATATCTGGGTAGTATTATTAGTGATGATATGAAGTGTGAATGGGAAATAAAATCAAGGATACGAATGGCGAAAGAAGCCTTTAGGAAGAAGAAAATACATTTTTGTGAGACCTTGAATAAAGAGTTGAGAAAAAGACTCATGAAATGCTCCGTGTAGACTGTTGTAATGTACGGGCCAGAAACATGGACATTACGCAAAAATGATGGAAAACGACTGGCAGCTTTCGAAATGTAGGCGTGAAGAAGAATGGAGAGTGTTAGCTGAGTCGAATGGAAACGAATGAGAGGGTTTTAGAAGTGATGGGGGAGAAAACAATTTTAGATATTGTTAAGAAGAGAAACTCGGGACATTGGCCAAGAGGGAACTGCATTCTAAGAGAAGTGCTAGAGGGTATGGTGGCAGGAAAGAGAGGGAGGGGTCAGTTAATGGAAAAATCGAACGTGAAGACGAAGAGGTTAACAGAAGACCGTGGAGCATGGAAACTTCTCCATTGCGAATGTGACCTGCCAATAATGACATAATGCCTATGATGATGATGAGATTTAATAAGAAGAATAACTTAGTTATTGTTTTGTGATAAACAGATGCACCTTCGGCGTGAGACATCCGGGTTCCTTACTAGCGGTATCCCACGTTGTTGTAGGTCCACTTCTCGTATAACCTCGATACTGAAGAAAGACGTTAAATTCAAACTAACTAACCAACCAACCAATACAATAAAACAACGAATGGAAGAAAAGAAATGTGGAGAGGAGTTTAGAAAAAATCTTCCTTCCTTGTCACTTTCGCTTATTTTCCTTTTCTTCTTGTTTCTTTCCCTTCTTATACTTTGAAAATGGAAAGAGAGAAAGAGGGGGGAAATAGGAAGGGAGAAAATAATGGAAAATAGGGATAGAGAAAGGGAGAAAATAATGGAACATAAAGATAGAGGAAGGGAGAAAATAAGGAAAATACAGAGAAGAGAAACAAGAGACAAATGAGAATAAGAAAGTCTTTATCACACGAAATGGAAAGAATTCCAGGAAAGGAAAAAAATTGTAAAAGGGAAAATTTATTCCTTTTTCCTTTGCTCCCTGCTTTTTATTATTGTAATTGAAGTGAGGATAAGCAAGCTTCTGCTGTTCGACTCTATTGGAACTTGGTTCTCTGTCTGGTCCATAATACTTTTGTAAAATGTATCCGATTTTCACTTGTCACGTGGCTCAGTGGTTAAGCACTCACCTCGAGTGCGAGAGGTCTTTGATTTAAACCCAGATCATTGTGACTTCGTGGTGGACATTGTGTCTGTAGGATTTTTTCTGGTTCTTCGTTGTTTCCTCCCATATTATCAGCCCATCATTATTTTCGTTATCATTCATTTTAATTAATATTCTGCCTCCTTTACTTTAGCCTATAAGACGTAACGTTGGACGTAAAACAGGAAATTTTATTTCACCCCTGCCCACGATTTTCAGAATACTTGAGTTTTTCTTTCAAGTATAGGAAATAAATTTACCTTTTAGATGAAAATCTGTCAAGAATAAGGGGTTGAAATCAGCTTGAATAACTTGGGGTTCCGGGTTCGATCCCAGCCCCCGCCAAGTGAACTTTGTAGTGGACAAACACCGTGTGCGTGGGTTTCCTCGAGGTTCTCCCGTTTCCTTCCACTTTCTTCATTCCACCATTTCATTCATCACTCATCATCACCGTCTCCTTTAGCCTAACCGGCATAACCGTGGAACGTAAAACTCAAAATTTTCGTTTCATTTAATTTTCATCAGCTTGAATAAGGGGATAAAATCAATATAGTAAAACCATTTCCTGTTAGCTATAACTTTCATTTAAAAAAAAAAAAAAATCGATTTTGACGCAGTGCAATGTGTATTTTCTTAAAGAGTTCATCAATCATTTCTTATTTTCAGTTGAAATTGGGTAAGAATAAGGGAGTAAATTGTCGTCAGCTTGTATGTTTTGTCATAATAATATAAGAACATAGTTTTTACGATAATTTCGGAAAAATCATTCGATTTAGATATAATGTAGCATATATTTCATTTGAGGTTTATCAACTATTCCCAGTGTTTGGGATTGAAATTGGTGTACAAAAAATACAACAATTGGTGTACAACAATTTGCTCCCATCCAAACATTTCAAAAAGAAATGTTTCCCAACAAATTTCCTTCAAAATCTTCGATTTTTATGAAGCAGATTAGTGTGTGTCTTATTTGTAACTGAGGCGTACGCCTGTCGTTTGAAATTAGAATAAAATTCGTTTCATCTTTTAAAAAAGAAAAGTTATATATCTTAAAATTATCTTATTTTCATGATATGTTATATGGTTGTTCTTCAAGGTTTAATCAATCTGATCTTGAGCTCTCTCCTGGAGTCCTGGTTAATGTATAACCCTTTTGCGAGGAAGACCGGATTCGATTCCCTGTAGGAGCTCATGTGGCTCGGATGTACGAGGTTCGCGTCTTAAATATTCTTGGTGCTGAAAGTGATGTTAGTCTCTTAATGCTCCAGTTAATCAAATCCCATGAGGTTTTATTGTTTGGGGGCGGATATAAAGGAGTGTTTTCATTTATTTAGAGAATCCATACTTGTTTACATGTATTTCTCTGGGAAATTATCAGTTTTTAAGGAGTTTGGTTTACCAAACCCATTTATATATTTACTTTGTCCGCCCATCTGATGGATCACCATCAATTTTGATCACGATACAAAGGATCAAAAAGCTAGAAATCGAGATCATTGGCGGAGTTGATTGATTCATCCAGTTCATCCTAAGATTCGGACAGGGGGCCCGGTGGCTCAGTGGTAGAGCGCTTACCTCTGATGTGTGGGATCTGTGGTTCGATCCCGGCCAAGTAAGTTTGTGGTAGACAACATCGTATCCGTGGGTTTTCTCGTGGTACTCCCGTTTCTTCCTACGTTCTCATTCCACCAATTCTTCCATCATCACTTGCGTTAATCGACAATCTCCCCTTGCCCTAAAAGGGCATAACGTGGGACTTTAAACTGAAATGTTTCATTTCATTTCCTAAGATACGAACAATCGAAATTCGGTTCTGTATGTATTCCTATGGGAATAATTATGGACATTGCCCTTGTTTAATATATTACCTGCGGCGCTAGACCGTGTAAGTTTATAATGGAAAACAATGTAGTCGTGCACTTTCTGGGGGGTTCTGTTTCCTTCCACATTCTTATATTCTATTAGTTGAAGTAGTGCCACGAGTGGCAGAACGCTCACTTCTAGTGCGTGGGGTCCCTGGTTCGATCGCAGCTCGCAAAAGTCTGTATTTTGTGGTTGATATACTATGTGCATTAATTTTCTCGAGTTTCTCTCATTTCCTCCCACTTTCCTCATTTCACCATTTCGTTCCTTATCACCATCATTACCGCCTTTCTTAGCCTCAGTGCATAATTGTTTATTTACATTAATTGAAGAGCCTGGAGCCCATCCCTCTCCTCCATAGAAATTGTTTCTTGTGGATTATATGAAAACTGATCCCCTCTATGATCTCGGATTTGAACTTCTTTGCTATGGAATATGCCAAATCTTGTCTAATGTACTGTCTAATATTGTAGAATCAAACATTGCTACCTATCTTGAAAACTTTATTATTATTATTATTATTATTATTATTATTACGAAGTTGTAATTGTGGGATATGGCCTTCTACCATCAAGCCGTTCGATTATTTTTTAATCATTAATTTTAATAAATTATTCGTCTCCTTTAGTCCGAAGGGCATAATCTGAGGACGTTAAATTTGAAGATTTATTTGTTTACACACATTTTCGTAACTAGTTTATAATGCGTATCAGATACGGTATGTTAAGTAAAAATATCTCACATTAGTGGTTCAGTTTGTTTCTGTCACGTCAATTGAACCACTAATATATTGAAAAACGGATGGTTAAATATGTTCTAAGGATTTTCGAATGAGTCTTCGGGTCTGAACTTATCATAGTCTTATCATGCTGCTAACATTAAAATACATCTCTCAAAATCTTGGGTCTTTTTCTTATCTGTTAGTTAAAAAAAAAAAAAAAAAACATTCTTAGAAATATTAACAACTCTAAACTTTTGTTTTATATTCTGCAAGTTAAAAATCATTTATAGATATAATAATAATAATAATAATAATAATAATAATAATAATAATAATAATAATAATAATAATAATAATAATAAAAATAAAATATAGTACTTACCTAGAAGGTTGTGTGACTTTTGTTAATCACGGAAACATATACGATGTCATCCGTCGGTTTAAGCAGTGTGGAATTGTAGCAAATGATCTTTCGTTCGGCTTCATTGATGAGGTGGTTGCACTTTTACCAGAGATTGGGTCCTTGTCATTGGTTGATAAATTGTTTTGATTGGTGGTTTGAAATTTAGTAAACGGATTTGTGTCATGTATTTCTTCTGTTTCGTGTGTGTGGTTGTCATCATCATGATCATTATCATGTGTTTGTGCAATATTTACATTGTTGTGTTGTGAAGTGTGAGAATTGTCCTGTGGCGGAGTATTTGTGTTCTGTTGTTGAGTATTCACATTGTTCTCTTGTGCAGTGTGAGTGTTGTCCTGTTGTGGATTATTGATATTGTTTTGTTGTGGGGTGTGAGTTGTATCATGTTGAGTATTGACATTATTCTGTTGTGGGGTGTGAGTTGTATCATGTTGAGTATTGACATTGTTTTGTTGTGGGGTGTGAGTTGTATCATGTTGAGTATTGACATTGTTTTGTTGTGGGGTATGAGTTGTATCATGTTGAGTGTTGACATTGTTTTGTTCCGGAGTATGAATGTTGTCATGTTGTGGAGTATTGATATGGTTCTGTTGTGAAGTGTGAGTGTTATCATGTTGCGAAGTACTGTCCTGTTCTGAAGTGTGACCAATATCCTGTTGTGGAATTGCTGTGTTGTCCTGTTTTGTAGTGAGAGTATCTTGTGGAGTATTTATATTATTATGTTGAAAAGTATTAACATTGTCCTGTGGGGTATCGACATTGTTCTGTTGTGAAATATGAGCATTATCCTGTTGTGGAGTGTTCATGTTATCCGGTTGTGAAATGTGCGTGTTGTTCTGTTGTGGAATAATAGTATTATCTTGATGTGTAGTATGAGTGTTTTGTTCTAGAGTATTCACATTTTCAT
This sequence comes from Thermobia domestica, assembly GCF_964235325.1. NCBI lineage: Eukaryota > Metazoa > Arthropoda > Insecta > Zygentoma > Lepismatidae > Thermobia > Thermobia domestica. Next base: position 26,703,170 of record NC_137462.1, read on the forward strand.
GCTGTAAAGTATGGTTATTGGACTGTTGTGGAGTATTAACATTATCTTGTTGTGTAATATGAGCATTAGTTTGTGGTTGTGGAGTATTCACAGTTTCATGCTCTGATGTGTGAATGCTATCCTGTTGTGGAGTATTCACGTTATCCTGTTGTGTACTATGAATGTTAGTTTGTGGTTGTGAGGTATTCACATTGTCATGCTCTGAAGTGTGTGTTGTGTCTTGTTGCATAGTGTGAGCGTTGTCTTGTAGTTGTGGAATGTTCACAGTAACGTGTTCTTGGTTAGTAACGCTGCTCTGTTGTGGTTGGTTGTCTTGTACAACATTGACGTCTTCATCTGCTGCTCTTGGTGTAGGATGCTCTGTAATATTTAGTTCTGTCTTTTGTGGCATGGTATTGTTATTGTTCTGGACGTTAGAAACCGTATCGTTTGGAGTGTGGACTACATTAGTTGTTGGTGGTTTAGCTGTGCTGGTAGTGTGGTTCATGAAAACTTCCTCACTGCTTTTATCGTGGATTTCTAGAGTCCTGTCTCTTGCTGTTTCTTTGTCCTCTTCTTCTTCAGCCGATCGATAATAATGTGGATGTATGAGGCAGGTGAGGCTTATGGCTGAAGGATGCTTGTACGGGTTATATTTGGTGTCATAAGAATGATATTTGGAATCGTGGTAATATGGCATTGGCGGATGGTAGGAATATTGGGGAACACTGTATATAGAGTGATGAGAATATCCATAATGAGAGTACCCATAAGGTTGGGGTTTGGGGTAAGCAGGCTTCTTGTATGGTTCAGGATAATTTCGAGCTTGTTGTTGAGGCTTGTTTCTCGCTTTAGTATAATCTGTTCTGTATGCGTAATAGGATTGGTGTTTTGTGTATGGAGGTTTGGGATAAGAATATTTTGGAGGATAATATTTCGATGGCTTGTAATAATGTTGGTATTTATGCGAAGGGTATTTTTTGTGGTAAACTTGTGGCTTTTGGTATGAGGAATAGTAAAGAGGACGAGCATATTTGTGTTTTATAGCATAGTAAGGAGGTGAATAATGAGGGTAATACAGTGGAGGGGGGTGATAAGGATGTTGATCACAGTCATACGGATAAGGAACTGATTTCTTACTTCTTTCGACATCATCTGAAGTTTCTTCTAAGGGTAGATCATCCGTAACCACTTTCTCAGAAGTCTCTCTTGGATTTCTCGCTAGGTCTTGAGAATTGTTATCTTCATTATCCAACACTGAACTTAAATCGATTTCACTTGACGGCGCGGATTTCACACGAACCAAGAACAACAATAATAAAGCAAACAAAACTTTCATTCTAAGATCACGGATCACGAACTACCACACCACTCACACACTCCCGTTCTTTTAACGGAGTGATAAAACAATCACACACGATATGATTTCTTTAAATAGATGTTTTGTTTAAATAAAATATAGCGTTTAGTCAGCAGATTAAAACTTATGTCATAACCTGAAATGTCTGGGTTCTCTGTTTGGTATTGCTGAAACTTCATTTCTTTATTCCACAGAAATGTCCCAAGACTAATCAACAACATTGCATGCTTATGCACGTGTTCAGGAGTTCTACTCCAAATGTAAGGGCGCGGGCAGCGGGAGGAATACAATTTTTTTTTTTTTTTTAAATTAATTTAAGCTTACCCAACATTAAATACGATCTAATGTCTGAAAGTACAGGAATAAAATTGTACAGTCGGAGCAAAAGTCGGTAACTAAAATAAATACACTCTGGGCAAATAAAAGTTAAGCTTGCTCGTTCATTTTTTAGGTTAGACCTATTAGTACAACCACGTATGTATAGTAGGCAGGTTGTAGTAATTTCGGAAAATTTTCCCCGGGGAGACTTCCATTACATAGAGGATGGGGAAGGTAGTGCTCTGAAAATTCTTTTAACACACAACGAGCACGATTCGAGACATGGACTGGTCTTTTGACTCATAGGGCATAATGTATACTGATTTTGTAGATATCAGTACCAGAGGTGGAATGGGTCATTGGGTCGTGGGTCAGAATTTGCGAGTGGATCAATGGGTTCTGGGACAACAGGACGTGACGCACTGCGACGCACTACCCACCATGACCCATTCTGCCCACCGACCCACTCTGCTTAGTACATTGTAGACAACATCTAAACACTGGTGAATTTGTCTACATTCAAGGCCTTCATATTTTTTCCTTTTTCATTTTTCTTTTTTTTTTTTTTTTTTTTTTTATACGTGAGATGAATATACCTAAGTGAGAAAAGAAATTTCAGACACTTTCGGATATTGATATTTGTAATTGTAACTTGGCTTTCGAGAGACATTCGATTTTACTCTTTTTCTCCTTTACGTTGACCTACTCAGGGTGTGTACTAAAATTCCAAAATGAAATTTCCGTGACTTTTTCGTGATCTTTTCTTTCCAAATCATAAAATTTCGTTAACATTCTCAAGAGCGAATTTGGGTATGAATTGGACTGAATTTTCATGCATACGATAGAAGCGTGCTTTTCTTGCGATTTCGTAGCGTCTAAAACCAACCATAGACATTTTTGGTGGTAAATTTTGACGTTTTATAGAACAAAAGTTTCAAGTCTATACTTATATTTGTACAGATTTTAAAAAAAAATCGTGACCCAAAAGCTAAATTTAGGGGCCGCGGTGGCTCAGTGGTAAAGCGTTCACCTCTGGTGCTAGGGATCCCGAGTTCGATCCCAGTCCCCGCCAAGTAAACTTTGTGGTGGACAAACACCGTGTGCGTGGGTTTTTTCGGGGCTCTCCCACTTTCTTCATTTCATTCATTACTCACCATCATCGTCTTCTTTAGCCTAACCGGCATAACCGTGGGACGTAAAACTCAGCGATTTCATTTCATTTCCAAAAGCTAAATTTCGTTACTTTTTCTTGACTTTGATGACCGTTTTTTGATTTCGTGACCGACAGACACCTAGCTACCTTACCTTGATTTGAGACTTTCAAATTTCATCCTATTTTCCACTGAAAAGTATCTGTAATTTAACAAAGAAATAATTATGTATGATAATTAAATTGGAATTTATCATAATATGGCTCGTGACAAACACTTTACCATTTTATATCGTCAAAATCAAATCCACCGGTCTTTGATGTTTGAGCGATTGACCGTAGAAATTCAAACTCCGATTAGCGATAATTTCACGGCCTCACAGCCTTACAGTATTACGAGTGTAAACTCATTAGTCAGTAAAGAGGAGGGCGTGGATCGTGGATCAGAGTTGATAACATGGGTTTTGGTAGGTGGTGGGTCAGTGGGTCATGGGTCAAGTTTTCATTGATCCACGCCGTCTCTGATTCAGTACATACAGAATAATGGTAGCAAGATTACCGGAAATCTAGGCTGTTGTAGCTCAGTGGTAGATTGCTCAACTCTGATGCGGAGCCCTTGTTCGGTCCTACGGTATGGGAACTTGTAATCTTGGCCATGATATTTTTCAGAACTCTTCTGTTTCCTATCATTATTTTCATCTCATCAGGTATTCAGGATGTTTGAGATTTTATTAGGTATTCGTCGCATTTAGCCCAAAGAGCATAATCTCGAAACGTTGAAGATATAACTTTTTCATGGCTATTGCTATACTATTATACTATTATACTATGGAGGAGCCAGCAAGAGAAGGTCTCTGACAACTCGCAGTGGCGTTGCCACTACTCACGTTTTAAAGTTTTTTCAGTGCATCTATAGTACCGGTTTTCTTAGTGGTGTAAAACGGAAATTGGTAACACTAGCACTAAAGTAAGGGCTGCATTTTTTCTCCGTCCGTACGTGGTAAGAAACTTTCGGCACCATCTAATGACTCCTCTATAGCAGCTACACTTAAGCAAATTTCAGTGGTGGTTTCTTTTCAGCTGTTCTACCACATTAGTGTTATGTGAAGAAATGTATTTATAGTTTTAAGTTTGCAGTTAGATTGCTTATATAGAAAATTCCACACTCAAAGTGAGTACGTAACATGTCAGCATGCTACAACATAGAGTAGCCAGAATCTGTCTTGTTATTTAAACTGCGAGGAACAAGTGACAAGAGATTATTGTTGCTATCTCAGTAAATTGGAATCGGGACACCATTCCTTAATGATACAGCGCTCACTTGTGATGCGTGGGGCCATATTTCTGAGGACATTATATATATACAGGGTGTCCAATATACAATGCAAATCGGAGTTTGGGATAGTAGAACTTTTGAACCGGAACACAAATAATGGTTATACCCAAATTAAGTCTTGTTCATGCATATATTTTTAAACTAGGAAGCAACGTTTGAAGTACACTAGGAACCACACAGTGTTGCCAGATGTAACCAAAGGTGTAAATCATTTTTTACAAGACACGTAAATTGACTCATAACATATGTATAGATGTTCTGTCGTAAATTTTCGGTTTGTATAGTTGCAGTAGCTTGGAAACTATGGAATGGAAAAAAGAATTTTTCATAAATTAACATTCTGAATTGGCAACAGTATTTATGTTTCAGTGCATCAAAAGGTGTGTTAAGGATCTGTCCACATTATGCAATTCCTGAAAACAATGAAAAAGAAACTTGGAAATTATCGTGATAAAACTCTTACTTACATGCACCCGGCAATACTGCTGTTCATTGAATCAAAACGGGGGCACTTCCAGAATCTGTCGTAGAACTGACAATTCAGTTCGTGATGAATAGCATATATATAATGTGTGTGTGTGTGTGCGGTTGGTAATTCTTTTAGGATCACTCATTTTCATTAATCTTGGCCTTCTTTAGCCTACAGAGGATTTCTGTAGAAAGTAAAGATTTTGGTTTATTTCAGTAAATCGACAAGCAGAAGACTTGTGTTTGATCCATCGTTAGCCCAGTCGTGAGTTTTTCTGTTATCCTACCCGTATTTGGTCTGGTAGCTATGCCTTCACATTTAGAATAAATAAATTTTTTAAAAATCAAAAAAAATTTCATTTATAATAACCACCAAAACATAAGTTGAATTTATTTGATTTTCATTATCAGACCTTGAAGCAATTTACTGTTTGTATTTGTTTCTAAGTGTGCGTGTGTAAATAAAAATATTGTATTTGTGTCTAATTATGTGTGTAAATAAAAATATACCCGTTTTATTTTTCATACCGTGAATGGTTGATGTGGTCGCCTAAAAAATAATCTGAAACTAGGGGATTCGATTTACGGTTAAAAGAATATCAGTCAGTGGCGTATTAATATAATAAATGTTTATTTTTGCACATCATCTTGCTGAAGGGGGAGAGGGTTAAAACACCACGAACCACTCCTCTCTTGCGTACGACACTATTATCAGTAATAACCTAATGAGCAGAAACGAAGTTTGGGATTAAAACTAACAAATTAAATTTTATCTCTAGTTTGCTTTCAGTTTGTGAAAGAAGGATCGTGGTTTGATCCCAGAATATGTGAGATTGTAATAGACATAATTGAAGACTCACTGTAGAAAATAATAATAATAATAATAATAATAATAATAATAATAATAATAATAATAATAATAATAATAATAATAATAATAATAATAATAATTATTATTATTATTATTATTATTATTATTATTATTATTATTATTATTATTATTATTATTATTATTATTATTATTATTATTATTATTATTATTATTATCATCATCATCATCATCCAAACTCTCTTCTCTTCGCGAATTCTTTCGAAGTCGATTACTTCGACAGAAGAACACAGACTGAAAGTATTTGAGAATGAAATCTTGAGGCATTTATTGAGATTCAAGAGGGACGGAAATGGGGAATGGTGGAAATTTCATAACGAGGAACTGCATAATTTATGCCATTTACCTTACATTGCTACAGTCATCAAGTCTAGGAGGTCATGTATCCAGAATGGAAGAAACTAGGAGCACTTTCAAAATTTTAACTGGGAACCTAATCAGAAAAAGACCATTAGGGAAACCTAGGTGCAGATTGGTGTACAATATTAAGATGGATCTCGTAGAAACAGGAAGACAAAATAGAAACTGGATCAAGTTTGCAAAGCACAGAAGTCACCAGGGAGGTTTTGTGAATACGGCATTGAACCGTTGTATTTTGATAGGCAAAGAGTACAGTTAATTTATTTTTTAGTTACTATGATGATGATAATAATAATTATTATTATTATTTAATAATAATTATTATTATTTAATAATAATAATAATAATAATAATAATAATACAGATTAAGACTTCCGATATCAGATGAGATTTGATTCCACGTTAGATTGGATACAAAATCCTCTATTTCATTTATTCTTGGGAACAGTTGGGAGAATTGCAAGGTGGTTTGTAAAAAATTAAGCTTCACCGAAGAAGTCCTGGTGACCACTGATTAATTAATAGAAATATGTTGACATTTCTTTCTGGTGACTTTACGTTAAAGGGGGATGGGACTTTGGCTTAGTACGGAAGCGCTTTTCTGCGATGGGTCTTTTGCTCGATGCTAAGGTGGGCTGCGATAGCTCAGTGGTAAAGCGCTTACCTCTGGTGCGAGGGGTCCATGGTTCGATCCCGGGCCTAGTAAGTTTGTGGTAGACAAGATCGTGCGTTTTCTCAAGGTAACCATTTCCTCCCACATTCTCATTCCATCAATTCATCCATCATTATTCATTTGCTCTAATTATTGTCTCCCTTAGCCTAAAGGAGATAAACGTGGGACGCTAAAGTGAAAAATTACATTTATTTATTTATTTTTTTACATTTTTAAAGACACTAAACACAAATCTATTTGTGGGACGGGATTTACGTCGTATTTATTTTTGTTTCTAATGAACGATTCCGCATTATTCTACTAGTTTTCTCAGGAATATGTTAACATTAAATCTCCTAGTATAAATACGTATTTTACAGGAATGTAAATATTGAGATTTCAATGTTTTGGTTGAATTGGAATGTAGCGTCCTTTTGAGCACCAAAGCCATATGAGCTTAAACCTACAGTTTAAGATTGAAATCAAACCACCGTAATACGAATTTCAAATTTTAAGACCCTCCCACAGGAAATCGACCCCGGGACACTATGCACCAAAGGCGTGCTCGCTAGCCACTAGAACGGCAGTGAGAGCAGTTTAATGTTTGGTATACCTTGAGGGAGATAGCAAAGTAATTAGTAAAACAATCTTAGAGAATAATTATGAATTAAAAAAACCTACTAGTAATCATAAAAATGAATACTATAGCATTTTCCCTATTCCTTCATTGGCTATTATCTTTCGTGAAGGATCAGAATAACTATATTCGTAGTTTACTCCTCCCTTTCTTTCTTTCTTTCTTTCTTTCTTTCTTTCATAGGGCCGCGGTGGCTCAGTGGTAGAGTTCACCTCTGGTGCGTGGGTCCCTGGTTCTATCCCAGCTCGCGCCAAGTGAACTGTGGTAGACAAACACCGTGTGGGTGGGTTTCCTCGGGGTTCTCCCGTTTCCTCCTACTTTTTTCATTCCCCCATTTTTTCAATAATTTCTCATCACTGTCTCCTTTAGCCTACACGACATAAGCGTTGGACGTAAAACAGATTTCATTTTTTCTTTTATTCATTCCTCAGTGCTCCTAAGAAATGACAGAAAGAAAAGTGGTACGTAAACGTTGTGCGTCATCAAACTACTGTTGAATTATCAAAGTGGATTTCTTTGTATTCTTTACTAATTATTGTAACCATCAAATAAATGATGAGCTTATACCTGAAATTAAAACGAGTACTTTCTAATGGTAAATGGATTAAAATTCTTGAAATAGAACATCTTTTCTGTCGGATGCATCTGTTTCTTGCACACTTTTCTGAAACCAAAGAAAACATTATGTACCCTTCTTATCTAAATATTTCAGTTAAACCGTTTTCGAAATAAGCGTAAGAGCTCAACTCAAAAGAGTTTTTCCCTGAAGGTCTTACACTCAGTTGTGACGCGCGTGGTCCCAGAGTCGATTCCTGGTATGTATTTAACACGAGCACTTACCTGCCTCAATCATATTTTTTCCCCACGTAAGAAGTTTCTGTAAATAGCAACAAAGTTTTATTTTTTAAGTACCCTGTTTGGCTGTACGTAGCTGAATTTAACGGCAATTGAGTTGTTAAGTTGATTTTGAGTTTAACATCTCTTTCAGCAGCGAGGCTACATGAGACGGGACCTACTGATTAACGTGGAATCCGAACCACATGAGTCCCCGCCGGGAATCGAATCCGGGTCTCCCACGCCAAAGGCGCCTACTCTAACCGTTTAGCCACGAAGGAACTCTTTAACGGCAATTGAATTCTTTCACAAACAGTGCCTAAATAAAGAGATTATTCAAGACACAGTAGGTGGGGTACTATGAGTTTTACTTCAAAACCGTTCCATATTCAAATATACTACCATTATACTCCTGAAAGACAAACTGTACTTATCTTTCAATATATTTTATTTAAGTATATTACGGCAGGACGGGGAATCAGTGGTAGCTGCTTATTTGTAGTGCGAGGATTTCCTAGTTTGATATCTCTGGCCATGCGAATTTGTTGTAGGCAATTTCGTGTCCTAGAGTTTTCTGAAGGTTCTCCCATTTCCTTCCACATTCTCATTTCGCCAATTATTTCATTCATTTACACTAATCATTCATCTCTAGCCTAAAGACCAAAAACGTGGGATGTAGAGCTAGAAATTTCATTTCATTTCATTTAAGTGTAATATAACAATAATTGAATCCAAAGTCGGAGATCTGAACTGGTCGATATTTAAATAACTTATCATAATTTTCTCGATAGCATAATAAAGTTTTAAAACAATACATTGACAGTTGTTTACTTGCCTGTTTCTTTATACTGGAATCTTGCGCTCGAAACAAAAGGACAGAACACAAGTTGTTTATCATATTGATAATTTGTGAGAGTAATGTGATATATTTATTTTTGCAAAAATTGTTAATAACTACATTGGAACTTCTATTGTTTTCGTGAACAACTTTTAAAACTGAATAGGAGTTAAATAATAGAACAGTTTCTTTCTAATGGTAGTCCTTATTAGAGTTTTTTTTTTTTTTTTTTAATATATTTTAAAAACGAATTTTCACTTTGCAAATGTTTGCAAACCACTTACGGCATATTTTGGAAACAGTTAAGAATATTTCACAAAAGTCTGTACTACTGCTTTCACATTCACTTTTCTTTTGTAATATCTCTTGCTGATATTTAGAAAATTTCACTGAAAAGCTGAATTTGTCCATCTGTTGAGACCAGTCGTAATGCAAAGTCTGTAATTAAAAAAAAAATAATAATAATAAGTAAAATAAATTCGTAAATCTTTGTAAATGTTGGCTTAACAAGCATTTTAACTTATTAGCTATTATTTATTATGAAACTATTGACTGAATTAGAGCTTGAATTAATGTCATTACTCTAATTTATGTGATTGTTATTTCCATCACGGTACCCTACATTGTGTAAATGTGTGTGTGTAGAGGCAATTCCATCGAGTTAAAATAGCCTGGAAAAGTTGTAGTGGAAATAAACATCATTTCTTAAATTTGTACTTTTCGCATTATACAAATAGTACCATTCGAAATGTGTGAGTACAACACATTGAAAATTATACGAAAAAAAGATTCTTTTCATTTCCGTATCAAATATTTGTCAGATATGCTGTCGAGCTCAAAAATAATAACCACATTTATCTTTCTTAGGATTTAGATTTCTGGGCTTTCGGCATCTACGGCTGTTAGCCTGTTACATATGAGGGATGACGTCCCTTGACGATCCGAGGAAAGAGAAGAAAGAAAAGATCGTGGAAGAAAGGAAGCGGCCTGGGAACTATATGTTAGTTACCATCCTGGCATTTGCCTGGTGTGAATGAGGAAAACCCATGAAAACCTCAATCAGGATGGCAAGGCCTGAAAAAGCATTTACACTTTCTCGACCAAGTGTCCCACTGGAAATCGAACTCGGGACCTCTCGCACCAACATTTGCCTTTCAATAGGTTTTTGTCATAGAAGTGTAGTTAAAAGCTTCTAATTAACCGAAACGTAGTGCGTGTGTCTGTGGTACCCATAATATATTGGTTGAAGATTAACTTCACTTTTCAGCAGTGATACGGGAGTTCTGGTTAAAGTTAGTTTCCAACTGCTACTTTGAGTAATTATTATGTATAAACACACACTATCTGGCTATCTAAATCTCTTGCGGAATGTTGTCAAGGAGTTCAGTTTTGATTTAGTTCAGATATTTCCATTTACATTTGAAACTCAATAATAATAATAATAATAATAATAATAATAATAATAATAATAATAATAATAATAATAATAATAATAATAATATAATACCTTCCAGTTGGCTCAGTACCAGGAAATTCTATTTTAAATATGCATTATAATTCTGTAATGATCACCATTCAGAATTACTTTTTACTATCCATAATAGTAAAACAAATATTCCCGTTCTATACGGTAAATATTGATTTTGAAATCGCGATCTTAATGTATAGAAAAGATAATTCAAATTTGATGCAATTATTGCCAGACATTGTGTAAAAAAAAAAAAAATGTAACTGCAAAACTACTTCTAGAATATTATGTTGTATTAGTTTTTTGTTGTTACTGATAACACTGGGATTGATGGGTGTACCTTAATAATAATATAATTGTATAAAACGCAAAATTTATAAGTACATAATCCCAATATTATCATACTTGCCACAATAGAGGTTTGTCACATCTTTGAAGACTTATCTCTAAAGAGGATGTAATAATCATAATTTGTGGTATTTTCGGTCAAATCTTCAACTACATTTTTCAAAATTACATAAGATGAAATGCTTTGATACTAACAATTCTGCACCACTATTTGTTGCAATTAATCTTTTGTTCTTATAAACTATATTGTGTTAATCTTATAAAATTGATTCATGTGAAGATTTATTAAATTCTAAACAAATATAGGTAGGATATTAGTAAGTCTTCTCGGTCTATCAAAAGGTAAAGGTATTGACATCCAACATTTTGAATGCAGATATTGCATTCGAAATGTCGGATGTCAATACTTTCATCTGGCCGATAGCCCGAGAAGATTTACTAAAATCATGTTGCCAGGAAAAATTCTATTCGTTCTACAGTTACGATTTTTTTTTTTTAAACCATAAGAAAGATCATACTCGTAGAACTGACCGAAAAGCATAATATAGTGTTCACTTAATGTACATAATTGAATTTTATTTAGTCATTCTTTTTAAGAAAATAGCCTAATAAGTAAATGTTATTGTTAAATAATGGTTAAAAGCTAGGTACTTGTACACAGATAATATTTACTTAAATAGTACTTATCTTACCTTTTAGAATTCAATTGTATGTTTGGCCGGCTTCATTACAACTAGCAATTCTGTATTTTCAATTGTTCGTACTTGAAAGCACTTCTGAACTATTAGACTGTTTGTTTGTGTCATCTTTTTTGTTTATAATTGTCACTGTTGGATTACTCTTTAACACTTTCATAGCTTCTTGTGTAACTCCAGCTACTTTGAATGTCGCGAGTTGATAAGGGGATGACTTATGTTGAGGATGAATTAAACAAGTAAGTGAAATTGGCGGTAATGGTTTTCTAGCGGGATGTTTGTGTATATAGTCCGGCAATTCTTCGGGCACTTGTGGTGGTTCGTGTGCTTGTGCTTCTTCTATGTATGTCTCGTCTGGTTTTTGGTCAACAGGGTATTCAGATTGTGGTGTGTGATCCTGCTGGCGTTCTGGATACTCAGGCTTGTATTTCGGAGATTCATCTTTAGCTGCTGGTGGTGGATATGATGGTGGTACATAAGGCGAATCAGGCTGGTCAGTAGGAGCTTCTTTTGTGGATACTTGCTGAGGATAATTTGTCTCTGCTTTCGGAGTTGGATGCTTCAGTGTGACCCGTTTGTAATATGGCCGGTATTGGTATGATACAGGATAATGTGGTAGTGGTGGATATTCAGGAGGTGCAGGATATAAATAATAATGCTTTTTGTAACCATAGGATTGTGAATACTCATTCGGAGGGTAAGGAGCATATGATGGTGTGTGATAACATTCGGGAGGGTAGTGTTCCCCATATTTCTCCTGTTGTTCATTGTGATAGTCGGATGGTAGAATCATAGGGTAAGGTACGGATGGATAAGGAATATGGTGGTACACGAAATGGCGTGGAAGAGGAAGATATTCTGGAGGAGGTTTGTATGGAAGTGGTGGTGGAGGATATTCTGGAGGAGGCTTATATGATGGTGATGGAGGGGGAGGAAGAAGATATTCTGGAGGAGGTTTATATGGTGGTTGTGGTGGTGGAAGAGGAGGATATTCTGGAGGTTTATATGATGGTGGTTGAGGAGGAGGAGGAGGAGGAGGATATTCTATAGGAGGCATATTTTGTGGTTGTGAAGGTAGAAGAGTTTGCTCTGGAGGAGGCATATAAAGTGGTGGAGGAGGAAGAAGAGAAGGCATATATGGTGGTAGTGGTGGAGGAGGAGGATATTCAGGATGGGATAAATATGGGGGTAATGAAGACAATTTACATAGTAGTGGTGGAGGAAGAGGATATTGTGGAGGAGGTTCATAGTGTGGCTGTAAAGAGGGAATATATTGTGGAAGAGGTGGGTATGGTGGTGGAGGATGGTATGTTTGCGGTTGTGGAGGATCTTCTGTTTCATAAGCAGGTCCTCCCTCGTACTGAATTTCTGGCGGTGGTGGTACCTCATATTCGTAGTGAGGTTTAGGAATACCTTGATAAGCAGGTTTGCTGTAGGGGAGTAGTCGTTTATAATACATAACGCGAGGTTTCGAAGGATATGGAAGTCCAGGATATGATGGTGATTTTTCTTCATTAGGACAACTACAATCTCGTCGCGATCTTGAAACTGCTTGACTGCTGTCATCACTTTCGGTTTCAATCAATACTCGATCTTCGAAAACTAAAGGCTTAAGAACGGCTTTCCGTGTTACGATCACTTTTTCCGCCTCTTCTTGCGACACATTGTAAGCACCTGGCACTAAGCGCAAATAAGTCACTAAAATCAGAACAATCAAAATCAACTTCATTGTAAGAGTAACAGTGGATATTTACTGTAAGTAGTGAGTCTTCAAGAGAAACTAATCTCATGCTGAAAAATGCTGGTCAAGCGAGGTGTCAAATATCTGATGCTTTTGTTCAATCCCAGTCTTTCGACCTCCTTCGTAATAATAATGAGATAAGCGTTTCTGGTTTCCGGTTTGCAGACTTACATTGCTATGATTTGGCCTTGATCTTGTTCATCTTCTAGGTCATCATTGCAGAATGCAAGATCGTCGTATATTATTGTTCCTTCAAAGAAAAGTGTGATTCTATTGAAACGTAGGGCTGTCTTTTTCACGTAAGGTTGAAAATAGTTTATCCCAATAAATAATGGGGTTCTATTGCTTACGTGATTTACTTGTAGCAAGAGATACAACATCCAGTTTAGTAAAGTACAGTATAATAAATGATTTTAAGTACAGAAGAGCTTATATAATGGTAACATTAAAATATAAATATTGTCCCTGTTGTTAACGTTTAAGAATATGTAAAGTTCTGTGCACATTCTTCAATCTTCATTGGAGAAGTGATTTTTATAAAAATGAAATGCCACCAGGCTGAGGGTAGACCGCTCTCCTCTGATGTGTAGTCCCTGGTTCGATCCCAGTTCCCACAGAGTGGGCCTTTATGGTGGAATTATATAATGTGTGTTTTCACAGGGTTCTCCCGTTTCCTCCCACTTTCTTCATTCCACCATTGTCACCATCTCCCTTAGCTTTGGTGCATAAACGCGAGACGTTAAACTTAAAAAAAAATCTTTTATTTATATAGGTGCATTATTTAAGAATGTAGAAGTAAGCACATTCAGATTCAAAGCTTTTTATTTGCAAAATAATTGATTTGAAAGTAGAAGGTACAAAAGATAATTTGATGTGTTTTTTTTTCCCCTTCTTTCTATGTCAGGTTGATGAGTAGAACATGAATTTGAAAACACTAATTAATTATCCTGTAATTTATTGGTTATTATTTATGTAAATCAGATATAAACATTCTTTTATGACTTACTTCGATGGTTATAACTAATTTATTTGTATAAAGCTGTTGTGTTCAAAAAGCCTTTTGAGAATAATTCCCTCTTAAAGTAGAATGTAAAGCCTCCACTTTCCGACAGAGCCATTCGCATGATTAGTACAGTACTGCTAAATGCTAACTTTATTATGGATTTTTTTTTTTTTTTCAAAATATCTGTTAAAACGAAAACAGTATCAGTTTGGAACAAAAGGAGCTACTGTGATATGTTGTTTCAGGGAAATACAAGCTGTGTTTGACCCTGATTGTTGAGGAAATGAGGAAAGTGCAAGCCCTAAGCCCGAGAGCTTTAGAAGGATCTACGAGGAAATCCGCGCTCCATGTGTCTTGAAGGAAAACAATTTGTTTGGGTTTACTCTTTCTTTCGGTGAAAGGGTCAAGTTTTAGTTTCATGTTTTTCAAACGTTTAGTTTTGGAAGTAAAACTATTGCGAAAACGTTCTCAAAAGTGAATTGTCGCTTTTCATGTTCATTAAGAGGGATAATTGCTAGTGAAATAGAACATAGGAGTCTAGTTGCAGGTGCGATTACGAGCTACGTAGTACTGCAATGAGGAAATGGGGGGAGGGCGGTGGCTCAGTGGTAGAGCGTTCACCTCCGGTGCTTGGGGTCCCTGGTTCGATCCCAGCTCGCGCCGTGTGGACTTTGTGGTGGACAAACACCGTGCTCGTGGGTTTTCTCGGGGTTCTCCCGTTTCCTCCCACTTTCTTCATTCCACCATCTCACTCACTTCTCATTATCACCGTCTCCTTTAGCCTAACCGGCATAACCGTGGGACGTAAAACTTAAAGATTTCATTTCATTTTTGCAATGAGGAAATGTCGCGTTACGGGGTATATGCATGGAAAATTCAAAATCACATTTTATTTTATTAATTTTTATATAAGCAGGATTTTTTTAAATGACGGCACGTAGTACCGACATTTTTTTCCTGAGGTTAAAGAATGCAACTTCACTAACCATTTTAAAGGAGTTAGTTAACCAAAACTAATTCATATTCTTACCCTGTCCGTCCGTCTGAAAGGCAAAAAAATCTCAAGAACTTCGTGATGGACCACCATCAATTTTGTCAGGATGTTGAGGGAATCAAACAGTAAGAATCGAGTTTATTGGTGGAGATAATGTTCAAATCGAAAATTTTCCTACAATCGATTAAGTGTCCTAAGAATACATTTAATCTCTACCCTTAACTCTCTACCGAAATCGAAAGTGATAGAAATCGAGTTAAGTGAATAGGCACTATCCAAACCAGAAGTGACAGAAATCAACCACTTCGGTTTTAACGTTGATTGCCGTAGAGTAAAAACGGTAATAGGTAGTGAGAAGAGGTTTTCTGTAATCAGTTAAACATCCCAGGAATATCTCCATTTCCACTCTCATCTTTCCACTAAGACGGAAAGTTTTATAAATCAAACATTTCCGGTTTTAACGTTGATCACTGTAGAGTAGAAACCGTATAGATAGCGAGAAGCGGTATTCTGCAAACAATTAGGCGTCCTAAGAATATATTCCATTCCCACTTTAATATCTCTGTCAAATCCGGAAGTGGTAGAAATCTACCACTACATCCAGTTTCAATAATGAAAAAATATAACGCCATACATACCACACTCTAATGGTGTATTCGTGACAGTGTTACTTGTTCATCTTGGTATTTATGAAATGATTTTTTCAGTTTTAATCGATTTTAAAACTAGAACAACAGTATATTACTTATATACTCTTAAAATGTAATCCAATTAATAGTTTGTAGCACCTGCTAATTTCTTCCATTTGTTTAGACATTGACGCTTTTCTTTGCAACAGCTAAAATTCTGCGTAAGTGAAAGTGACTCAGTTCTTAGTTCCAATGAGCACCTTCGGGAAAATGAAGTCCCGAACATACTATTTCCACTAAAACATAACTGTGCGAATGTCAAACGGAGGGTTGTTCCAGCGAATGTGAAAGGATGTTCTCTCGTATGAAGCTTACAGTAACTTCATCTAGGTCTTCTGTGCTTGTACGGACAAATTATGCATTGGTTCATCAGAATAGTAGGATGGCATCTCACATAGTTTAACGATAGTAAATACACAAACTCATGGTTGTTCCAATGTCATCACTTTACGATTGATACCAAAAGCAATACATGATAAAGAGACAACACAAATATGTCGTACGATAAACTAAAAGTGTAGAAGTTGCTATAATAACATATTCATGATGAGTACTGGCATCTTCCAGAAAAAAGTTATATATATATTGCATTGCAAAGAGATGCATTGTCTCCATTATTATTCAATTTTGTTCTAGAATACGCTATATGGAAGCAAATGTAGCCGCAGCCAGGGCCTAGAACTGAGTAGCTTCACAGGTTATGGCTTACGCTGATGGTGTAAAGTCTGATTGGGGATACGAGGACAATAAAACAGGGTGTCTATCGGTCACGAATGTCACGAAAAAGTCACGAAATTTAGCGTTTGGGTCACGATTTTTTTTTTCAACTGTGCAAATGTAAGTGCAGATTGGAAAATTTTGTTCTATAAAACGTCAAAATTCACCACCAAAAATGTCTATGGTCGGCTTTAGACGCTACCAAATCGCAAGTAAAGCACGTTCCTATCGCATGGATGAAAATTCGGCCTAATTCGCACCCGAATTCGCTATCGAAAATGTTAGGAAATTTTATGATTTGGTAAAGAAAAGGTCACGAAATTTCATTTTGGAATTTTAGTAGACACCCTGTAGAAGAAAATGCAGAGGTTTTATTAAACGCCTGTAGGGACATAAGTTCAGAAGTAAAGCAGACAGAACTAAATAGATGGAAATTAGCCGTTACCGTAATACTGAAAATGATAAATATGTTAAAATATCAAATAATACTTTCGTCGACAAAGTGGACACTTTGAATTATATAGGATTAATATTAATAGACCAAAACCATATCCTCCAAGAAATTAAATGTCAACTGAAAGCAGGGAATTTGTGTTATTCAGTTCAAAATCTTTTGTATTCGCGAATCGTGTCAAAGAATTTAAAGTTAAAATATAAAGAAGATGATTATGCCTGTTGTACTGTGCAGTTGCGAAATATGTTCGCTTACTTTAAGGGAAGAACGCAAATTGGAAGTATTTGAAAATAAATTCCTGACCCGAATATTCAAGGAGGCACGGGAATGTGGAATGGCGGAAACTTCATAATGAGGAACTGAGGTGCCTAGTATCAAAGCCTGCCAAATCCATTTATTTTAAATATATACCGGAGTTGAGTTATATATCGTCTGTTATATGTTTGATCTAAATGAATTCCATGGAAACAGTATTTTGTTTAAAAGCTTAATATATACTAAAACAGTAGCTGAAATATGGGACTTTGTACGCGTATATATGGAGATTCATTTTCGAAGATTACTCGAAACTGAGCTAAATGGACGTGGCGGATTTTGATACTTGGCGCCTCAACAACATTGTTAGGGTCATTAATTGTAGGAGGTTCTGATGGGCAGGTCATGTAGCCAGAAATAAAGAAAGTAGAGACACTCAAAATTTTACCTGAAAACTTGTCGGAAAGAGACTATTATGGAGACCTAGGCGCAGATGGGAGGACAATACTAAGATAAATCTCTCAGAAATATGAATACAAAGTAGAAACTGAACCCAGTTCTACTGGGACAGAAGTCAATGGAGAACTTCTGTGAATGTGGCATTGAAACTCCGGATTCCATAGGCCATAGAGTTAGTTACATTTTGTATTGTATTTATACGCTTTTCACCACAAATACTAACAATCCAGAGATACTTAAAAGAGCTGGAAGAATAGTGATTAATAGTACAAGAAATTGACTTGCTATTAATATAATTGTATGTTTCTATGAGTATATTTAGAGTTGAATTCACCGTCTTGTTCTTGAATATCCCAACCAACAAAATAGTAAAAAAATGAAATGAAATCTTTGAATTTTACGTCCCACGCTTATGCCGGTTAGGCTAAAGGAGACGGTGATTATGAGAAATGAATGAAATGGTGGAATGAAGAAAGTGGGAGGAAACGGAAGAACCCCGAGGAAACCCACGCACACGGTGTTTGTCCCCCACAAAGTTCACTTGGCGGGAGCAGGGTTTGAACCCGGGACCCCATGCACCAGAGGTGAACGCTCTACCACTGAGCCACCGCGGCCCCAACAAAATAGTAACCTTCAAGAAAAACACGTTCAAAGTTTCTTTTAAATTTGAATCTTTTTACGAAAGTTAATAATAGAAATAGACACCTGCACACGGGCGCGTGCATTTTCATTCGTTGTTTCAGCAAAAGGGAAGCATTTTGACGGAAGTCGTGAAACACACACATTCGTTTTCCTTTTACATGTCAAACTGTAGACGCTCGTTTCAACAAAATAAAGTATCGGAAAATGTATTATTTGTCATCTGAAGATAAAATAAGAAGAAAGAAAGTCTTGCAGGAAGAATCAGTATAAAAACTTACCATGAAAGAAAAAAAGTGTTCAGAGCCGGTCGAGTTATTGGATCGGTTTAGAGAAGAATATTAGGAATTTGTTTTAACAATCAAATATGCAATTAGTGAAATATGTCCATAATAATTTTCTTACTTCAGATGTTATTTATTTCTACAAGTGGAATTAAAGACAACCTGAAACATTTACAAAGGCACTAATACTATGTATGATTTCATGTGTGAAGATTCAACTGGAACCTTGCATCGTTCCTTTCTGTTCCTACCATTTAGATACATTTAGTCACATTACCGAAGTGCTGAATGCTGCTCATCCTAGCTTTGGAATTACATTTATCTTTAATAATAATAATAATAATAATAATAATAATAATAATAATAATAATAATAATAATAATAATAATAATAATATCTGGCTGACTAATATTTTCGATAATGTACCATTGGCTTTATCGGATACATTATGACAATTTTCTCATATTGTGTGTGATGAAGGCAATGAAGATTAAGGTGATTTGTTTTATTGCTTAAACTGTAATACAAGTTAGAAATAATAATGAGTATTTGCTGCTTTATTTTTATTTAAGGTAATGAAGTAGTAATATGAAATAGAAATTTCTTATTTAAAGATTAAAAGATATTTAAAGATTATAACTTTCAGAACTTCGCGGAAATGAAACTATTTCATAGCCAAGTTCATTTGTGTGGAAAATGTGTGTCATAATTTGCTGCTACGCTCTTCACGTCTTTTTTTGGACTTTGTGTAATTTACTTTTGAGGATTTTCTGAGAAGAGGAAAATTTGGAAACGTTGTGAAGTTTGTGTCGTCTGGTGCTCATAAAGATCTTCCTTCGTTCCAACTTTTCCCATCTCTTTGCATTCTGTCGACATAGTGGAAGAAGTATGTTCTCCAGAAAACTACGTACAACTGTTTCATGAAAAAAAAATTAAGAAAGTTTCTTGTTGATTAAAAAAAAAAAGCACCAACTTAGTAACTTACGTAAGATTTCAGCTATAGTTGCAGCTATAGTTTCTTAAGAACTTACTTTGTTGGGTAAGCAAATATAAAATAGGAATGCGAATACTTTTCATCTGACTTCACATCTTCTGTTTGGAAACCGCTGGAGGATGTTGACTGGCGGACGATTTGTCTTGAGAAGTCAAGATATGAGTTCGTTATTTGCCAAGTCTTGGCAAGTTTGCAGTCCGATTTTTGTGTTGACACAATAGTTTTTTTTTAAGACATGAATGCAGTTCTTACTGAATAGGAAGATGCTTAAGGGTTTTAGCTTTGGGGATGTAAGATTTTCCCGTTTGTGTTAAAAGTAGACAGTTGAGAAATAGAAAAGGGCATTGTTTCTGACAAGGAACGGGCATGAACGTGTCATCCGGACACTCGAATCAAACCTAGTCCATTCGATAAACATAACAAAGATATGTTCATACACAACAATTTTAGGTGCCATGGACAATGGAGTAAGTCTCTGGGACCCATTAATCCTGTTAGTATAAAGAAAATTGTAGACTCGCAGTGAAATAGCTATTGGATCAACACTGTTCATTTGGAAGTAATGGTTTATAGTTCATTCTCTTCAGTAAGAAACAAGCTTTTCAGAGCTGCTATGTATTGGGGTCCATAACGTACTTGAACAGGGAAAATTGGGAGAATGTCGGAAAAATTCCCTCCAGATATCCCTCCCATCAACTTTAGATCCATCTGGAGTGGCGTCGGGTAAAAGTATACAATTCAAATGTATCTCGAAAAATACTATAGGGGACAAAAAAAGGACTTTACCAAGTTTTGTAATGGTGGACGGAATAGATATGAGGAAAAAGCTTGCATACCAATACATGCTTTCCCCTCATACCTATTCTTTCTATCAAGACAAAACGTGGTCTATATGGGACGGGACCTACTGATTAACGTGAAATCCGAACCACATGAGCCGCCGGGAATCGAACCCGAGTCTCACATGCCAAAGGCACGTACGCTAACCGCTTAGCCACGAAGGAGCTCTAATTAAGTATTAGTATAAACTAGGATCACAAAAGTAGAATATTTTGATGATAGAATTATTTATTTATTTATTTATTTAACACACACCTATTACAGAGCCCAAATGCTCCAATTACAACAGGTGAATACAAATACAATATACAATTGAGAAATTGCTAAATAATCTATTGGATTAAAATAAATATAAGAAAGAAAGAAAAAAGTCTAAAATAGCAACATTCATGTAGGCTATTTTTTTCTAAATGTGATAATATAATCATTACAGTACATAAACAGAGTTCAAAAACAATTGAATCAATTTTATATACTTTCCCAAAGACATCGTAAAATCCACGATTATTCCTGATTTTATAATATCATTATGTTTCTTACAAAGTCTCACAAGTGGTGAATTTTTATGGGAGATTGTTTTAGACTTAGGTATAACAAATGGTAATCGTACTCATAAGGATTTACTAGTGCTAAATTTTAACAATTCCAGAAACTCTCGATTAACTATAATACCATTTTAAACAGAAAAACATAATGCATTATATCCCTCCTTTTCACCAGAGACATACAATTAAATTCCCTTAGGATAACAGGGGGCGCGGTGGCTCAGTAGTAGAGCGTTCACCTCCGGTGCTTGGGGTCCCTGATTCGATCCCAGCTCGCGCCGTGTGGACTTTGTGGTGGACAAACACCGTGCTCGTGTTTTCTCGGGGTTCTCCCGTTTCCTCCCACTTTCTTCATTCCACCATTTCACTCATTTCTCATAATCACCGTCTCCTTTAGCCTAACCGGCATAACCGTGGGACGTAAAACTTACAGATTTCATTTAATTTTTCTCTTAGGATAACACTATAGTTAACTTTCATATCATACGCAGAGATTTTGAATCTCTTGTACAGCAGCGGACACTTCTAAATGGTACAGCCATATGGAGATTTACGGCTAAGGTGTACCATTTAGAAGTGTCTGCCGCTGTACCATAAATACCTTAAAAATATTTTTTGTATTGATTCGATTTTCCTTATTTGATTATCATAACAAGGTGACCATACTAATGTAGCGTACTCTAATTTACTTCTAACTAGTGAGTTAAATAACTTAATTAACACTTCTGCGTTATTTAATTCCTTTGAATTTCTAATTATGAATCCTAAAGCTTTATAGGACTCATTAACAATACTACGAAGTTAAGATTTAAGGGAGGAAAGAAGAATCTAGTGGTGATACAGACATACGCAGTGACAGTTTCGCACAAAACCGAAGAAGTAGAGGAAAATTATTAGAAAATAGAAGAAATTATAGACAGGGAGAAGAGGGTTGCATGGTAATGGGAATCTTCAGTGCAGTTGTTGGAGAAAAACAGGAATGTAGTGTCGTGGGCAAATACGGTTTAAGTGAACGAAATGAAGAGGGAGAGGGACTTGTCAATTTCTGTAAACAGATTCACTAGTAATTGGGAACACTTCGTTTAATCAGTACAAGAGAAGAAGATAGAAATGGAAATCCTCAATAACGGAAAATGTCAGAGACTATGTTACTATTCAGGACAAGTATAGAAACAGTTTGAAAAACGTGAAGACCCTTCCCGGGGTTTATTAGAGAAGTACGTCAAAAGAAAGGAAACACTTAATTGTTTGAAGGCATAACTGCTTGGATGAAATGTTAAAACGTTTGTCACGTACCGTATCTCTGTCATTAACCGAATTCAAGGATGGTTTGCTTGATATGCTGTTTTGACATTTCAGGAATATTCAAAACATTAAAATTGACATCACACTTTACTGGTGGTTTGTTTTAGTTTATCGTCTCAAGATTATGCGATGAGGCTGGGGAAGATATGGAAGTGGGAGGAATGAAGAGAACCCCAAATAAACCCATGCACATAATGTTTGTCCACCACACACCCTGCTTGGCGGAAGTTGGGATCGAACCAGGGACTGCACGCACCAGAAGTGACCTCTGTACCACTGAGCCACCGCGGCCCCTTGGTGATTTTGAAATAACGGAAAATAGTATTGCCAGTGTAACACTAACAGCATCTGTTTGGCAGCTCCAACTATTCTAAATCCTAGGATATTGAACAAAAAATAAAGTATAGCAAAGTTAATGCAAAGTTTATTATTTTTGCTTTACGCTTTAGTATTTTTACAGTACGCCAGCATTTAATAAGGCTGGACAGTGTACGTACTTGGACTTGTTACTGATATATTAATAACATTTTTTAGAGTGCACTTATTAAGATTTCAGTTTGTAGAGAGACCTTTTTTTTTTTTAATATATTCACAAAACATATATTTACCCGAGTTTAATGGTACTCAGAATTAATAAAATAAACTTCGAAATATTTTCAGGTGATGCATGTAAATGACACTACAATGTTGCCGATATTAATTATGTTTTCTGGCTGTGCCTCCATTAACACTTTTATTTTTAGTGCAGTGTTTTAACTAGTAAAGCTTCCTTTTGTCTGAGAAATATAATCCTTCTGCGAATGGAAAGCTACAAACCCTAGAATTCAAATATGCGCCCAGTTCTAATTTCATTATAAACGAAATTTTTGAATGAAATGTGTTAACCATCCATTGTTTTTATGGCATACACATATAGCATCAGTTCTATTGTAATACGTAGAAAGAGAATTATACTGGACCATTTACGTTTACATGCGGTGCAACCCTGGGTCATTTACGTTTATTACCATAAGTAGAGACATCATGCGGCACAATTGTAAAACTTTGTTCCATTGCGGTCGACGCAACGTTGTCACTGCTTCACCGATTAGTATGGATATCATATGATTCATTAGTTCATTTACTGTATTGGTAGTGGGGAGATTTTATTTTCCGAACCCGATTTTTTTTTTACTTTTTAGATTTCGGATAAAATCCGAATTTCGAATAAAATCCTGATTTTGGATCGGAATAGTTTTTGTTACTATATTTCAATCCACATCTATGTGGGTAGGAACAAATTACAATAAATATATTAGTACGATGCGATCCCAAAAGTATTGATTCTTTTTTAAAAAAATAATATACAAATTAATATACGTTTAAGTTTAGTGGGCGTGGTATGCATACTAAATCGTTTAATGTTGTTAGAATAAGTAGTAATGTAGCCAGAAGATGGCAGGGCTAGTAATGCAAGTATATATATATATATATATATATATATATATATATATATATATATATATATATATATATATATATATATTTGCATTACTAGCCCTATATATATATCCACGGCATAATCTACATATATAGGCCTATCATAGGTTTGTGTTGCAATTTGCGAAACACATTCAAATTTTCATCGTAATTTACAATTTAAGAACTAACTTTGTCATTTTACAGACTGTCTAAGATAATAGTTAATTTTAATTGTATCCACGTGGAGGTTTCTATTAAGTGTTAGTCCCGTAATGCCGTCAAAAAGCCGAAAATTGGCATTATACATCTCACGAAGTAAACCTTTATTTCTGTGACAGAGAGAAAGAGAGAGAGAGAGAGAGAGAGAGCTTCATTTTACACGTGTTAATTTTGTAACTCATATTGTAGCCAAGCCAAATGCTGCTGCAGTCCAGTTCGTTTTTATTTATTTATTTTTAGAAGTTGTAAACGGAATATTACTTTTCCTTCATCATTTTAATAATAATAATAATAATAATAAAGTATTGGTTGTCCCAAAGCTATTATGTCCGTGCCAATGTTGGGAAGTAACTATGTAGATACGAATTTCTTTCTAGGAGCGTCAATCAACAGAAGGCCAGAAAACGGTCCCTTTTGCTGGTTCCGTGTTTTCACCATATTTAATTTATCTAGTGCTAAACATCCAGTACTATAGCCCATAAAGGGTTACGGCCGTCCAGATGGCACATGTTCAACGCATTGGTTTCCAGATGTTTTTATTTCTGACTTTCTGGCCAGAAGTTCAGTACCTCTTAGTTCAGATAGTCCTTCAATTGCCTCATGATGCTGGGTTAACTCCGAGAAAATTCAGTTCTCCCATTGGGAATACAAGGAAACAAGCAAACAGAGAAGTAACGCGAGCTTAGAATTCAGCTAAGCAGGAGCTCAGCAATATTAAAACAATTCTTGAACACCTGTTGGTAAACTTTGATGCAAATGGTAACGGGAAAGATGTCTAGAAGATAAAAAGTACAATATATATTTTAATTGCTGAAATCTTAGGCAGAGTTAAAGCAGTAGCGACTCCAGAGTTGTGCAAGAAGGAAGTCACATCGGCAGTGGCAGAGAAACTGTCTTTCCTCCTCCACCTTTGGGGCCTCCGATGATTTTCTCCAATATCTGGATTCCTCCGAAACCTAATCTTTCTCCGAAATCCGGATTTCCTCCGATTTTACTATCCAGAATCGGATATTTAAAAATCCGGACTTGACTGTCCCTAGTTTAAATAGTACATCGTGATATTCGGTCAACACCACACATTCAATATTGTCACCAGGAAACGAAGCTGTAATTACGCTTATCACTGTAGTTTTACCAGGCGACTATAGGATAGCACATTTGTTTGTTTTAATATGTAAAAATTTGATATTACTGTTAGGAGAACTGCCGTGGGCTACGTGTTTTTCTTTTTTAAAGACTATGTGATACTAATGAGACACGACATGTATGATTGTTATGAAAAGACATTAATGATCCTCCAAAAGTTTAAAGAACTGAACATCAGGCTGCGTGTAGACAAGTGCGTCTTCTTCAAACAAGAAATAGTTTATTTGGGACATCGAATTAATCTAGAAAGAATTAAAGCCAGTAGAAGCGATCATGACGTGTCGCCTACCGAGTAATATATCGCAACTGAAGGCCTTTTTTAGGCATACTTTTCTGTTTACCATTCGCCATAAACAATTACCATTGCCATTAAGATTCTGCGGATAAGGTTGGATGTGTGTATGCTTTTTCAGAGTCGATGAATTCTGTTGAGACGAAAGTTATTAACGACAGGAAATGTCGGTAATAATTGTTCTATAGAGGGAAAGAACTGTATTATCGTTTCTTTTCTTCATAAAATCAATGGATCTTTGTCTTGTTTGGTGCTTTTTGCAAGCTTTGTCTGTTGTTGTTTGAAATATGTATTATCCTGCCTGTTACTGAATGCAATACGAGTACGTATGTACTAGGAACTAACAGCTCCGTCGTGTTTTTATCTTCTTTTAGTGTACGGAAAACCTTTTTTCACTCAAATTTTGAGATCTTTTTGATGTAATATAACATTTTTTTAAAAAAAGATCATTTTATACTTTTTCCCCCTCGTAAGGCTTTTGTTCGTTGTTGGTTGGTTTCGAGTTACCCTTTCTTTCAGCTCTTAGGCTATATAAAACGTGGACCTGTAGCTTAACGTAGAATCTGAATCACATGAGCTCCTACCGGGAATTGAACCCGAGTCCCGCGCCGGGCAACTCTTTTTATGTCTCCATGACAATTTTGTTTTAATTTCTGTTTTAGAATTGGGTTGACTTGAGTTTAACGCCCCTTTCCAAGACTATTATAAAACGGGCCCTTCAATTTGAAGTAGAATCTGGGACCACGGTGTCTCAGTGGTAGAGCGTTTACTTCTCTTGCGAAGGGTCTCTGGTTCGATCTAGAATGGTGAGTGGTAAACAGGAAAATATGCCTAAAAAGTCCTTCAGTTGTGATATATTACTCGGTTTGCGACACGTCAGGATCGCTTCTATCTTACCTTCCCCTGGCTTAATTTCTTCTGGACTAATTCGACGTCCCAAATAAACTATTTCCTGTTTGAAGAAGACGCACTTGTCTACCCGCAGCCTTATGTTCAGTCTTCTTTTTTTTTTAAAATTTTTTTGAAGGAGTATTTGTGTCTTTTTCATAATGATCATACGATTTTGGTATACAACACTTTGTGGATTTTCTTGAGGATTTCCCATTCCGTCCCGATTCTCACTCTACCAAATTCAAACCACCAACCCAGACTAAACACTTGGCGTGACAACCCATTTTGTGAACCTAAGGCTGCTCCAGCGCCATCCGCTAGCGACCGGCTGAACTATGTCCATTCTAGCGGCGAACACATGGTCAGTACGCTGCGACTCCGTGTCTCCAACAGGCGCATCAGGAGCTTTCTAGACCTAGTGGCCATCACGTCTTGTTTTTACGTAACTCCCCAGTTTCCTCACGACGCTGTGTAGACGCTGAGAATTGGGAAGCACCAGCCGGGAATCGAACCCAACATGAGTCCATCGCTCTAACCAACTGGACTACTATGTCCCCTATTCTACCAAATTCACTTTCATTAATCATAGTCTTATTTAGCGTACAAGGCATATTCGTGGGACGTGAAACTGGAAGATTTCATTTATTTATTATTTAAAAGTAGGTTCCGAGCCACAATTTTTTGGTTTTAGTTTGTCTACGATCATACATCAAGGCTAAGAGAGACGGTAATGATGAGATGGATAGTAATAGTAGAATGACAGAAGTCGGAAGAAACTGTAGAACCTCCAGAAAAACGCACACATATGATGTTTTTACACCACAGAACCCTCTTGACAGGACCTGGGATCAAACTAGGAACTCAACACGCCAGAGTTGAGCGCTGTACCATTACTACTTTTGTTTGTATAATACCCTTACTGTATTCCTTTTAGTTTCCGTCTTCATCATAACGAATATTACTTTTAGGACATTCTGTTGCGTACAGTTAGGTATTTTATGTAATAACAGTTCACATTTTCAGTAGAATGTGAGAGTACAATCTGATGAAACTTGAACTATTCTACTACAAATCCCATTTTGTATGGTTTGTCCATATGAGAGCATAATTTTTCTTTCTTTTTTCCCCTAACGAAAAGTAATAAAAATGCTGATGGTTGTTTTTTAAAGTTGCGTAGCAGCGCTGTTAATGTAGATGCAGTTGCGTATCAGAGACCATAACGTGTCTGATGGTGCCCGTAAATTAGGGTTAGTGTGTATATTGAATACACAGCGAAACCTTTTATATGCCCATTCTGATTCTTAAATTTAGACAGACCCAGTAGCTCTCGGATCGCTTTTTCTTTGTCCTTTTTCGCCCTGAGCCATTTATGAAATAACTTTTTTCGTTGCATGAAACGAAATTAAATCTCTTTAGATAGTTTGAAATGAAATAATATTCATTCATAACTATTTTTTTTTTTTAAAGTGGGGTGTAACATGCACATTTTTAACATTGTTCATCAGACTGATATCCCTGATGTTTCTTATGTCACTTGGAGTTAAAACTGACATTATTATCGAAGTTGATGCCTTGTTATTGAAGTACATTTCTATCACGAACAAAAGTGATGGAAACTCGATATACTTTCAAGACTTTATATAGAACTAAATGTAGTACTATAAAGTAAAGAAATATGTTCGAAGTAAATTACAGAGCTTAGGAAATCCTAATGCTGGTGGGCGAAAGCTTTGATTAACACTTTTAGAATTTATTTATCTCAGTAGCTCAATTTTGCTCAGTATTGAGTAATTATCGTCATGGGGTTTAGTAAACTTAAAGCCATTTTGTCAGTACTGTTTGCTTTGATTAGTTGTCCCCAAATCAGGGGCGGGTCCAGGGGGGCGATCGGGGCCATTGCCTCCCCCCAGAAGAGAAAACTTTCTTATTTTATATATAATTAAAAATCCATCCCAGAGTTTGGGTCTTTTAAAAGTAGCCCTAAGTAGCAGTATTACAACCCACCGCCCCCCCAGAAGTCTGTCCTGGATCCGCCCCTGCCCCCAAACCATAGCAGCTAATTAAATATTAAGAGCCATTTTTACTTCCTCGTTTCTTTTTTATGATCTGTGTTTGTGTGAATAATGCAATAAGTTGATACTTGGAATATTTAAATAGACATAAGGAGAAAGAAAATTATTTAAATGAAGGAATATACGGTTTTGTTAACGTGTAAATGCTTGTGCAAATGGCTTCAGTGTGTACTCGTGGTAGATATCTTAAGAGTTAATACTGCAAACTTGACATATTATTCGTTATTGTTAGACGGAAATCAATTCCAACATTGAAGCTTCTCTCAGCGTTTGAGTACATGAAGTAGGCATTCTCACGCTCTTCGGCTTGTTTTTGCTGAACTCACATTCTTGCGTGGAAGCCAGCGAAAGTAAATAATCTCATTACGTGCTTTCAAGTAATTCTGTGTCGTTGCGACAAGCAGTGGCTTGTGTCACGAAGATTGGAAATTTCACCTTGTTACGTCTGAAAGCAATCAATGATGTAATAATAATGCAATATTGTCTACTACAAGAATTTTTTGTTTCAGTATGAATTTCATATTTTTCTTCTTTCTTTATTGCATTGCAAAATTATCTTTCTTCATAAATTTAATGTACTCACACTGTTTGTTTCTTCAAGTGATGTTTTATACATTACATTAATTTTGTAAAAGTAATTTTCTTTTTCTAAATACGAGAACTTTTGTTCAACGTATCTCAATTCGTTCTGAGTGAGTTTGATTTGTTTCCTAAGCCAAACACGAACAGAAATTTCCCAGGAATTTCCTTGATTTGGGATTCGAATCTTGTACTCGTGAACGAAGTCTAGCGTTTTTGCTCACTGAACCATCTTGGTCGGTCTATTTCACAAATGTAATACTGATCAAGCTATTGTCTGTATCGAGCCGAATGGTAAACGCGTTCACTTGTCGCACATTTGTTTCTACTTAAATTGTTATGCGAGTTTAACACAGTACATTGGCGTAGAATTGCCAGATCGGATTTAGAAACCTCCATGCACATCCTTTCTTTTTGTGCGAACGCTTTTTATCAATGAACTGCCTATTGCTATTAATAAGTCTAAATAAAGACTGAGCAGTACTACCAATAATAAGTGAGTATCGTTTCACAGTATGAAACTAAACTATGCGAATTCCAAACTATAAAATTCTTTAAATGCATTGTCAGCACGAGACACAGTAGGTAAAATGTTCTTGTATATTTATGAATGAAGAGCATTGTTAATCATTACTGCAATTGAATCGGTGAGTGGTAAAAAGAACATTCCAAAAATAAAGGATGACATTCCACGATAACAATTTCTCCGTAACTAAATATCCAATCCCATTACTTTTCTGGAATTTTGGGAAATGAAAGGTCTTAACATATGCTACAAATCTCCGGATACAAATATTTTTATATAAGCAATGATATTTCCGGTAAACAGTTTTGCTTTTCGTTTTTCAAAAGTAACGTGTTGGGAAATGTTCTCCTTTTCCCACTCACTGATTAATATTAATGTGTTATAATTCTTATGAAATAGATGCTTTATTATTTTTGTTTTGGTATTCATGCGAGTCCCATAACAACTGACACGGAGTCTGAGTTGGGGACCTTAGTCTAGACCTTTATTATCATTTTACTCATTGGATCAAACTTCTCTTACGGGCTTACGTTGATTAGGGCACATAGTGTCAAACAACAAAACAAAGCCTTCAATTTCCCTTTCTTGTAGAAACTATTTTTTCCCTTCAAGCCGATAACAAATTTTTATCCCACCATGTCTGCAAGTTCAAGTCTCTGTATCATAATGTAGAGATGCTCATAGTGATGCTAAAAAAAAAGTTATAAACTCAAGAAAATAAATGGGGTCTGTTGGAAATATGCCATTACCATATTGATTTGGTTTTGTTATAAATAATTTTAAAAAAAATTGTTGGCGTGGATGGAACTTCTATCGAGAAAATGTGTTTATTTGAGAAGATGTAAGCCAAAATTTTTAAGTAGCAACACTTGTAGCCAGGATATTCAGTTTCAGTTAATTAAATAAGGTTTCAAAAAAACAGAGTCACACGATTATAGTTGAAGAGAGAAAGATGGCTTCCTATCTTCTTCTTGCAAGTCTATTTTTATCTGATTTTGATAACTTTGTAAACCATGCTTTAAAAAATATCTAAATAGTATACTAGTGTCACAATTTCTTCATTTCTCTTCTCAAATTTAGAACAATATTGCAGCTTCTAATATACGAGGAGAAGTCAAAAAGTAAGGGACTTGCAATTTCTCGCACTAGGGTTTGGTAACACTGTTAGTATCTACCACTGATTTATTGTCGGCTGCAATACTTCTATACAACGTGTCACTCTTATTCCCGCGTTAGTCTTTGAGTGTAGCAGATCGTTAAACATCCTTATCGATCTGCACCAAGGAGGAAATGAGGGCAGTGATTCGTTTTTTGTTTGCGGAAAGTGTTAAAACCTGCGAAAATTATTCGTCAAATGCAAAGCGCAGTGTGGTGACAGCTGGTTGTCGCGAAGCAAGATCTACGAAGCGCTCAGGGGAAGATTTGCAACCGATGCAGAAATCATTGATGCGGTGCAAAATTGGTTACAGATGCAACCGAAAAAAAAAAAATGACGGCAGAATCAAAAAACATGATGAAACTTGGGAAAAGTGCGTTTAGTGCAGGGAGATTATGTGGAAAAATAATGTGTTTCAGTTTCCTGTCATTAGAATAAATATACCTATTCTCGAGTCCCTTTCCTTTTTGACTTTCCTCGTATATCACCTAAGTATATATTCATAATGATAAGGTATAAGTTCATTCCAGTTGACAACAATTCATCAATATTCCGTCAATAATTTCATTATTCCTATATTGTGGATGGTTTAAGAACTGAAATGAAGGAGGCTCCACACTGTCGCGACTTCAGCACTTAAAAAAATGGTTAGTACCACGTTCTGGCCACCTTGGTACCTCTCACCCACATTACTCTAAGTATCCATTTTAGAGAGATTGAGTAAATCTCTGATTCACATTGGAGTGAGAATCCAACGGGGATCAAATCCAGTAGGTAACTGCCATTATTCTCACTCCGCGGTCCTAAAACGCTATAATTCAGCACAAGAATTTGTGTTAGAATTAAGTTATCTTCTTCACAAAGAGCATGCACTATCGTTGATTAAATTGTGAAGTACTATAAACATTAGTTAATGGTTGTTAAGTAGCCGTTATTCTGTTGGCGAGTGTGGTTCATTGAAGGAACCACAATTGTGTCCAACACGTCATCGATATATATCGTTAGCTAATCGAAGACCCGTCAGTGCTCATTAAGCTCGAGTGAACATGGAATCTAATGGCATCCCATGCCATTTGCCCGGTAGCAGACTGGTATGGTAATATAGAATGATAACGTAATCCAGCCTGTTGTCATGATTCTGTCAGACATGGATGCAACCATCATGGTACTGAAGACAGAAGCGTATCATTCATCCCTGCATACGCGACGTTGGCGTCCCTGTAGCCGCACACACTTATCCAGTCCAAGGGTTACTGTTCAGCTATGCCCCACCCCGCCAGACGATGTCGAACTGTTCGTAGCACTGTGCTCCTTGTGCATCAGTCCCAAATTAGTGCGTTAGTGTTCGAGATGTAACTGTACTACTGGCCCAATTCATGAAATTCATGCACACAAGAAATCTGGTCTCTTGGTCAGTGGTATGACACAGTCTTATGACTGTCCTATTCGCCCGACTCATCACAGCCATGCCCACTAGAAGTCTGTCCTTTTTTCGGTCCGTGGTATAACACGGTCCTTGGATCCTACACGTTTGTGTATTACTATCCTGGATCCACTGTCATAGGTATGGATGCATTGCTGCAATACGGGCATTGGTGCCACGGTAGGATAATCTGCAGCTACTTTACAAATCTTCCGTAAACCAAGGGGAAAAGATGCTGGAGTTAATACCGTATTCGCAGCGAAACCGTACAGATAAACTCACGTCATATTCAACACTCAGCTACTACTCAACTGTGACACTTTGCCCATCCTCCAGTTGTTTCTAAATGGCATGACCGGCGTAGGTGATGTATCATGGAGCTGCGGTGCTAATAATTGTACTGTCATTCCATTCTCTATACATGAGCGAATTTGTGGCCAGTCCTATACCCTCTTCGTGATAATGCATTATGAACTCCATCTGTGTATTATATATACATGTATTAATTAAACGTGTATCATAGGTACAGCGGGGGACACTTCTAAATGGCACACCTTAGCCGTAAATCTCCATATGGCTGACCATTTAGAAGTGTCCCCCGCTGTACAAGATATTTACAATTAAATTTCCCGAATTAATATTTATAATTACTCACTTCCTGCCCCAGTTATACCATTAGAAACACTTTTTACACAAAAACCGTTCTATTTCAAACTTCTGACCTTTTAGTGCAGTCCAGTACCTTATAATATGTTTTATGTACTTTATTGGAGTTCAAAAAATATTACAGAGAAAGGGATCCAAACAGAAAACACTGCATAGATTTTAAGATAAATTTTATAATGTCTAATTTAATTGTAGGGAACACAAAATAATGTATCTTCGTTTACATAAATATTGAAAATAAGCAAAACATTAACATAAAACATAGTCGTAATTCTTAAGTAAGTGATGTAAACTTGTTATACTGTTCATTGATAACTCGTAACACAATATGAAAAGATGGACTAAAAGAGTGAGTTTTAGTGTTCAAAAATGTTCTTGATAGATGACTACTTATCCTGGGGAAAGTCATGTTTTTAAGGCCTTGTCATTGAGGCGTTACAAGTGTAGTAGATCGTTCAAAAAAAAAAAAAATCTTCGGAAAATATTACTTAGTTTTTTCTTTGTTTGAAAATAGCCCAGATAGTCGGTATTCTTCTGTACATCTTCGGTCTTAAGCAAGATTAGGATTTTAAATGTGCATCTTTTTCGTTAGAGCAAGAAAGTGTTTTCAGAAAGTACCCACTGTGTCAAATGTTGCCTTTAGATAAGAATAGTGATTTTCCAGCACTCTTTCCTTTTTAGAACCTTTATGCCTTTAACTCCTAATCCCCTTTTCTCTTTTCATTTTACTGCTTCTTTGTAAAATTTTATTTCAATGATTATCAAAAATCGTATTTTATTATTATGTATTTTATGTTACCCTAGGTGTACAATACAATAATACAAGCAACAAGCCTCTTAACGTAGAGCATTATTATTTGCACTTTCAAGTTGTTCATTACGTATCATTATTCTTTGTTCAAAGCTTTTTTTTTTCTTCAAAATTATAATGTAATCGGTAATCATCTAATGGTAATGTTTTAAAATTTGCAGCTTTACTATTTAGGGAAACAGCCGTGTCATAGGTGAATAAAATCGGATACTTCACACTTGCGCAGCAATTTAAGGAGAAATTCATCTCAAGTGATGGAACAGTAATACGACACACTATCTGCGATTTAGGACAAACAACAACAGCGAGGTGCATTTTCAGCTCGAAATATCAAAAGAACGACCATCTTTATTACGAAATGTTTTTTGAACACTTTGTATGCAGCTTTAACACAAAAGAATTTAATATTGATTTGTGTGCAGCTTTAACGTAGAGGGTAAATCCTATCAATAAGGTGAACCATCTAAGATTCAAAGAATTTCTCTGAAAAATTCACACGAATGTCAATACCTAATCAGATAATAATAATAATAATAATAATAATAATAATAATAATAATAATAATAATAATAATAATAATAATAATAATAATAATAATAATAATAAACTATTAAACCAAATGCTGGGAAATTGTACAGCAAATTAAGTGGAAAATGTTGAATTGGAATGTAGAAACCTGCTAGATGAAACTACAGACACATTTGGGTAGAGTACGTTTAAGTCTTTTTATGTAGCCCTTTCACCTGAAGAAATGAAAACCCATGTTATGCAAGATACATGAATTGAAGAAAACCAGTGCCAGTAAAGTACGGAATGCTGAATGAAACGCTTGTGTTAACATTTTACAGTTCATAAAAATGTGTTTGGCGGTTGCAAGCCAAATCTTCCATACATAGTTTCGGCAGTTAACCAACTAAAACTTTAATCCTCAAAGTTAACACATGTAATTTGTTTGGCACATGTCCTTCATAGTGTTTTCCGTCCATCAGGAACGAATATCCCGAATCAGATCGTTGCTTACTTAGAAATCACACTCTTGATCCTTCCAAGTTTCCCGTTCATTACTCGTTGTGGATCGCAGATTATTTGGCAGCCATTACAGATTTGTGACTGCTTATACAACAGAGTTTTTGGAAGAGAAGCTAGATGTTTTGAAAAAGAAAAAAAATCGCTTAAGATTAATCTCCAGAATAATTCGAATGCTGTCGAATTTGGCAGTTCTGTATGCCACTCCAAGTTAATATACATTGTAAGGATTTAGCGTCCTTTTCAGTATTGAGGCTATATGAGACGTGGACCTACAGTTTAATATGGGGTCTGAACCACGTGAATTTCCACCGGAAATTGAACTAGTGCAAAGTTTGCCTTGTTGCTCCTTGTGGATGTAGAAAAAAAAAAACTTTTGCGTATAAAAAGACGTTTTTTCTCTAGACGACTTACATTTAACAACTTAAGGGTGCTTAATGTATTCAAGTGCAAAAGCTTAGCTTTTCTCTTCATGTGATGACTCCTAATAAACAGTTTGATCTACTCAATATATGGATAATATAGATATACCGTTTTTAATTAATTTAATAGTTTTTAATTTAATTAGATTAGAGTAGTTGTCAAAATAGCCTAGGGAAGAAGCAACTGTTTTTGACCTTTTTAGACCTATTTTAGCACTTTCCCCCTTCCTTTTCACCCATGGAAACTGCCTCTAAAAATCGTAACCCTGCAGATTAGCCTGTCATCAAATTAGAAAAGAGAAACCTGAATACAGTTTCATTCTTGGCGCAGTTATTTGGATTTTTTTTTTTTTTTTTTTTTTAAGATATTAATTCTTTATCGTGTGTTGACAGGAGACTGTTCTTGAATTGAAAAGAAATGCTAACTTAGGTTGATTTAAATTTAACGTATGCATAAGCGTTTGCATCCTCACGTTTTCTTCTTCAAGGCGCGTCCATCACGTGATGAGGTAGATTCTGAACAAGCCTCGTTGCTATGGAAATGTTTCCTTCCGATTCCCACCCTCCTTTCTTGGTTTTCTATCCGCACAGATTCCTCCAAGTAGATAACAGTGACTTAGTTACGCTAGCGTTACGTAATTTGGTTGGATGTTTTACATTCAGTTAAAGGGGTGCTTACAAGGTAGTTAGAAACAAACATGCACCATCAGATAGTTTTCTTATCCTTTGTACACTTTACAAAGTTAAACATATTTTGAGATGGACCTGGTGGAGTTGCTTTTGCTTTCATCATAGAGTACGTAATATACAGTATAATTATGTAGAAGGAACTAGTATTTATAATATGCAATTTTTCGACTGACATTGAAACAAATTAAAGAAAATTTTCAGTTTTATGTTCTACGTATATGTCCTTTAAGCTAAAAGAGATACATGATCAGTCAAAGTTAGTGATCGTAAAATAATTTAATGGAATGGGAATGTGGGAGAGAAGGAACCCCCAGAAAACTTACGAACACGATGTTGTCCACCGCAAACACACGTGGTCTGGGATCTAACCAGGGTCCCTCACAACATAGATGAGCGCTTTACCGCTTGAGTCATCGTGTCCGCTAGTAGTGCAAAAGTTAATATAATTTTCGTTGAATATGTCTGTGCCAGAGATGGGGTGGGTTGTGGGTCAAGATCTGTGAATGGTTCGTGGGTCAACAGGACGTGACCCACTGCGACACACCACCCACCGTAAGCCGCTCTGACCTATCGACCTGCTCTGCTCAGTGCATTGTAAACAGCATGTTTTGAACACTAGTGAATTTGTCTACGTTTTACTATCAAGACCTCGATTTTTCCTCCTTTTTTATTTGTTTATATCTACTTCCCTGAGATGAGTATATATAAGTTTAAAAAAAAAAAAAACTTCTTTCACTTTTCGATATTGATATTTGCAATTGTAATAATAGCAATAGGACGTACTACTTGGCTTTCAAGAGAGTCGAATTTTACACGGAATTTTTTCCCCTTTACGTTGGTCTACTTCACCTTGATTTGAGACTCAAGTTTCATCCTATTTTCCACAGAAAAGTATCTGTAATTCAACGAGAAAGTAATTGTATATGGTAATAATTATATTGAAATTCATCGTAATCTGCCCCATGACAAACACTTTACCATTTTATATCATAAAGGACAAATCCACCGTTATTGTAAGAGAGCGGTGCTTGAGCGGTTGAACGTAGAAATTTAAACTCTGATTAGTGATAATTTCAGTCTTGTTTTATTACAAGTGTAAACTGTAGTCAATGGAAAGGGAGGCGTGGATCATGGGTCAGAGTTGATGATGATGAGTTTTGGTGGGTGGTGGGTCAAAGTAGGTCACGGTGAGTCAATGGGTCATGGGTCCAGTTTTCATTGATTGATCTTTGTATTGGATTTTGTTTTCCTGTAAAGTATGCTAGTTCTTCCGCCCGAACCTTCAGCCCGCTGTACACCATAGGTTAAATAGTTTATATTAAATTGTTTACTAAAATGCTTTCATTGTTTATCGTTAACCTTGTTTTTTAGTTTGCCTACTCCACAATCCATGATAAATTCTGGACAAACATGTTTCCTAGATAGTGAAGGGGAGGGCAAATTTCTCTTTGTTGACTGATTTTGAACCCAAGGAATAGGCGTGATTGGGAAACACCAAATATGCATATACATACATACATTATATATATAAAGAGAGAGAGGAAAGGATAAAGCTATGGAATACCATTTATTAATTAAGTAATTACTCCTCACCAAAACTGAAAATATCAGCAAAATATACTTCAGAAGGTAAAGTAGAATGTTTACTACAGCGCTAAGGAGTTACAATCGTCACATGAATAAGACTAAGATATATATTAATGATTTACTGATAACATGCGATTTTTTTCTGTTTAAGTATATAAATGGGTCTAAATATGGAATACTTGTAATAATCTATTTACAAGAGACATTCTGCATCAGGATTATTGGGATAACTTCATGGTCTGGCTGAGAAAAGTCTAAAGACGAGTCTTCGAAATTGATATCACATTCTTTTGATGATTTGGACGAGCTCTCTCTGTGTCGTTTTAAACGTTTGTTACTTTGCTCACGATATCTTGAGGTAGCTGTGGCGGGTGCCAGATTCAAACTCCGCTGTTGATTTGGAACCATCGTTGATAGAAGGTCTTGATAGAAGGTCTTGTCTTTCATAATCCCGGTGTTGCACAGAGATGTTAAAACAAACGACATTAATTCGTTCCACACCCCATAAATTATTATAAAAATAATGGCAAATGATATTTCAGCACTTCAAATGTGTGTTTTCTTGGAAGGTAAAGAGTTGCTGCTGTTGGTTGGGATCGCAATTGGGGAACGGTAAGATGATGCAAATGTCAAATTAAACAAAGAAAACTTCTACAATGTACAGTATCACTAGTTTGATCCTACGTGTATACTTGGTATTTCGGACGTCTGGGAGATTAATTTATATAATGACCGTAACTTAACGTTTGGTTTTTATGGTTAGCATTCTTCAAACATCTTAATAGCACAATAATGATCGTTTATTGAATGTAACGTTTTTGATTGCAATTTCTGGTGGTGACTGAAAGTTCCATTACCAGTATCAATAGAGGATAAAAGTAACAATTTTATTCAATAGCAATGGAACCTTATTTTTTAAAATTTTCTTTTGGCGTTCTTGACCAAACTGAAATCATTCGGTGTCCATAGAAGAATAGATTCAATTCATAAATAGGAGAATATTATTTATATTTTTAGTTGTACGAAGACCAACGAATTAGGATGTTAAAAATTAGCTTTAGTGCACATTAAATTAAAATAATGTCACTTAAAATATATCTAGGATGTTTCCTTGATCTGGGGATCTGGGAAGAATGATGATGAAAATGATTGATCAATTTGAGGATGGGAACAAGTGTCTAGAATTGCGTAGTTTCGAAAATATAAACCACAGACAATTTGACCGAACAGGACAAAATCTCCATCACTTGAGAACGAAATGTCAAATTAAGGTCCGGCCAAAGGCAATATGCATCTCTTGTACAGTCAGTGACAAAAGTTCTTTCCGTTTGATGAAATTAGTTTCGTAAATAACTTCAGAATGAAAGGACAGTTTGAGTAAATTAAAAATAATGTAATACTCTGTACGCTCCAGCCTTGAAACTTGGTGATACGGTGTAAGTTGCACCATTATTCCCAAAATAAATTTCACCAAACGGAAGGAACTTTTGTTGATGACTAGCTGAGATTTCATTATTCTAGGAATGGATTGGAATCAGGGAAGGCGCAAGGATAGCCTTAGAAAAAAAAAAACAGTAGGATAAATCGTATGTGAAGCAAAAAATGCGACAAAGATTCGGCAATTGCATACAGTAT
The DNA here is from genome assembly GCF_964235325.1 of Thermobia domestica. Lineage (NCBI taxonomy): Eukaryota > Metazoa > Arthropoda > Insecta > Zygentoma > Lepismatidae > Thermobia > Thermobia domestica. Next base: position 26,742,023 of record NC_137462.1, read on the forward strand.
TTTTTTTTTTTTTTGTGTGTGTGTGTGTGCGGTTAAGTACAATAGAAACCACTTGGAATGAATAACGTTCTCCAAAAAAAAATATATATGTACTTACTATAATCTGGTAATCATTTTTGCTGTGAACGGAATTCTAATGTATTAATTTTATTTGACTTTCTTTTAACTGTGACTATTTTCATTGCAGGTACTCCCGTGCGGAGATCGAGGCGAAGGTGCACGCATACCGGATGATGCTGATGGCGAGCGACGGTAGTAAACCAGTCCCTGTCCCCAGGGACGAATTTGGCCGCGTAACGTAAGTTGATACTTTCCTCTTTTATCTTACGTAATAATAAATTTCGTGAAATATAGTCGATGAGCGGGAATGTAATAAAAGCTAAAGTATTGTTGTTTGTATAAAACAAAGATAAGTAAAGTACCTAAGTTGATCTATTCGAACTAGAGCAGTGGCGGTTTTGGCGGGGAGGCCGGGTAAGCACGAGCCTACTCAAAAATTTTGAAAAATATATAAACGCTAAAAGATACAATAAAGAGTAAATATATTTTCCACTATTTATATTAATGGTAAATAATTATTTAACAAATTACATAAACCACTGCTGTAAAAGTAGTTTTCTACTGTCATTAATCAATCAAAAGTGTATATTTATCCATAAGCGTGGGAACGAACTGCCCAAAATTAAAATCCTAAAGCCGCCCCTGAAGTAGAGATACTTAGGCATGGATCTATTGCATAATAATGATGCATCACACTATTTATAATTAATTATTATTTTATAATTAAATATTTTTATCCTCTAGAAGCACTGATTAATAGAGAATAAAATGGAATCTTGAGTGTGTCGTAGGGCTATTCCCTATTATAAGATGTATGATAATACCACGGTGATTTTGGTAGACGTTTGCTGGCAGACAATACTCAAAATCATACAGTTGTCAGTACAAAGAAATATGAATTCGCCACGTAAAAGAAGTCATAAATAAATTAGACAACAAACCATGATTCTAATCACACAATCTAAACAGGGAGGAGGACCAACTATAAACCAATATTTTAGAAAGGAGGGAAGTTCCAAAATTTGTTCAGATACATCGAAACTTGATGCCTTTACACTAAATTACACCCCGGTGATTTGAATAAACCGCATATTATGATATAGAAGAATGTCACTTCTTCTACATATATAATAATAAATCATATATTAGGAGGAAATAACATTAAAATATGCTAGGGAAGTTAACAAAATTTGATCATTTACAAATATTTGGAAACTTGATGTCTTTATGCTAATTTACGCCTCACCCATTTGAAGAAAGCACATATCATAATATAGAGAAATGTTCCTTTTACTACATATATTAAAATTAAAAAAAAAAGAAATAATATTAAAATATACGAGGGAAGTTCCAAAATTTGTTCACTTACAAATATATCGAGAAACTAGAAGGAGACGTAAAAACTTCTAAGAACAATGCTACAGAACTTCATTGAGTTATACTATAGATTAAATCCCTACCAGAACAACCGTTCTTTTTATTGGTTCATAAGGGATCAAAAATTGTAACAGAGTCTCCCTTGAAGGCACGGTACCTGAGTGATAGAGGGTCAGTAGTTGGATACGAGATCATGAGAATTCGCGATTGGTTGGAGTTTAGTGTTTCTCTTCAGCACCGAAGCTATAAGAGACGTAGACCTACAGTTTAACATGAAATCTGAACTACCCTAATGCCTTCAAATTTCAAGGTTCTTCCACTAGAATATGGGACTCGTGCAAAGACGCATACTAGCCACTAGACTAGGATTGTATGAGAGTTTGTGGTGAACAACATCGTGTTTATGTGTTTTCTCGAAGATTCTCCCATTTTTACTCACACTACCCCCATACTACCAATTCATAACCATTCCTTTCATTAATCAGCCATTAATTTTTTAGTCAAATGGCAAAACCATGGGGCTTTAATAATAATAATAATAATAATAATAATAATAATAATAATAATAATAATAATAATAATAATAGAAATATAAGAGGGAAGTAGTGTTCCAAATCTCGGAGTAGTGGGTCGGGCCTAACGTCATTTGACAACTGAGAGTTAAGCTAATAAATGTGCAAAAAGTGTTGGAGTTGTTATAATCAGACGAGATATATTGCGCCGTGAAAATGAGTGAATTTTCCGCAAAACTGTGCTGCATTTTAGTTTTATTTAGATGAAGGCACTAATGCTGCATACGCTTGTCAAGAAATTTGTGCTATTTATAGTCAAGATACGTTATCAAAAGGAACGCCAAAAGTTGGATCAATCGCTTTTGTTTTGGAAATTTCCATGTCCAAAATGCTCTTCGCAGTGAGGCAGCGCCGTAACTTAGATTTTTTCTGCGGGAATCATTAATACGCGTATTTTGCCACTCCCCCCCATCCCTAGAAAAAGGTGTTTTTCTCATTCTTGGAGCTCTCTTTCCATCTTTCTCTTACTCTTTATGGGCTCACGAAGCCTGTTGGCCCTCCCGCACGACAAGGTCTAAAGGGCCATTAGTTATGCCCCTGGGCCAATTCCATACAAGACAAATTAATTAAGGGGACAATATTGACAAATCTCAAAGCCATATGAATAAATATTATTTCTAGGGTCCATAATAGTAGACATTTTTTTTATTGAAATGGGCTCACGATTTATCTTTTTTATTTACCTTTCGTGTGCTGTTTTGTTTATGTAATGTACTGAACCTGTTTGATGATTCATTTATTCATGTTCGTATCGTATATGGAGTAAGAAAATTTTGTCTTAAAATGGGGCCCCCCTCGAACGGCGAGGAGCTTCCCTGGGGGCAGTTTTACGTTAGACTATTTTACCTTAAGCTGGTTGCTTTTGGTTAAGTTTTAAGGTTTATATCCTCGAGGTACAGTCCGCAGCAAAAAATCTGCAACATGAGCATGTAAGTTTATTGTGAAACTACGCCTAACAGCGCAGGGAATCAACATAACGTCTAAGTGGCACGAATCACGCAGGAGAAACCTCAGTGTCCTCCCATGTTCACTTATTTTGGAGCAAAAGACTTCGTCGTTTCACAATAAACTTACATGCTCATGTTGCAGGTTTTTTACTGCGGACTGTACATAACTTTACATTTAAAACTTTCAATTGACGTCACGACTACGTGATTATGGGTGTTTCCAATTGACGTTACGACTACGTGATTATGGGTGTTTCCAAACAGTGCAATTTTTTACGGATTATAAAAATGAGAAGGAAAGTGGGTAAATTTGTCTAAACTCGTCCCGAACAAAGCTACCTTCTCCAAAAAAATGTGTGTAAGACATTTGGAGAAACAACGTAACAATAAACTCGACCCATTTCTGAAGCAGTTTATCACGAACGATGAGAAGTGAGAAACTTATGACTACAATGTGAGAAAAAGATTCAAGCTCAATCTGTGCAAAGCGTACACTGATTGACAGGAAGGTTATGTTGTGCGTTTGTTGGGATCGGAAGGGCGTTGCGTATCATTAGCTGATGTCACCGGCCAGGATGTTAGACCTGTACTGTTAACAATTAACACGAGTGTACCTAGCGATTCAAAAGAAACATCCGGAAGGGTCAACATAGAGGGAGTCGTATACAACGCTGATATCGCCAGACTGCATACGTTCTTAACCACCCATTAGAAATTGAGAAAACTTGGCTGGGAGGTTTTAATGCATACACCGCATACTCCGCATTTGGAACTTCAGACCATCAGTTGTTGCTGTCTCTGCAGAACTCCCAAAATGTGTTACGTTAGTTTCGAAAGCGGCCTGTGAAAACCATTGTCACATTTTTTTTTTCCCGAAATCGCATATGTTTTATAACTACGGGATTATGGTGTTTTGCGACTTCGAGAACTATGAATTTGACACTAATATCGATCATTCCTGATTATTTTCTTGTATCATCCTCTTCCCCCCCCTTAAAACCGGAATTCTGCTGAAATGTCACTAAGACTGTCATCAATCAGTTTAGCGATTAGCAGTGGCGTATTTACGATTTTGTTTCGGGGGGGCTTGGCTAACTTTGGGGGGGGGGGCTTTGCCTGAAAATGTGAAAATTCTGCAAGATATTTCATATACTTTACTATAGTAAGTAAGATTTCGGGGGGGCTTAAGCCCGGAAGCCCCCCCCCTAAATACGCCACTGGCGATTAGTATAGAGTATGACCCCCTTATTTTCGGACTCGAATTGTTACTAACTTATACATTCCACAGAACAACAAGTCAAGTTCAGTTGAAGCGCCACGCAGTGGAAACTCCGAATATTTCTTTTGGCATATTTTTTTACCCCCTCAATTCCCCCCTTAATTCGAAAATCTTAAAATGGCTTCGTACTTGATTAGATATAATGAAGATATCTATATGTGTGCAACATTTGGTGTGTCTAGGAAGTCCTTTCTATGGGAAAATCTGATGACACACACACACTATTTTACATATTTAGATCTATAGTTCCTCCCTTTCCTCTAGAACGTAACCTAGTTTCAGATTTTGAGTTTCAAGTTGTCCAGTTCATGATACACTTTTCTTGAAGCAATTGTTTATTACAATGGTTCTAGGTATAACTAAAACACAATTTTATAGTGGAAATATTAACAATTAAAAATGGGGAAATGTGTGGAAAGTAGTCGGGCAGAGCCTGTAAAGTTCCATCCCAGTAATCGCTATGCAGGTTTGAAGGTGATATTCTCCGTTATACAACTTTGGCTGTAAAATGTTCTATAGATATTTAGGTAATAAATAGATCGCTGGGTAAAGCAAACCGATTTTTATTATAACTAAATCATGTAATAGTTCTGCCAACTAAACACTTTGTCTTCATTAGACACTTTTTAGTTGGTGAAACTCTTACACGAAATTAGTTTTATAATAAAAATAAAAATTGTTCTATTTTGCTTAGCGATTAGTTTTATCTAATTATAGGTCTGAAGGAGGGGGGGAGGAAGCATAACCGAAATTTTAAACTCGGAACTTTCCGATTGTGAGGGGAAAATCCTGAAGTTGAATATAAAAGCCTCTCAATTATATACAGATGGCATTGCATTTGTCTCTCTTGCTCGCTTTTAACGTAATTGAAACATTGTAATAATTCCTTCAAATTCAAGGAAAAGATTGAAGTTGAAACTTTATACAGGGTCAAATGGAATTAATAATTAGATTATAGATAATCCGTACTTTACTTTTTTTCGTGTGTGTGTTCATTACTTACGAAATTTGAATATTGAAAGCTTGTTTCCAAGATGTGAAATAAATGTAGGTTAACGTAACACCCAGCTTCAATACATAAATTCGAACATGCCGTAGTAGAAGTCGAAACAGTCGCAATGGAGTTGTCTTTTGGCAGACAAGAAGAAAGAAAAATCAACAAGGAATGAAACAAAATAAGTAAAATTTACACGAATTGTTCTAATTGGTTCAATTTGTCTTCGGGCGAAGTTGCATATTTGCCTAGAATTTGACAAAATTATGAATAGTTTCTCTCTGAAAAAAAAAAAAAATGAATGTAATTTTGGCTCTTATTTTATTTATTTATTTATTTATTTATTTATTTATTTATTTATTTTAACCACCACTTTACACTAGATTGGCTTTCCACCCCATTGTTAAAAATCCAATCTACAGTATATAGTGTTTTATCTATTGTTGATCTGGAAACCTTATGTTGGATACCACTTTGCTGTCATCTCTGATTGATCGTTTGGACAATGGCAAGTGAGATGCTATGGTAAGTGAGAGAATGGGGCGTCCATATCTTAACGAAGTCTGGTACGGCCTTTTGGAATCGCAAAGCAGCGTTGTTCCTTTCGGTGCTGGAGCACTATTTTCTAGGTAGATCAATAACTGTCTTCCGCGGTTTTACCATTGGCGTGTTGGTGGGCATGTGGGATTTGGCTGCACGAACAAAATTGCCTCCTCCTCTCTCTTTCTCTCTCTCTCTCTCTTTACGAAATGCAGATTCCATTTCAGTTTCCTTGCAATCTCTGGTGTAAAAGATTAATTCCCAATTGCAAGTACCGAGAAGTAAAAAAGACAGAGAAAGACTTCTAACGCAGGGGTCCGGAGCTTGTATCGTAAATCATGTCTTCTAACACGTCTTGCATTGACCGAATCCAAATTAACTCTAGATTCATATAGTGTTATAACTCGCGCATTCAGAACTCTTAAACATAACTTTTTCCTTTCGTTAAATGACCCATGTGCATCTGTTTTCTGGACTAATAATAATAATAAAAAAATCCTTTCACCGGAAATTAACTCCAAGAAACATGCAATAAATTTAAATCTTCTTGTGAATCACCGGTTAGTAAATGTAATGTGATAAATTGTAGATATCACAAGCTTCAGTTTCTGTTGATTTTAGCCTGTGGAAATTCACTTAAAATTAAAAGAGAAGCACCTGGAGTCAAGCAGAGGACATACTAGTGATACACAGACTAGTCATGAAGGTTCAGTGATCAGCGTTCACTCTGCCGCGTGAGATCTCTCGTTTGATGCCAGCTCGTCCCAAGTGGGTTTTATGGTGGACAAACGCCGTGTTTATAAGTTTTCTCGGGATTCTTATCCGGGCCGCGTAGGGTGTCCCTTTGGTGCGAGCGGTCCCGGATTTGATTCCCTTTGGGGACATTCGGTCGAAAAGGTGTAACAGCTTTTTCAGGCCAGCCATCCTGAGTGAGGCTTTTCTTCATTCACACCAAACAAATATTGCAATGGTACCAAGCATACAGGTCCAAGGTCCCTCCCCTCCTTTTCCCGATAGTGTGATTGCTGAGGGACGTCATCTCTTAAACGTGACGTTTTTATTTGAGTTAAGCATCCCTTTCAGCAGCGAGTCTATATGAGCCATGGCCCTACAGTTTGTGGGATCCGAACATAACCTGCTAGAAAACACTTTAAAAAAGAAAAGATCAATAGAAATACATAGTAAGGGCGAGGTTAGCTCTGTTCTCATAAAAACAGGTTAAACCAAGCCGCTTCAGTAACTACGAGGAGGTGCTGATAAGTTCTTAGCTTTACTGAGAAAAATAAGACAAAATTAAATTTTTTGGATGGATTTATTCAACATACTCTCCCTTCAATTCGATGCATTTTTTGCTTCGGGCCTGCAATTTATTTAAGCCCTCTAAATAAAACTCTTTTGGTTGGGTGTCAAACCATGAGTTTACTGCTGTAATTGCTTCAGAAATGGTGGCGAATTTTTGCCCCTTCAAGTGTTTCTTTAAATTTGGGAATAGGTGGTAGTCTGATGGGGCCAGGTCAGGTGAACATGGTGGGTGGTGCATGTTTTTAAACCCTAAGCTAGCCAATTTTTGCATCGCAACATTGCTCTTGTGAGGAGATGCGTTGTCTTGAAGGTAGACAACTTTTCGGGACAACTTTCCACGGCGTTTTTGCTTCAGCTCTGAGTGAAGCCTTTCCAGTAATGATGCATGGTAAGCTCTGGTTATGGTGTTACCTTGTTCTAGATAATCAACAAAGATTACCCCATCCTTATCCCAAAAAACACTGGCTAGAACCTTTGAACTTTATTTTTGCACACAAAACTTTTTTGGCCTCGGTGAACCATTGTGACGCCCCTCTTTTGATTGTTCCTTTGTCTCTGGATCATATAAATAGATCCATGTTTCATCCTCCGTAACCAAACGTTCCACAAAATTAGTCTCTTCCTGCTCAAAACGGCTCAAAACGTCTTTGGAAGCAAGCACTCTTGCACGCTTTTGATCGGCTTGCAAACATTTCGGCACCCATTTGGCAGAAAGTTTGTTCATGTGCAAATGATCGCGAATAATGACACCAACGCGTTCACGGGATATACCTAGGTCCTCTGCTATACTTTTAGCAGAAATTCGTCTGTCTGTGAGAATCATTTCATGAACCTGTTCAATGATTTCTGGCACAATCACTATGGATGGTCTCCCAGGGCGGGAGTCATCTTCAGTGCCAAAATAGCCTGTCTTAAATTTCACAGCCCAGTTCTTCACTGTGGCATAACAAGGTGCATGGACCCCCAATGTTTGTTGCGTCTTTGCAGATTTTCCCTGGAGGAAGAGGAACTTCATCACCGCTCGACTCTCAACATCTTTGAACTTGTTGGGCTGCCCTGCCATCTTAAGTACTCACCTAAAAAAATAACTTTCAATGTTTTAATATTTCGTCACAAACATATAGACACATGTAGCTTTCAAATAAAAACAAACATTATAAATATCGGAAGGGGGCAAAACTAAGGACTTCCCAGCACGCCCTCGTAGTACGCTTGTCCCTGTTAATTCGTGTGTTCGTGATTGACAGTTATTTCAAAAGTGATGAATCTCTTAATTGCCATGCAGCGAACAGTCCAATACAGGGCATCATGGGTAAACCTTTGAGAGCAACAGGGTAGGTCGTCTTTGATTATTCTATATACAGGGTGTTAATGAACTATACCGACAAACTGTAAGAGGTGATTCCGTATATCAAAATAAGAGAAAAAGTTAATATGGACCTATGGTGAAAATTGCATAATTTCAGAGCTAGGGCTGTCCAAAATCGCAAAAAAGGCAAATTTCAACAGGTCGTATTTCGAATTCCAGAAACTGCTGCGTATGCGTGACTTCCTTTACGCTGATAAGGACCACCATCCATAGTTTCTCGAATTCAAAATACGGTTTCTTGAAATTTGGCTTTTTCGCGAGTTTGGACAGCCCTAGCTCTGAAACTATGCTCTTTTCCCCACAGGTCCATATGAACTTTTCCTCTTATTTTGATATAAGGTATCACCTCTTACAGTTTGTCGGTATAGTTCATTAACACCCTGTATATATAAAATCAAAAGAAAGAAAAGCTTTGGGGCCTATTTCGCAAAACTACTAGCCTCGTAATACTAGTGTCAAACGTTTCAAAATCAAACTTTTTACAATTGCATATCCCGTAAATTATTTGATAAATTAGATGTATTACCATTAGTATTTAGCAAGGACTTTCAGTATTATTCTAATGTCTTTACTTCATAATATTTTATGACTTGTTCAAAACTAGTAGCTTTGAGAAGTAAGACTCAAATCTTCCTACTTCTGGAAAACGTAGGTGGAAAATATTGGCAAGAGCAATGCGGAATTTCCAGTAGAGACTGTGTGATTGCTTAGAATGAGAACGTCACTTGACAAACATTATTGTTAAGATATAGGTTATAATTCACATTGTATTTGCTTTTCAGTTAAAAACTTCATCAACCCTACTAGGTAAATTCTTGTCAGTCGAGCATTAACTGGATTATTGTCATTTGAAAGCCATATGTTCACTCTGTCGCACTCTGTATTTACTGATTGAACGATTACAAAAGAAACGAAGAAACAACAAACGATTACATTCCTTTAGAAAATAAACGAAGTTTTTAGTTTGTTTTATCGGAAAATAAAATATAGTAATGAAATTCTTACTACTTCCACCAGAAATAAAAACGCCTTCCTCGACTTCGTAATGTTAAAGCGAATAAAATTCCTCCTTATTTACACCAGAAATTATAGGAATGCTTCTCATTGTTTTGATTTCCTTAACACGAACGTATTTTAACTTGAAAAGAAAGAAAACAAGGCTTTTTCTTTTAGTACCCGATGAGGCTCACTAATAGTGTGCTTATTACAGGTTCAAAGGGTTCCAGATGATTCAGTTTATACACATGGGAGCTTAGGATAAGCAGAACCATACTCCGTTTATTCTCGTGGTTCTCCGGTTTCCTCTCACTGGTTATATTTTTGTTGTTCATGTGGCGCTAGCAGAATACCCGTTTTTCGCACGGGGAGAATACGTTTCATTTTGGACATAAAGGGCTGAATTTGAACTTAAACGGCATCGGAAGTGTCACTGTCCGTTTCGGTTACGCCGAAAAACAATGAATTCGATACTAATATCAATCATGTTTTTTTATATTTATCTTCCCTCCCTCTCCCTCTAGTAGAGTAGTTGAGGGGCTAGATTTAAGATTTAAACGGCATCGAAAGTGTTACTGTTCATCTAAGCAACCCCGAAAACTATGGATTCAACACTTAATATCGGTCATTTTCGATCAGTTTTAAATATCTTCCCCTTCCCTACGTTGCACTGTCAAAGTGAAATTATAAAACCCATCCCATCTAGGTTGAAAATTTGATCGAGATCGGTCGGGTCGTTCAAGATTTATTAAGTCACAAACATGACCACTTTCACTTTTATATATAAACTAAATGGTGGCTCGGGCCTACGGCCTCGCATCTCTTTATGTATAAGTCTTTGCAGAAAGAGTGAATTTCGTGCGTTTGCTCTTAAGATTTTGTCCAATATGGGGGCTTCACCCCCTGACCCCCGCGTTTAGTCGGCCTATGGTTTCGCACCACTTTCAGCTATCTAAAAGATAAGATTTTGTATCCCAAGAAAACTGCCATTTAAATAACATGGAAATTTCTTCATCCCCCTTTAGACCTCTTAAAAACTAAAAATATTTACTTTTGACAATTTTCTTGTCGGTTAGTCCCGGAGGGCTACAATCATGCCAAATTTCATCATTCGAATCCTGCTGCAAGTGTCTATAAACATTTTAAGATGTAGAAGATGTCTCACACAAATAACATAGGAAATATTTTCCAGTTACCCATAAAGCCACTCTACTGTTGGAAATTTTTATTTTGGGGGCTTTACTTAGCTAGTGCTAACGAAAACGTACAAGCATACCAAATTTCAAGTTTTTATTCCAAGTACCTAAAGTATGAGATTATAGGTCCAAGAAAATACCCATTTAAATAACATGGGGAATTTCTTTATCGCCCCTTTAGACCCCCTAAAAATTAAAAATATTCACTTTTGGCAATGTTCTTGTCGTTTAATCCAGGAAAGCTACAGCCATGTCAAATTTAATCATTGTAATCCTACAGGAAGTGTCCAATAATTTTGCGGTATAAAAGGTGCCTAGGGATGCGCACGAGACGAGTCGAGATAGTATTTTCCTGACAAAATTCGAGTAGAGACACGGGCTCTTCCAATAGAGAAATATACATTTTTCGAGTCGAGACATCACTTTTACAGCACATTTTCGAGACGAGACAGCCACAAATCTTGTCTCCTGCGCTTCCCCAAAGGTGTCCCATATAAAATAACATGGGAAAGATTTTTGAGTTCCACATAAAACCACTCTATAGTTGGAAATTTTTATTGTACAGGTGTATTGAATTTCAAGTTTTTATTTCAAGTACCTAAATCATAAGATTATAGGTCCAAAAAAAGGCTCCATTGAAATAACATGGGGAATTTCTTCATCGCCTCTTTTAGACCCCCCTCCCCCTAAAAGTTACTTTTGGCAATTTTCCTGTGGGTTCCAGAAAGCTACAATCATGCCAGATTTTAACTTACCACGTCAATCGAAAGTACCCCTTTATTTTTATGTCAGTTCATGCAGTGTAGTTAGGACTTATCAGCAATCTCCTTTAGCCTACAGGGCATAATCATGACAAGTTCATAGCTTAATTTTATTTCTGATCAGGAAATTATTATATTTATTCTAGCCTTAATCATGTCCTTTGTGAAAGCGTAACAGTTGTGCAAATGACGCAAAGTATAAACAGCACTGTCGATTAAAATAGCTTGTTGTCGTCGCATGAGACTTCTGAGAACAAATTCTTTCATAATAAATATTTTGCTTATCTTTAGGCGGTATATTAACTGAATGTGCTGTTTTAGATTTTAAAAAAGTAACATAATATGCAAATGAATCCAAAGAATGCTGAATTCACAATAGGGGTCTATGGAATTTAACATTTTATTGAAAAATAGCACAGTAATGATTGGCGTCAAATTTGTGACCAGCAACCACTGGTACAAATATGCACCACATTGAATAATTATTCTGCGTCCTATTAACTAAGAACCTTAACACTAATGACTAATATTTTTGTGTCGCAATCTCACAAGGCACTTGGTTCAAACCACTTCCTGGATGCTGTTTTTCATTGTCTGACTCATTTCCAGACGAATGCTGAAATGGTACTTTTTCTAGTATGCCTTGGACACATTTCTTCGACACTATTTTTGTTGCATTGTTAATGATTCCGAGGGAAATGAAGTTTGTGGATTGTATCTGAAAGGTTACAAAAGAAATAAATAAAATGACTTCTGAACAAGCTCTTGCAGGGGACACGAAAAATGAAATAAAATATTTCAATTTAACGTCCCTCCACGATTATGCCGTTTGGGCTAAGAGAGACGAGTGATTAAAACAAGAGAATGATTATGAAAGAATTGGTGGAATGAGAATGTGGGAGGAAACGAGAGCAGTCCTAGAAAGCCCACGGACACGATGTTATCCACCTCAAATTTACTTGGTGGGGGGGGGGTATGTGTAAAGTGTAAGCGCCGTACCACAGAGCCACCGTGCCCCCCTTCCAGAGGACGGTATCATGCGTGCTTTGCTTATAGCCACGATATCCCATATGAATATCATATAGAAATGTTTTTCATATTTAATAAGTATTCCTATGTAGTCGAAATATTAGGTGTAAAAATCTTTAAGTTTTTCGTCCCACGGTTATGCCGGTTAGGCTAAAGGATAGGGTGATAATGAAAAATGAATAAAATGGTGGAATGAAGAAAGTGGGAGGAAACGGGAGAACACCGATAAAACCCATGAGCACGCTGTTTGTCCACCACAAAGTCCACACAGCGCGAGCTGGGATCCCAAGCATCGGAGGTGAACGCTCTACCACTGAGTCACCGCGCCCCCAATATTAGGCATAATCGGTTCCAGATATTTTTAAAAACAACTTATCAGGTTAGTATGGCCATTGGTTCACATTACGCTTTCAGAACAGCTGTGATGCGACGTAGAATGGAGTCATAGAGGTCGTAAATGATAGCAAGTCTAATATAATACCATTCTGCATGCAGTTCACCTCTCAGTTCCATGAGAGAGATTAGAGACTGAAATCTATGTTTGATACGTGTCTTCAAAATGAACCTTAAATGTTCAGTTATATTACACTGTAAATATTGGTGGGCCAGGGAAGGTGTTCAGCTTCAATCCGATGTTTCCCAAAACCGAACCACAACAGTTCCAACTGTGTGAATGGACGCATTATCATCCTGGAATATGACATAATTCCCCCAAAACAGTATCTGGACCATAGGATGCACATTATCCAAAATAGCGACATAATCACAGGCAAAGACGGGATCGGTAAGCATTAGCACAGGACCCTCAGAAAACCATTATATTGCGGCCCACAGCATCACAGAGCAGCCTCCCTGTTACATTGGGCGGAGACAAAAATCATACTCTTGTTTAAGCGTCCGCCATACATGAACATGGTCCATAGTTTGAAATAAGGCAAACGATGACTCATCCGACCTCATGACACTTTCCAATCATCACCGGTCCATGTTGCATGTTCGCGTCACTATTGGCATGGTTCCTATCAGCGGTTTCGCCTACCCCCGTATGTCCATGTACGTAACTTACGGCGGACTGTGCTTGTCACAACATACTGTGATAGGTGCTGCTTAGGTCTTCCGTCACTTGCATCTCAGTCGCACGACAGTTCTGAGTGGCAATCCGCTTTAATGATCAGAGAGTTGTCACTGAGAGTTTTATTCCGACCCATCCCTGTTCTTCCTTCGCCGATGTGGTTTTGCCTCCGTCACCTTTTGTCACTCGCAGCACATCAAACACATTTTCCAGTTTCGTCACGTTCGTTCCACATAAACGAGCGCCAACCATTTTCCCTCTTTGAAAATCAGAAAGGTCCCCCATTTTACAGTATTACTGTCTACTCATCTCACTGCACACTGCCGTTCTTCTGCTCCACACGCAGTTTGGGGTTTGCGCCTGCCCTGCGCTGCGGTCGCCGCCTGACAGTTCCCGGCCCAGACATTTGATATGTTCTCAATTCCAGGTTTTTCTATTGTTTTGCCATGTGTAATGTTACACAGAACTAACAGAAGAAAACTTCGCCCCGGAACGAAAAGCATAGGCTTCTGCTTGTGTGTATGGAGAACTTCATTTTCGTGTTAGAGGTCTCCTACTGATTGTTTGGAGGAAGTATGCATTTGAGAATCTCGAAACTCTTTGAGATGATTTTTTATGTATATGTTGATACTTAATTTAGTTCGTTAAATTTGTTTCTCTCATAGTTAGCACTGCAGACTTTATGTAGATTAGAGTTGAACGAGAAATTGAATCCCAAAGCGCGCGCAATAAATACGAGTCTGCTATCCACTAGACTTACTCGGATGGCGAAACCTTGTATTTATGAAAGCAGATTTTTGAATGTGTTATCAGGAAAGGGTAGACCTTCATGGAAGCTGTGGAAGCGCCACTTTCATGTCTTGAGACCTGGATATGAAGGTAGGTAATCAGTGGATTTATTTTTGATTAATTATTTTCGAAAAGTCTTAAAAACATAAACAAATCGAGTTAAGTATTGAAGAGAATGCTGGGGAAGACATGCTACTTTATTCGTAGCTAAAGCGCTATGTTCTTACCTTTTGTGTGTAGTGACAGCTTCGATTTCCGATGGAAACAGGCGTTGTTCGGATCCCCCTTTAAACTATAGTACATGGACATCATTCCTAGCCTCAATGCTGAAAGGAAACCTTAATCTATGTATATAAAAATGAAAATGACTATGTTCATGACTTCTAAGCGGTTAAACTACCCAACCGATCTCGATCAAATTCTGAACATAGATGAGGTTTTTGCCTGGGAGTGTTTTTATCATTTCACTTTTGACAGTGCAACTTAGGGGAGGATGAGGGCGAGATATTTAAAAATGATCGAAAATGACTTATATTAGTTTCGAATCCATAGTTTTCGAGGTCGCTGAGATGAAGAGTGACACTTCCGATACCGTTTAAATCCAAATTCAGCCCACAATAGTAATATTTAATTTTTACTGCCATTCTTACCAAACACATGGCATAAGAGTTGGGCATTTAAAATATTTATTTCAGCGCAGGGCAGCGGTTAATCAGCGCGTCTTTAAAAAAGGAACAAAAGTGCAGCGACTAACATAACGATGATAATCCCAAAAGTATTACAAGATCTCCAAAGCGCTGGAGACGCAAGGAAACTGTTCGTGCGGCTGTCGTCGGTGGAACGCTCAGTGTCTTGGCTTGTAAGGAGGTACCACCAAGTGCGAAGTTCACGCAAGTATTTGGTTTTTAAGCACAAACCGATTGAAAATAATCGCTAATTGATGGAAGTGTGTGGCGAGTCGTGGATGAATGTTCAAAAACGTCCGCAAGTGGTGTAGAGAGTTCGTAGTTGGTCACAGACCCGCAGCCAGGACAAAAATGTAGGGGGGGGGATGAAGTTAGGGGGCCGATCCAATCATATGATAGTTCATCACCATATTATAGTTCATTTGCAAGCCTACCATGAAACTTTTTAGGGGGGACACCCTAGACCCCCCTGAATACGGGCTTGGCTGGTCATACTGAAATTCACGACGAGGAAAGGAGCAGGCGACCGTCAATTTCCAACAAGACAGTAGAGAAGCCTGTTCCTGCGTTGAAAGAACATTTGGACGGATCGCGCTTAACAACGACGACTAGTTGAAAGATCGGGTTCAACGCTTCCTTAAATACATAGTGGTGAGCGAGCTGATGTAACATGGGCAAACAAAAACTTCCACAGCGCTTACAAAAATGCATCGACCGAAATGGCGATTATTTAGAAAAGTAGATAAATGTACAAGATTTAAAATGATGTAAACGTTATTGAAAATAACCTTTTTTTGTATCTTCTCTATATATTGCAATTCGCTTTATCTTCGATGCATTGGTAAGCAATTTATTATAAAAGTCAGGGGGGAAATCAGGCAGAGTTAGCAAAGAGAATTACATAATACAATGCATATTCATGCTGTTCCTTTTGTGTGTGGATTTTACGCCACGTGTCCGAATATAGAGATGCAAATCGTCTAAGTTTGTGACTGTAGAGCACGCTAAACCGCCTATTGGAAAATAATCAACATGAAGAACAGATACGTGTTCCAGCACCCCGTATTCAGCGAGCGCCACTTGGCAACGGGTGGGAGACCGCACTTACTTTCAAAGTAGATGGCACACTCGTATAGCGACTTCACTTTCAATTCCTGCAAAGGCCCAGCAGATGGCAGACAAGACTGCAGTAGAGAGCTCTGATGCTTTGGACTGTGGAGAATATTGATCATTAAAAGGGCTGAACGAACACTTCATCGAATTGTGGTTCAGTTGGAATGGAAGGGTTTAAAAAGAGAGGATAAGGATGGACGGAAATGAAGTTTATTCTTAATTTTCAAGATATAAATCTTTAGTTGTCAATACAATTTTAGGTAAAATTACTGATGCAGTGAAATTTTAACTTTCCAACTTGTAGAATGCTTATTTCCGATGCTAGGGCTATTTGGTTCGATCTCAGGTCTAGTGAATTTGTGGTTGGCAGCATCGTGTGCGTGAGTTTCCTCGAAGCTCTCCCTCGTTTCCTCCCATATTCTCATTCCACCCAGAGACGCAACTAGGCTAGTTGTCGCCCGGAGCAAGAACTCGCCGTAGCGCCCCTCCCCCCTCCCATGACCAACGAAACGAAAACGTTCCCCGACTACACATTATAACGTTATTTTCGTTATATTATTATTCTCCCAAGTCCACTATTTTATAACACTCAACATGACAACACAATTTGAGGTTTAATTAATTCATTTATTTAATATTTCACCTCTAAACACATGTAACTTAGATTAATAATTTAGATATTAAACTTGTTTTTACATATCCAATTTCAACAACTAAATTCTCAACTAAAACTCAAAGCAATATTTCATAGTTACAAAAATCTCAAATTTCGTAAATGTAATAATTCATATATTAAAATGCTACGTTTATGTTTGTGGTCAAGAAAAGCTTATATGTTCGTGGCCAATTCTTTTCGATAATGAGATCCCGACAACCACAAGTGCTAGAAACGTGCCGTTTTCGCTTGTCGATTCCATATTTTGTGTAGTTTTGCTACTTCTCATTCAAATTTGAAAAAAAAAAAAAAAAAAAAAAGCCTGTTCTACATTTTAGGAGCAGTTTTGACCCTATTAGTTTAATATTGCAATTAAGACGTTAAGGTTGATACCCTTGTGAAAGGCAACCAGTAGAGGAGCTAAGTATAGCGGGTTGATGGACATTTCAGGCGCTTTGCTTTAATCTGAATGACAAAACCTATTTCAAGCTATCAACTTCGAAGAGTTGTAGACTAGGGATGGCCAAAACCGGTTTTTTAAAAATAAAAACCGGAAACCGGTTTCTAGAAAGCCCAAAATCTAAAAACCCGACATTTTCACCGAAACCGGTTTCGGTTTTCCCCAAAACCTTTTTTTTTTATTATTATTATTACCAAAACTGGTTTCGGTGAAAACTATTGGAAAACACCTAAAACTATTTCTGTGGAAACGGAATTGGTTTCCGGACAAGAATGAAACACTATTCTGGTCTGAAATAGAGCCAATTTTGAAAAAAAAAAAAAACGGAAGCGGTTTTGAAGAAAACCGAAACCGGACCCGGTGAAAACGGAACCGGTTTTGGGGGGAAACCGATAACCGGTTTCGGTAAAAACCGTTTTTAATGTTCAAAAACCGGTTTTGTTTTCCTAAAAACCGAAAATCGAAAAACCCGTTTTTGTGCCCATCGCTATTGTGAACCCATAATGCGGCGTACTCGGATATGGTATTATAAGAGGAAATATTTGTATTTTGTATAATCTATCACTTACCCAAGTTTGCCACAAACCTACCCCAACATTCTATATATCAAAATACTACATTCATATGTTCGTCTTTAGCAATTCGCTCCCTTTGAGAGTCTTCCTGCCCTTTACTTGTGTCCTTAAAGGGATTTGCACAGATATAGTGAGAAGTGGGAAGGAGATTCCCGCTCGTATTAGAACTGTGCTCTACGTAAATAGCGAAGGTTCAGCTAGTAAACTTTTAATATCTTTTACTATTAATGAAATAAATATAGGAACAATTGAAGTGGCGTTTCAAATACAGAACTTATACAGAATAATTATAAAACAATTTTATAAATAGTTTTAAAAAATAGAAGAATCCCAATTAAAACAATATTGTTGCGAATCTTAAAGCCACCATGGATCTCGTGAGTCAATGGTACTGAGGTACTGATGCTAATTAGCTGCTATAAACAGTAGTTAGAAACTCGCTTGTCGCGAGACTGAAGTTCCAGACTTTCAAACTAATAAACTTGGACATCCTGTGAAAATTTAGACTTAAAACTGGGAGATACTCTATAAAAAATATTGTATAGTCTTAGTTATGAACTTACTTTTTGCTCAAATGTCAGAATTAAATAATAAGTCGACAGTCATCAAAACTGACTAATAAAAGCAGTATTTTGTAAATATCGCACGAGTGATGTTAACGTATGTTTTGGAGGAAAACCGGGACGTTTGAAGTTTTGAACAATTTTCGGGAAACAGATCATATAAATCTAGGATTGTCCCGTCTGAACCGGGACGTGTGGGAGCCCTGTGCGAGTCAGACCTTGGGCTGTCCATGTGTAAAGTGATTGTAAACTGCTACCTCATTTCCGTTTGTTTTGGCATCAACCAGCATTCTCTGTATGCTCAGTTGCTGAATCTAATTTCGATCATTGTAGTTATCATTACAAAATTCCTTCCTCAGATGAATTCCATACGCAAGTACCAATGAATATATTTTTAAAGCCTTTGTTTAGAATCGGAACTACATATTCCTTGAAGAAACCAGGCTGGTGTAGTATTAAGTTTAAATTTATACCACATTAAAATTTAAAAGTTACTTAATTACATAATTATACTGTCCCTCTGTAGTTCTAAATCGGAAACGTCATCAGTTCTGTGTAATAACCATTGAATAACAAGCTATAATACATAGTTGAGGAGTCGAATCATGCACAGTAGTAATAAGGCAGTAGTAACCTGTACATTTCTATTCTAATTACTTCGTATTCTAATACAAGCACGTACTATAATACCTGGTTTAATAATTCATTTATGCATTGTTGAGCACCAGTTAGCATTGAAGATGCAAATGTGTCATTAGATAAGGATTCTAGTTGAAATTGCAGTCACGAACTCAATGTTGACTCTGCATCTGGGTTAATTAGAATATATTTTAGGAAGCGCTGAACCTCTTCGACACGAAACCTGATCGCCTGTGAATTCCTAAAATATGAAGCCACGTTAAGCACTTTTTTTTCAAGATTTCGCAAAAAGCTGTGTTAATCGGTCACTAATAATGCGAAATTTACGTTAAAAAAGTAAGTCGCAGAAAATTGAAATGTCTTCCTCATTAAATGAACAAACAAAAATGGGTATTTTTTTTATCAGTTTTTAGAAGTTTCACTGGGTCCTAAATCTCAAATAACTAAATAAATAAATAATAAAAACTTTTTTCTTGGGAATAACGCCCTAATGCGCATCACTAGAATATCTGGATAACATCACTCACAAGTCTACAGAGGTTGATTCATTTATGTTAAACGGAATTTGAATGTGCCACTTACGTAGGAAATGCTGTGGTTCCATTACAAGTTATGTTCGATTTGTAGTCCACTTCTACTGACTATTGTCTGGCATCGGGGTTTCCATTGCAAAAAAACTACGTTTTAGCTGTACTATGGGATTGCATTCCACTCTTCTTTACACGCTTTCCACAATCCTGAGACGGCGCGGACTCGACGATGGGATAGATTCTGATCAGAGAGTCCATTGGGCTGGCATCTGGACTCTTGACACGGGTGTCAGAGAAAGGAATTGCAACCAGTTTCCCGTCCCTTACGGCGATAGAATTCCAGCGATGTTTCCAAATATGTGGCCCCTACTCAGTGTTCGAAGTGGAAAAAAAGCAGAGGCGGTATGTTTTATTATGATTTTGACTCAACATACCGGCTATTTAAATATTGTCCTGATCACTGAAAAACCAGAGACGGTAAGTCCTCATTACTGAAAAATCAGAGGTGGTATGGCATACCACCGCATACCGTCTTACTTCGACCACTTCGCCTAATACTATTCTGTGAAAGTACAGTAGGAAGGTTAGGGGAATATGTTTCATATTTTATTTTGTGATGATTATTGTATTTTGTATGATTCTTTTTAGTTAGCTAGTTAAGATTTTGATCAGAGTGGAGGCCCCTGTCGACCTAGAGGCCCAGGGCTACAGCCCCCCTAAGCTCCCATAATCTGGCCCTGCCACCTCGCCATCACCAAATTGCTTAAGAGTCTTCATCCCGGCGAAATTAAAATACCGCTAATTTTACAGTAATCATGTGATATCTTCAAATAGATAAAAGATAATCGAAATGTGGAACAAGAGCGCCCTAGACAATATTATTTTACGTGAGTAACCGTTATCACGACTCACTTATCTGCTTTTGATTTCGAGCCATTTTGAAAATCGGCATTTATTTTCGCGTTTCTAAACGGCTTAAAACGGAAAGCCACTAGGTGACTTGTGATAACGGTATCTCACGCAAAATAATATTGTCTAGGGCGCTCTTGTTCCACATTTCAATTATCTTTTTATCTATTTGAAGATATCACATAATTACTGTAAAATTAGCGGTATTTTAATTTCGCCGGGATGAAGGCTCTTAATAGTCAAGGTGCGTTTTATAGTCCGTAAAGTACGATAATAATAATAATAATAATAATAATATTTTTTTCTTACTTGATAAGTTTTGAACTCCACGTTGATAGCATTATTTACTCATTTCTTGTAATTTTGTAAAGAATTTTCATTTGCGTAATTATTTTGTCTTCAGTAACGTAGTAATCTTGAGTAAGAATAGGAAAGACAAAATGCCAGACATGTAACATCTGTAAAGTTGCTAAAGCCGTGAACGATCATTACAATTGGTGCATTATTCATAATTTCACAATTTATTTTTGTCAGTTATTTTCGCCCTTTTTTCTCGCTCTTCATTCCTCCCCCTCGCCGAATTTGGAAACCACTGGATTATAAAGTAAGTGAAAATCACGTAAGAAATGCAGAAAATAACACTTATTAATGAACTTGAGGTTGGCAAAAAAAAAATTACATACAGTGATTTAAAATTTAAAAAAGGAAAAAGAAAAGAAAAACCGACAAATAAATTAACACAACAGCAATAAACAGACTATCATGGCTCTCCTTTCTCACTTCCTCCATTCTTTGTCCGGAGCGCAAGGAGATATTAAGTCATCTGGCTTGTCTGACGTAATGGGCCCCTTGCATGCAATTCATTAGTTTTTGACCTACATAATCTAGATCACAGGATACAAACAGGTTACCTAAGTGTAGTACCAAAAAGAACAAAAAAAAAAAAAAGGCACACCCAGGTAAAATGTGTCAAATACCTATACCGTATAACGCAGCAGAAAGAGACAACAGTTACTGTTTGTATTCTTTGTAGAATGGTGTTACCTACTAAGAGACAAAAGAATTACCTATATCACAATACTTTATCTGTAACAAGAGAAATATTTTATAGATAAAATAGTCATCCTATTGTAAATGTTAATCAGTCAATTTCTCTCCTTTTAAATAAAACTTTACATGCCTCCCTCTTGACTATATGGTTAGCTTGAGTTGAATTGATTTTCAATTTAACGTCCCTTTCAGCAGCGAGGCTATATGAGACGCGACCTACTGATTAACGTGGAATCCGAACCACATGATCTCCTGCCAGGAATCGAACCCAGGTCTCCCACTCTATATGATTAGCGTACGCGTCTTCGGCGAAAAAGACGCTGTTTCACTTCCCAGGGGTTCATGTGGCCCGAATTTCACGTTAAGCAGTAGATTCAAGTCTGATATAGGTTTGGTATTTAACAGGACACTAAAACTCTCGAAATCATCTAACCAAATGAAAACTTCACATAAAGCAGTTATATGAACGTACCTAAGCAAGTTTTAGGTTTTGTTACTATCTTACAATTTTAAAAATAAAGATAAATTTTGATTTAAAAGTAAACTTTAGTGTTGCTTTCGTGAATCTTATCGTTTTCTAGTTTTAAAAACTGTGTATTTAATTGAAAAAAGTTTTTAAAAAAGAATCCTATTCAAATTGTAAAAGTTGAAATCTGTGTGTTGAGGGCATACATGCCTTTTTGTTTCAAATTTTACATTGGCGAACTACGAACACTTCAATCAAGTATAAAAGCTACACTGTTATGTATTCTTGAGAAAATGTATCTACATTTTGTTGTAAATTGAAGATGGATAGCATTATGTAGATTCATGTCCTAAATTTAAGAAGTTGGGGGAACAAAGCTATTGCTTTTTTAAAATTGGGTGAACACAGTCGTATGCTTCTTCAATCATAGTGCAAATAGTTAATTCCAAACTTCTAAGCTGGCCGGGACGTGTTCAAGAAACGGGAAGTACAGGGGCGCATCAAGATGATAAAGTGTATACGGTTTATAGATAATATAGCGCTCGGTGCGGAATCTGAAGAAAGAAAAAAAAAAAGATAGAAAAGCTGCGAAGAATGTGGGATGAAAATAAAGGTTGGAAAGACCCCAAAAAAAAAAATCATGATTGAAACGAAGCGATCGGTGGCAAATATAGAAGTAGGAAGGGAGAACATAGACCAGGTAATTAGTTATTGATATCTTGATACTATTATGAGTTAGACATGAAGTGTGATCATGAAATAAAATCAAGATTTGGAGCGGAGAAAGAAGCATTTAGGAGGAAGAAAAGTCTATCTTGTGGGTAATTGAATACAGAGTTCACAAAAGATTTTTAAAATGTTTTATGTGGAGTATTGTACTCTGTGAGGCGGAGAGATGGACATTATGCAAAGAAGATGAAGAAAGAATGGATACTTTCGAAATGTAGGTGTGAAGAAGAATGGCAAGAATTAGCTGCGTGTGTTCGAAATAGTAAGGAAGAAAAGGACAATTTTAGATATAATCAAATATTGAAAAAGAAACTGGTTGGATAGTTGATACTGTATTATGAAGGACGTGCTGGTAGGTAGCCTAGAAATTTCTCATACTGTCAGGAGGATGTAATTTAAGTTTCTGTATACTAGGCATACATAAACTCTACTGAAAACTCGAGTGGTACAATTTAATGTCATTGTTCTTTCGTTATCAGCTCTAGGTCCAGATCTCGTCGTAGATCACGTGAGTGAGTGTACTTTTATTACTTTATATTTACCTTATTTATAAATAAATATTTAGGGTGGCGCACGAAATGTTATACCATTTGCTTTGTTCATTACACATGCAATATTATAGATGAAATGTTGAAAACTCATATTCGTATACTTTGGTTTATGGAAAATCCGGTAGATGTCACGAGAAGTTAGTATAAAAAAAAACTTTACTTGGCACCAAACAGCAGTTTCCAAGATGGCGCATAAGAGCAGATTGAGTGTTGAACAGAAGGAGGAAGTTGTACTGTTTTCTTACAGGTTGCGACACAAAGACGTTTTCGTGCACACTTCCGTACAAAGTGGGCTCCATGTAAACAGATTGTTCAGAGATTGTATTGTCAATTTAAAACAACTGTCTCTGTGGTGAAGAAGAATCGACGGCGCGAACCAAGCAAGTATCCGCACCCCTGAAAACATTGAAGCAATTCGCGTTGCCATGACACGAAATCCTAGCAAATCAACAAGGAGGGCGGCAACAGGTCTGTTCATGCAAGACGGAGCCCGCCCACACTGCACTTGTTCTTGATTACCCGTATGCCATGTTTAATGGGCGGGGAATGTCACATCGGTTTCCTGAGCGTCACCAAGGTAAGAGACAGTGGCCTCCGTATAGCCATAACATCAATCCATGTTATTTCTTCTTGTGGGACTACTTGAAAGATTATGTCATTGCAAGGAAGCCTGTAAGTGCAGCTCAACTCAAGGCTCTCACCATGCAGTTGTACGGTCTAATTTCGGAAGACTTATGCAGGAAGGTTGTGACAAATGTAAAGGTTCGCTTGCAAGAGGTTGTGAAACAAAATTGTAATTACAATGAACACGTACTATATTGAACTAAATTTCCATGCTCATACTATTAATTCTACAGTAAATTTGTAATATTTTGATGATAAATACATGTGTAATGAACAAAACAAATGGTATGACATTTCGTGCGCCACCCTGTAGTAGACTGGAGAAGGAAAAAAAAGGTGCTAGAAGGTATGGAGAAATTAAAATGTTTGTAGAAGGAAAAAGAGGAAGGGGCGAAAGAGACCAGTTGGTGGAGAGTGTTAAAAGAGAAAATTCGTACATTAAGACGAAAAATGTAGCTGAAGACCGTGTTTCCCAGAAGCTTCAGTTTACGGTAAGTTAATTACCAGTAATGGCAGATTACCTATGATGATAATAATTCTCGTATAGTATTGTTTTGGAATCCCTTAGAAAAATATACATTTGGGCAAGGCAAAAACAGACAGAAGTGTCTTTGTAATGTTCTGTTTCGATAGTTTGGATCGGGATGGGAGTCATTACTGGTTATTTGTTTCTGCGGTGATTAGTCTTCAGTGTTTCTGGTGATACAAAGTTAGTACAAATGAATGTTTATTTAGAGAATTTAAAATACTGTGTACGTCTCTTCCTCTTTGCACGCGTCAGCCGTATGAGAGTGAGAGACATGGATAGAAGTTCGTATCGCTCAGCTAAAAAGTCATCAGGTTAGTAATTTGAGAGTTCTTTTTAAGAGAGAAATAAACTTTCCTCTCTTTCTTTCTTTCTTTTTTTCTGTGACAGTTTTACAAGTCAGAGAAAATGAATGAATGAAAGTGTCTTGATTGAAACGGGCGAGGTTCAGCCATGGCTGCTACCTAACCCTTGTCAAATGAATACAATATTAAACATTACACGTCAAAAGGAAAGGAAAAAATAAAAAAAAAAATACAAGTAAAAAAATAAATCAGAAAATAAATATATATAAATGAAAATAAATATGAATAAATATAAATATAAAGTCACATATACAATAAAAAAGTATCGATATTGTTGGATTTAGCTAAATTGTTACATAAAACTGTATATGTCGTAAGTGCCAGAGGCCAGTCCCTGGGATTTCATCAAATGTAATTTTAATGAATTTCGAAATGAAGTAAATGATTCTATTTCCGTGAGAGCTTTTGGTATGGCATTCCATAATCTCGGACCTGCTCTAGAAAATGATCCTTGCACTATCTTCAGTTTAAGTCTTTGTACATTGAATTTCTCACTGTTACGCGTATCGTGAGAGTGAATTTGTGACCGCTTTGTAAATTTACAATATAAATATTGTGGGAATTGAGTTTTAGGGATTTTATTTATCAGACAACTATAGCGCAGATATCTTCTTCGCTAAAATATCGTTTCTATTTAGCACTGGTAGGATATGTTCCGATTTCTTTAAGTTCCGAAGAAAACAAAAAAGACTTTAGATACTTTTCCGTTAGTTTTTCCCAACAAGAAACAGCAAGAAAAAATAAACAAACTTTCGCCTCATCCTCTCTTTCTGAGCCTTTCGGGTGCTGTAATATTCGTACTATGCCATAGCGAGCAAATCTTTCTATTGTCGCTTGGATACTTTCTTTGGCCCCGAAATTCTATAAAGGAAACCAAGAAAGTTCTGTCGTTTTTTCACCCACCACCTTCGAACATCGATATGTCACCTAAGACCTGAAGTTCAAAAATATTTCCCATCGGCATCGACGACCGTCTGCTAACGTTCTGGAAGGCCATGGATTCCATCATGGTAGAACTTAGTGGGCCGTGAAGCGAAGAAGATATCAAGTGCATTTTGCACCTCTATTAGGGATTTCAACTGGCGTCCTCTAAGGTAATTATTCAAGAAATGGAACAGGTGATAATCGGACGGTGCAACGTCCAGCGAGTATGGCAGATGCAATAGTGTTTCCCATCCAAGGCGTAGAATGGTGTCCCGGGTCATCATATCAACATGAGATTTAGCATTGCCCTGTAACAGGAGGACCCCTTTGCGATTCAGAAGTGTTGACTCCAGAGTCTTGAATTTTTCTTGAATACGTCTCAATTGCTGACAGTGCACGGTTACATTGATGCTCTGACCAGCTAGTAGCAGTTCCCGAAGCACGATGCCACGAGCAGTCCACCAAAACACAGGAGGACCTTTTCTAGTGCAGTGTTTGTTTCGGCTGTTTTGGAACCGGCTCATGGTATGCTAACCAATGATGACGGCGCCGTGGAGCTTCGTTCAGGACCCACTTCTCATCACATGTCCAGAACTGGCTCCTTCTTGTCTGTTCGCATTGCCTTTTGGCCCGGAATCAAATGTTGTGGAACACGTCGACCCAGCTGGTAGTGCGTCCCAAGTAGATGGAGGTGCAGCCGAATGGTTTCTCCACTCTCACTGAATTGTACTCCCAGTTCCTCATATGTCTGGCCACTGTTCGCCTGAATTTTTGCTTGAAGATCTTCATTTTGTACATGCGTTGGTCTTCCGGCACGTGGTGCGTCTTCGAGTGTTTCATCACCGTCCTTAAACTTGTGAAACTATCGCTGCACTGTCCGCGTAATCACGACACTCTCACTTGGCATATCTTCCGCCCCGCTGCAGCAGCGTTTGACACCAGTTTGAACTCGTACAGCATACACGCCCTTTGACACTCTGTGGAGGTCCCATGTTCACTCTGTCCTTACGCAACTTCACGGTGTAACTGAACTGCCCCAACCAGGTAGTACGTTGGATATACCCACACC